>NC_137775.1:64161737-64559183 GCF_963455305.1 Plecotus auritus
TTTTTTTCTGAGGTGGGTTTCTTGTAGACAGCAGATATATGGGTCATGTTTTCTTATCCACTCTATTACCTTATGTCTTTTGATTGGGGCATTTAATCCATTTACATTTAAATTTATTATTGATAGATACTTGTTTTTCACCATTTTTATTCTTTACTCCTGTGTTCCTTCTTCACTTCCTATTTCTTCTTTTTATAGCAGACCCTTTAGTATTTCTTACATTTCTGGTTTGGTGGTAATAAACTCCCTTAGTCCTTTTTTTTCTGTGAAGCTCCTGATTTCACCCTTAATTTTGATTGATAGCTTTGCTGGGTACAGTATTCTTGGATTCATACCCTTCCTTTGCATGACTTTGTATATTTCATTCCATTGCCTTCTTGCCTGATGTGTTTCTATTGAGAAATCAGTCACTAGTCTGATAGGGGATCTTTTGTAGGTAACTTTCTGTCTATCTCTTGCCACTTTTAAGATTCTTGCTTTGTCATTGGTGTTTGCCAATTTAATTATAATGTGCTTTCACATCAGTCTTTTGGGGTTCATTTTGTTTGAGACTCTTTGAGCTTCTTGGATTTGTGTGGGTTTTTTCTTCCCTATATTAGGAAAGTTTTCTGTCATTATTTCTTCAAACAGGTTTTCTATTCCTTGCTCAGTTTCCTCTCCTTCCGGCACCCCTATTATGCGGATGTTGTTGTTTTTTTTTTGTGTTGTCCCAATGTTCCCTTAGGCTATCCTCCAGCTTTTAAATTTTTTTTTCTAGAAGCTGCTCTACTTGGGTATTTTTTTCTACCTTGTCTTCTAGCTCACTGATGTGGTTTTCTGCTTCTTCTAGTCTACTGTTGATGCTTTCTATTGAGTTCTTTATAGCAGCAATGCCATTTTCATTTCTTCTTGGTTCTTCTTCATTTCCTCTTGGTTTTTACACATATTGTTGAATTTGTCTTCCATTCTTTTCATCCACCTTATGACCATTTCTCTCAATTCTTTCTCTGACAGGTTGCTTGCCTCCATTTTGTTTACTTTCTTTTCTGGCGATGCCTGTTTTTCTTTCATATGTGGGCTGTTTCTTTGTCTCCCCATGATCTCTCTTCTCTGGTTGTCTGTTATGTAGTTCTCTCTCTCCTGAGTTGATTTAAAGGCACAAAATACAACACAACAAGGCACAATGCACAAGGCACTGAACCCAAATGTGTTCTCGATACTAACAACCCCAAATAAAGGTGTCCACCAGAGAATAGAGAATTAGAGGATATGAAAGAAATAAGAAGAGAAAAAAAAAAGAAGTGCAAAAATGAAATTCGGAAAAGTAGAAAAAAGTAAGAGAGGAAAGAAAGAGAATAAGAAAGAAGAGGGGAAAAAACTATTTATATGGGGAGAAAACTCCAATAGAACAGCCACTAATCCCAACTAATGCCAGCAGCAAATATCTAGAGATGAATGCAAACTACAAACAACAACTAATATCAAGTGAGGTTAGGGAAAACAGAAGCAAAAAACAAACAAAAACAAAACAAAAAAAACCAAAAAGAGAGTGAAAAAAATCTCACAAACAAGCATAAAAAAACCGATATAATCAACAATCAAGCAAACAACAATAAAAGGACAGAGAGAAAAAAATTTGGATAGTGAAGAAAGAGAAGAGAGAGGTGAGTATGGACTTGGAGCAGAGGATTGGAAATTAGATATATAAGTAGGGTGAAATTTTAACATGGGGTAAGAAGAAGGAATAGGGAAAATCTAAAGCAGGAATAGGGTAAGAGAAACAGGAGAATAAAAGGGGAAAAGTGAGGAAGAGAGTGTTTGCATAAAGGTAAATTTGAGGTAGAGTAAAATGATGCTAAAGGAAAGATAAAAATAGAATGTAGAATACTAATCTCAAAATAAAATAAAGAGAAAATAAAATGACACTTTTTAAAAAAAAGGTAAAATAATAGTAGTAATAATACTGATTGAAAATAAAAATGTAATAATTAAAAAGGTAAAACCAAGTGAGAAAAAAATTTAGTTTCTTAAGTAAAAGATGAAAAAAAATAAAAATGTGCAGTAGTGAAGGTCATTCACTTACTCTTCTGTTCTGTTTGGTACACCTGTTTCCTAATCAGGACAGTATTGAAGTTCCCTGATTTCCACTGCTCCTCAGTGTTGTAGGCCACAGTCCTGATTTTCAAGCAGTCAGTATGTCTTTATTTCTTATACTCCTTTATTTGTGTTTACACAATATTCAATTTGTGATTCAACCCCTGGGTGGCGGTGTTTCTGGATGGACCTCCGGGTCTATAGGTCCTCTCTAGCTAGCGTTTAGATTTTGTTTTCCCTGTGGCACTTAATACCTGTTTGGGGGAATGGGCTGCCCTACAGCTCATTCTCTGATCGTTATTCCCCGCTCTGATCCCCAGGTTCCACAAAAACAACTTTTCCCGGCAGTCTCTTAGAGTGTCCACAATTGGGTGATACTATGTATTGGGCTTAGTAATCAAAAGCAAGTATTTAAAGAGAGAAAAAAAAAAGAGAGAAAAAAAGATCCAGAGTAAGTGTGAAAACTCCAGCGCTGCGGCGTAAGTCTGTGCAGTCTTTTTAACCCTTGGGTTTAAGCAGCTGGCATAGTTTTAAAATTTTTAGGATGTCCTTTTGCGCCCAGTTCAGCTATGGGTTGCTTTTTAGAGTTCCCTTCTGTTAGCAGCTCTGTGGATCCCCTTCCACATTCATGGATCACGCCAACCCCAACGGCTGCGGATTTTTCTGGGTGCTGATTTCCCCAGGTCCTCCAGCTCCTGCAATGTACATTTCTCTTTCCTGCCCGGACCACCGACCTCACTTTATCCCAGGCGAAATCTGACCTTTCCATGAGGAGGCACAGAGCTCCTCTGAATCCGCGTGCTCGTGCAACTTTGGGACCGGTGTTCTCGGGTTCACAGCTGTTCACTGGGTGCTGTAGTTGTAGATTCCCAGGATTTTCAGGCTTCTGATAACATCCACTCTCCCCTTCAAGATGTCACAGTCTCTGCGTCAGAGCCAGTTGCTCCAGGAGGGATCTCAGCAGCAGTGGAGGCTGCCCGGTCAGGGGAACCCCATCCGGCAGTCCCCCACAGTACCCTGGATTATAGCTGTTCCTCAACTCAGAAACAAACACTCCCTGTGTGACTACACACTCTCCCTTTTTTCTCTCACTCACACACTATCTTGCAGTCTGCCTTGCCGTCGGCAGCCCTCTTCCCTTCCTGTTCCATGTTTCCATGCCTGTGCACTGAGCATCTGCCTCCTGGTGGCCAGTGCGCAGCATATCTACCGGTTGAACGGTCAGCTGGTCACTTAGGCTTTTATATATATAGATTAGTCATGGGATGTAAAGTACAGCACAGGGGATTTGCAGCTCTTTTTACATGGAATTAAAGCTACAATTGTTATCCCACTTTTAGTAAAAAGTTGGTAGGTATTCAATTCATGATAGTAATTACATTGAGCTTATCTTGATGTCCTGTTTTACATAATTCTTCAGTTGTACCTCCTATAGTCACCTCTGACATGTATCTTGGCATTTGACTAGTCACACCCCTTAACATTCCTCAGTTAGTTTAGATTAAATTCTGTTTCCACACAGCTGAAATAGCCACTCAGTTGTTCTCATATTGCCTCATATTAATTTTCTTCATAGCACGCTTTGGCTTTTGTTGTGTTTTTTATTTGGTGTTTTTGTCTCTATTAGGCTGTAACCTCCAATAACAATTAGTGGGTGTATCAATATTTTTGTGACTCTATGTTGGAATCATAAATTTTAAATCAAATATAGAGACAACTATGCATGTAGAAATTTAAATATATTTAAAATTTTTCTTGTTATATATGTAATAACTAAAGGATAGTATTTGTCAGTAGCAAGCAAATGCAAATACATTTTAAAATGGTAATTAGTAATTGGATAATTTGATATTACTCTCTGAAATTTGACTTGTGAAACTCCTAACATATTTTTGAAGTGTGAATATATTTTTACTTACTAACAACTACTGTGTAATCAAGATAATAGACTTTTCTATAGCTATTAGAAATGTAGCAATTACTTAAATTTATAACTTAAACATGAGTACAATTCCAACATTTGCTAATGGCTTTTCCTTCCTTTGAATAAGAGTCATAGTCATAAATTCGTCTAGCTTCAAGACAATGGCTTAAGAGGAAATAGAAGTATAATGTTAAGTTTATTTAGATTTTGGTAGAGCAGAACTGGGAAAATGAAGGAGAGAAAAAGGGGGAAAAGTCTTAAGATCTCTGGCTTTTCATTTATGAGGCTGTTGTAGACTACTTTGCTTCTTTATTTTACTTTCTCTTCCCTGTGCTGATTGAAGATTTTTCTGTCTTGTTTTGAGTTTGGTGTTATCCACATTGCTGATAAGGATTTTGCTGGGTAAGGTGCAGCCCTTGTTTCATTCCAAATGTGCTTCTTTAAGTTCATTCCCTGATTCTGAGACTGAATAACTAGTAAATTGGGCATTTGGGAAGAAATTAAGAGCATGCATAGAAAATTTGCAAGTTGGCAAACTCTTCTCTTCTGCTCTCATACAGTTACTGGTGAGACAAGCAGACCATGGTTCTTGTCTTCTTGAGGGAAAGATTTCAATCAAGAGATGAAGTGTTGAAAAGCAAGCAAGAATTTATTGACCACAGCAAATACATGCTTAGGATAGTGAGACAAGGGCATAGAAGAAGCAACCAGAGAGCCTAGGCTGGGCTGCTTTGGCTCCCTGGGAAGTCAGAGAATAGGGAGCCTTGGAGATGGGTTCAGGGGGTTAGCCCAGGACAAGCTGCTGCTATCCATTGCTCTCCTGGTTGAAAGTCTTATGGGTTCCTTAGAGGTTAAGATATGGATACCTTTGCGGGGAGGAAAAAGGGAAGGGAGTGGCATAGATGTGCTCACTGGAGGGAGCGTGCACTGGGACCTTTATTTTCAGTGGTTTTAAAGTCTGTGTGTTTAGGGGAGGTCTTAGGGACAGGTCAATAGAATATTCATCAGCTTTATGCTGATGTACCAAAATGAGATTTATTCTCTTAATTTGTCTGCCCTTGGGTGTGGTAGACAAATGGCACTTTATTGGATTTCTATAATCTGTCTTCTTGAGTAAGGTAATTTAAGCTATTTACCCTCTGGCTCAGGAGGGTAAGTGCAAACTACTCTTAAGTGTCCTTAGTTTGGGGATATTGTATTTACTAAGTGGCTGCAAACTGCTGTTTAACTACCTGTCTTAGTTTCCCTATTACGCTTGTCCTGGAATTTTCCTAGCTTCTTACTATTCTATAACAATATGTGAAATACATGTGTAGGATTCAGGCTTTAAAAAAAACAACAGTGTGATCTCTGGCATAAATTACAAGATAAATTAAGGGCATACATACACTGTTAACACATCATAAGCAAAAGAGATTTCAATATAATAGTAGTACTTAATTCAATTTTCCCTTTAAATGAATTTGGTTTTATGGCTTTATTAATCATTACAAAGTCACTTTATAGCAACAATAAACATGATTTACTCTTGGAAACCTAACTATCTCTCTATTCTATTACTGGTATATTACTAGTAGTATATATGTACAAACTTACATACATACATTATTGTGTATATGCACACATATACATATATGAAACATTGTACAGACGTTTTTATGGTTATTTTTCCAGGCTGTCTATTTGTATAAGTGGGGCAGATAGAAGTGTAAATAAATATAGAGTTCAATGGATGTCACTGTTACAGTTTGAAAAAATACTGAGATTTATCCCCTCTTTGTCTTCCTTACTTTTACAAATAAAATAATTACCTAAAAAGTATGTATGCAGAATATTGTATGTTTATACAATGAGAATTTTTCAGGAAAATAAGTCATTAAATGCCAACATACTTTGTAAGGTGTTTTGCCTCTAAAAAGTTAACTAAATTATAGGAAGAAAGGAGGGACTCTGAATGGATTTTGTTTGTTTTTAGGTTGCAGATACCTACTTCAGGACTAGAAAGGAAGAGAAACTCAACTTTCTCATAGATTTTTGGGGTTATTCATTGTGAAGTTATTAAAAAAATTGTCTAAAACTTTGACATACTAATGTAGCATGCATTTAGAAGGAAAGAGGATCTACACCAAAGAGGAAAAAGTGCCAAATTCAAATTGCTTATAAGTATAATGATGTATTGCCTCCATTTTTATTCATTTAAAAATATTTAGTTTTTAAGTTTAAACAATACTGGATGACAAACTAAGGAACAGCTCAAAATAACGATAAATTTTGGTTTTGCTAGATTGAATCAAACTTTAGAGTATCAGAGAAAGAAAGAGAAAGTGAGACAGAAACAAGGAAGAAGAAAGACAAAGGGAGAGATCAGGAGAGAGAGAAAGGCATGAGAGGGAGAATAGGAGGAGAGGAGGGAGAAAAGGGGAGAGAGAGACAGAGATGCTCTCATGAAGAGGAGAAGTATGATAAACACTAAGCTATTCTTTCTTTCCAGGGCTCCTAAGTAACAGTATCAATCAGTGTTTCCTGTGATCACAGATGGGAGTATCAGAAGAGAGCTGTCACTGTCAGAATATGATATTTATTGGAACAGAGTAAAGGCATTTGGGGATTTACCTACTGTAGAAGCCCATATTCCATTATGACAAGTGGTAACCTTTAAATGAAACTGCGATCATTTAGAAGCCGACATTTGATTTCCCTGGGTACTCACTCTCCACTATAATTTGCTGCCTCTAAACAAAGTAGTGAAAGGCACAGAAAATAGTGTCTGCCCATTAAAAGAAAAAACTGCATTTCAAAAATTGACAGCACAGTTAGATGCAGGAAAGATTATTGGAAAAATATTGAAACTGCTTTTATGAATACAACATTGAGAACAGCAGTATGGACAGAAGTAAATCTATTGCCACAGTCCTATTATTTCTTCATTGACATATTAAATTGGGTTAAATCTTTGTGGGACTTTGATCCAAGCTAGTATGTTGGATAGTCGGGTCAAGGATCACCTTCTACACTGATTTTTTTTCTTTTTGTTTTTTTACAATTTTTAAAAATTTCTTTATTGATTAAGGTATTTCATATTTGTCTTCATCCCCCCATTACCTTCCCAACCCCGCCCGGACTCATGCCCCCACCCCCCTGTTGTCTGTGACCACTGGTTAGGCTTATATGCATGCATACAAGTCCTTGGTTGATCTCTCCCCCTTACCGCCACCCTCCCCTACCTTCCCTCTGAGGTTTGACGTTCTGATTGATGTTTCTCTGTCTCTGGATCTGTTTTTCTTCATCAGTTTATGTTGTTCATTATTTACCATAGATGAGTGAGATCATGTGATATTTATCTTTCTCTGACTGACTTATTTCACTTAGGATAATGCTCTCCAGTTCCATCCATGCTGTTGCAAATGGTAGGAATTCCTTCTTTTTTAGCACAGCATAGTATTCCATTGTGTAGATGTACTACAGTTTTTCAATACACTCATCTGCTGATGGGCACTTAGGCTGTTTCAAGATCTTAGCTATGGTGAATTGTGCTGCTATGAACATAGGGGTGCATATATCCTTTCTGATTGATGTTTCTAGCTTCTTGGGATATATTCCTAGAAGTGGGATCACTGGGTCAAATGGGAGTTCCATTTTTAGTTTTTTGAGGAAACTCCATACTGTTCTCCACAGTGGCTGCACCAGTCTGCATTCCCACCAGCAGTGCAGGAGGGTTACTTTTGCTTTGCATCCTCCCCAGCACTTGTCATTTGTTGATTTGTTGATGATAGCCATTCTGACAGGTGTGAGATGGTACTGCCTTGTCAGTTTGATTTGCATCTATCTGATGATTAGTGACTTTGAGCAGGTTTTCATATGTCTCTTGGCCTTCCTTCTGTCTTCTTTAGAAAAGTTTCTATTTAGATCAGTTGCCCATTTTTCAATTGGGTTGTTTATCTTCCTTTTGTTAAGCTGTATGAGTTCCCTGTAAATGTTGGAGATTAAACCCTTATCAGTGATTACATTGGCAAATATGTTCTCCCATGTAGTGGGCTTTCTTATTGTTTTGTTGATGGTTTCTTTTGCTGTGCAAAAGCCTTTTATTTTGATGTAGTCCCATTTGTTTATTTTCTCTTTAGCTCCCATTGCCCTAGGAGCAGTATCAGTGAAGAAATTGCTTCGGCATATGTCTGAGATTTTTCTGCCTGTGGATTCCTCTAGTATTTTTATGGTTTCCTGTCTCATGTTTAAGTCCTTTATCCATTTTGAGTTAATTTTTGTGTATGGTGTAAGTTGGTGGTCTAGTTTCATTTTTTTGCATGTATCTGTCCAATTTTCCCAACATCATTTATTGAAGAGAAAGTCTTGACTCCATTGTATGTTCATGCTTCCTTTGTCGAATATTAATTGGGCATAGTGGTTTGGGTTGATATCAGGGTTCTCTATTCTATTCCATTGTTCTATATGTCTGTTCTTGTGCCAGTACCAAGCTGTTTTGAGAAGAGTGGCTTTGTAATACAGCTTGATATCTGGTATTGAGATCCCACCTACTTTGTTCTTTTTTCTCAGGATTGCTGCAGCTATTCGGGGCTTTTTTTATTACAGATGAATTTTTGGAGAGTTCTTTTTAGATCTGTGAAATATGCTGTTGGTATTTTAATGGGGATTGCATTGAACCTATAGATTGCTTTGGGTAGTATGGACATTTTGATGATGTTGATTCTACCAACCCATGAACACGGTATGTTCTTCCATCAGTTTATGTCTTACTCTATATCTTTTTTCAGTGTCCTGTAGTTTTTCCCATATAGGTCTTTTACCTCCTTAGTTAAGTTTATTTAAAATTAAGTATCTTAATTTTTTTGGTGCGATGGTAAATGGGATTTTTTTTTAGTCTCTCTTTCTGTAAGTTCACTATTGGTGTATAGAAATGCCATAGATTTCTTGGCGTTAATTTTGTATCCTGCTACATTGCCGAATTCATTTATTAAGTCTAGTAGTTTTTTGATGGAGTCTTTCGGGTTTTTTATGTACAGTATCATGTCATCTGCGAATAAGGACAGCTTTACTTCTTCTTTTCCAATCTGGATGCCTTTTATTTCTTCTTCTTGTCTAATTGCAATGGCTAGTACTTCCAGTACTATGTCGAACAGGAGTGGTGAGAGAGGGCATCCCTGTCTTGTTCCTGCTCATAGGGGAAATGGTTTTAGTTTTTGCCCATTGAGTATGATGTTGGCTGTGGGTTTGTCATATATGGTTTTTATGATCTTGAGGTATGATCCTTATGTTCCCACCTTGCTGAGAGTTTTTATCAAGAAAGGGTGTTGGATTTTGTCAAATGCTTTTTCTGCATCAATTGATATGACTATGTGATTTTTATCTCTCAATTTGTTTATGTGATGTATCACGTTTATTGATTTGCGAATATTGTACCATCCTTGCATCCCTGGGATAAATCCTACTTGGTCATGGTGTATGATCTTTCTGATGTACTTGCTGGATCCGATCTGCTAGAATTTTGTTGAGGATTTTGGCATCTATGTTCTTGAGGGATATTGGCCTGAAATTCTCTTTCATTGTGTTGTCTTAATCTGGTTTTGGTATTAGGGTGATGCTGGCTTCATAGAAGGAGCTTGGAAGTGTTCCTTCCTCTTGAATTTTTTGGAATAGTTTGAGGAGGATAGGATTTAGTTCTTCCTTGAATGTTTGGTAAAACTCCCCTGTGAAGCCGTCTGGCCCCAGGCTTTTGTTTGCTGGGAGCTTTTTGATGACTGCTTCAATTTCTTCCATAGTTATCAGCCTTTTGAGATGTTTAGATTCTTCCTGATTGAGTTTTGGAAGGTTGTATTTTTCTAGGAATATGTCCATTTCCTCCAGGTTGTCTAGTTTGTTGGAAAAGAGTTGTTCGTAGTATTTTTTAATAACAATCCTTTGTATTTCTGTGGGGTCTGTTCTTATTTCTCCTCTCTCATTTCTGTTTTTGTTTATTTGGTTCCTCTCTCTTTGCTTCTTGGTGAGTCTTGGTAGAGGTTTATCAACCTTGTTTATCCTTTCAAAGAACCAGCTCTTGGTTTCATTGATCTTTTGTATTGTTTTTTTGGTCTCTATGTCATTTATTTCTGCTCTAATCTTTATTATCTTCTTCCTTCTGCTCACTCTGGGCTTTTCTTGTTGCTCTCTTTCTAATTCTTTGAGTTGTAGCATTAGATGATTTACTACCATTTTTTCTTGTTTTTTGAGGTAGGCCTATAGAGCTATAAACTTCCCTCTCAGGACTGCTTTCATTGTGTCCCATAGGTTTTGGATTGTTGTGTTTTTATTGTCATTAGTTTCCAGGATGTTTTTAATTTCTTCTTTGATCTCATTGGTAACCTAATCAATATTTAATAACATGCTATTAAGCTTCCAAGTGTTTGAGTGTTTTGGATTATTTTTATTGTAGTTTATTTCTAATATTATGGCATTTTGGTCAGAGAAGACACTTATTATTTCAATCTTCTTGAATTTGGGGAGACTTTGCTTGTGACCCAATATGTGGTCTATTTTTGAAAGTGCCCCATGTGCTTGAGAAGAACGCATATTCTGTGGCTTTGGGGTGAAATGTTCTGAAGATGTCAATTAAGTCCATCTGATCTAGTGAGTCATTTAGGATTTCTATTTCTTTGCTGATTTTTTATCTAGAGGATTTATCCAGTGATGTCAGTGGTGTATTAAAGTCCTCTACTATGATTGTATTGTTGTCAATCTCTCCCTTGATATCTTCCAGGAGTTTTTTTTATGTATTTGGGTGCTCCTGCATTGGGTGCATATATGTTTATCAGGGTTATATCCTCTTGTTGTATTGATCCCTTTTATTATGAAGTGGCCTTCCTTATCTCTTGTTATGGCCTTCACTTTGAGGTCTATTTTGTCTGATATAAGTATTGCTACCCCAGCTTTTTTTTTTCATTTCCATTTACCTGGAAGATATTTTTCCATCCATTCACTTTCAGTCATGTGAGTCCCTTGTTTTGAGGTGGGTCTCTTGTAGACAGCATATGTATGGGTCATGTTTTTTTTATCCATTCAGCTACTCGATGTCTTTTGATTGGAGCATTTAGTCCGTTTACGTTTAAAGTTATTATTGAATTTTACTTTTTTGTAGCCATTTTTATTTTTTTGAGGCTGTGTTCCTTCTTACCTTTTTGTTTCTTCTTTTTACAGCATTCCCTTTAGCGTTTCTTGCATTGCTGGCTTGGTAGTGATAAACTCCCTTAGCCTTTTTTTTTTTTTTGTCTGTGAAGCTCCTGATTTCCCCTTCAATTTTGATTGATAGTCTTTCTGGATAGAATCAGTGGACCAAATCTCTCATGTTTAGCAATAACACTGTCTTTAAATGAGTACTTCTTGTCAAGGTAGCCTGCTCGCAGTGCATTTGCAATGCAACTGTCAGTGATTTTCTCCCATGAATTCTTCACCCAAGTCACAACTTCTTGCAGTTTAGGTTTCACAAAGTTTCCACGCTGATTTCTCTCCATTCTATTTTCAATGTAGTCATTAATTTCCATGCGCAAATTGTCTTTGAATGGCTTGTTTATTGCAATATCAAGAGTCTGGTGATAGGCCGTCATTCCTGCGGGAATCATTATCTGATCTATTTTTCTTTCATGAAGAAATGTCTTCATGTCTTTAGCGCGGTGAGTGCTGGCTGCATCCCAGACTAGCAGACCTCTTTGGCTCCCTCACATAACAAGCGGCAGCATTAAATCGACCCACTTCCTTATAACTGCTTGTGTGGCCCAGGCTTTTTCAGTTTCAAGAATAAAAACGCCCAAAACACATTCAATCTTTTCCTTCTTGCCCTTAGAAATGATTAAAGGTGGGATTTTAGTGCCATCCAGACGAACTGCCAAAATGCATGAAACACGTGCACTTTCGTAAGCAGTGGAGGGAATGTACGCTAAGGAGGCACCCCGCTGTTCAATTGTTCTTTGAGATGATTGGCCCATAAACATTGCAGTTTCATCCATAGCAATCATGTTGAAAAGACTGTATTTAGAGAAGTCAGCATCATCAATAAAGGACTTGAATGCAAGTGCTCGCTTAATAACTTGAGTATCTTCCAACCTAAACAATGTTGTACCGGTAGATCTTCTTAAAGACAGTTCACTTCGCTGAAGGAAATTATCCATCCAGTGTTGTGATGCTTTGAAGTCTTCGGGGGCTATGTCAAACTGTGGTGCCACTGCAAGGGCAAATTCTTGAATCTGAGCCCTATTCACAACCAAAGCCTTTGCTCTCCTGTCAACAACCCATTCACAGATCAGGTCTTCCAGCTTGGAAAATAATGGTTGCCGACCTGATCCACACTTGCGCTTTTTAGCATTTCCCTTGTCCACTTGTTCAATGAGGTTACCATACTCTGCTGGCCATTTTCGGACCAATCGGATACTCAACATCTTCTCTTTGCAGAAAGCAGTAAGATTTTGGCCCCAAGAGTCTTCCACAATTCCTTTCTTGTACTCCACGGAGTAGCTTTTACTTTTTGTGCTCATTTCTAGGGGTAAAGATTTTCAAAATGTATAATTAATTCATTCATCAAATACATATTTATTATCTGCTATGTGCCAGGTATAGTTCATGGCTTAGGGGAGACCACAGTGAACAAGATGTGTTTCTATTCATACAGGTTTAATTTTCCAGGGAGATAGGAAAACACAGAGGCCATAATTTTATGGTGTATATAGAGAACAGAATCTACAGAAATTCCCAGACAGGAGGAAACCTATCTGAGGCCAGGACAGCTCGAGATCCTCAGACGTGGTCTACCAACAGTAGACTTCACTTTAATTCCTGGCTACAATTAACTATTTAACCTCTCAATGGCTCAATTTCCTCATTTTTGAAATGGGTTTCTGCTTTGTTGCTGTGTAAGAAGGATAAATTGAGCTAATCTGTATAGTGTTTAGAGCAGGCATCCTCAAACTACGGCCCGCGGGACACATGCAGCCCACCGAGGACATTTATCCAGCCCGCCGGGTGCCGCTGCCTGTCCTGCTTAGCAGCCGACTTGTCCCGGGCCTGCAGTGTGCATAGGAATTTGTTCATAGTTTTTTTTTAAAATATAGTCCGGCCCTCCAATGGTCTGAGGGACAGTGAACTGGCCCCCTGTTTAAAAAGTTTGAGGACCACTGGTTTAGAGCATCATAAGCAGTAACTAAATGTTAGCCAATATTATTATTATAATTAATGTCATTAGAGCTGAAGCTGAGCTCAAGGAAAGGAAAAACTATCTCTCTTAGAGGAGCATCTATACTAATAATAGCCTAGGGCCATCATGACCTAAACGACGAGATGGACGGCCAGTCACCAGGAAGTGCATGGAGCACCTCTCGGTCCCTCCCCCAGGGCCCACAGGCTCCTATCACAGCAAGGCTGGTGGCAGGCTGGTGGGTGGGGCAGTGGGAGGGTGGGTGGGGTGAGGCAGGTGTGGCAACGTTGTTAGCCTCCAACCCAGGACCAGGCTGGAGGCCTAACAACCTCGCTGCTGCTGCCGTGGTGACTGCGGATCAGGCCCAGAGAGAGGCCTGGAGAGAGAGGCAAGGCCTGAACAGCAGCCTCTGCAGCTGCTGGCAAGGCCCGAAGAGAGAGAGAGACGGGGCCTGATTAGTAGCCACCGTGGCTGCTGGTGAGGTCCAGAGAGAGAGAGAGAGGCAGCCTGATCCGCAGCTACTGCAGAGGCTGTGGATCAGGCCCAGAGATAGGCCTGGAAAGAAAGACAGCTGTCAGCAGGACCATTCTGGATTTCCCAGAAGAGCCAATGGCTGCCTAGGAGGCAGAGCTTTTTTTTTTTTTTTATAATATATTTTATTGATTTTTTACAGAGAGGAAGGAAGAGGGATAGAGAGTTAGAAACATCAATGAGAGAGAAACATCGATCAGCTGCCTCCTGCACACCTCCTACTGGGGATGTGCCCACAACCAAGGTAAATGCCCTTGACCGGAATCGAACCTGGGACCTTTCAGTCCACATGCCGACGCTCTATCCATTGAGCCAAATAGGTTAGGGCGAGGCAGAGCTTTTGACGCTGACTGGCATAGAAACCGACCAATCGGAACCAAATCTGGGTGAACTGCAAGGAGCCAATGGCTGCCTAGGAGGCGGAGCTTTGGCGCTGACTGGCATAGAAACCAACCAATCAGAACCTAATATGGGTGAACTGTGAAGGCAGAACCTAAAGTGGGGTCTGACGAGGGGTTTTAAAAGCAACAGCTGTTTTGTGTAAGGTGTAAGAAAGTGGTTCAATTTTTTTAATGACCAGTTTGGCAGTATAGTGCATATAGCTGGCTGTCAGTCCAGATATAGGTATTATGTATTTTTGTCTGCCAAGAGTATTTCCTCTTGCTGAAAAAGGCTCTCCCCACCCCCCGCCCCTTTAAGCAAGCCTATCCTATATAATCTATCTCATTGGTCGGCAAACTCATTAGTCAACAGAGCCAAATACCAACAGTACAACGATTGAAATTTCTCTTGAGAGCCAAATTTTTTAAACTAAAACTTCTTCTAACGCTGCTTCTTCAAAATAGACTTGCCCAGGCCATGGTATTTTGTGGAAGAGCCACACTCAAGGGGCCAAAGAGCCGCATATGGCTCGCGAGCCACAGTTTGCCGACCACTGATCTATCTATACTACTAAAAGGGTAATACGCTAATTAGATTGGGTCGACCAGCCATCTTCTGGATGTCAGACTTCCTTCTGGACAAAGCTGGGGGCTGAGGCAGAGGCAGTTAGGGGTGATCAGGCCGGCAAGGAAGGGCAGTTGGGGGAGAGATCAGGCCAGCAGGGGGTTAGGTGCAATCAGGCCAGCAGGGGAGGGCAGTTGGGGGCAACCAGGCCAGCAGGAGAGAGCAGTTAGGGGCTATCAGGCCAACAGGGGAGAGCAGTTGGGGGCAATCAGACCATCAGGGGAGCAGTTAGGGGTAATCAGGCAGGCAGGCAGAGGTGGTTAGGGGCAATGAGGCAGGCAGGCAGAGAGGTTAGGGACAATCAGGAGGGCAGGCAGAGTGGTTAGGGGAGATCAGGCAGGCAGGCAGGTGAGTGGTTAGGAGCCAGCAGTCCCAGATTGCGAGAGGGATGTCTGACTGCCGATTGGAGAGGGTGCAGGCTGGGCTGAGGGAATCCCCCCGCTGGAACGAATTTTGTGCACCAGGCCTCTAGTATTATATATTATCCTAAACTACTCCCACTCACACAAAGGATTTAATCAAGTAAGCACACATATTCAAAGGGACAGGCCCCATTTTGTCAGAAAGCAAACTATGGCATTATCTGCCTTTCCTCTCTCTGGTTTCTCCCTGTCACACTGGGGATTTTAAATTGTGGTTAGAGATGGAGTGGATGGCAGATCTTGGCTTGTCTGTTCCTGAGCTTTTATCTCAGTAGATTGTTCTAGGGGGAGCTAAGAAATAGTGTCCATACTCAAGGCTTCGTCTGAGCAGGTGATGTGAGCATATCAACATCACTGGCTCAAGGTGTGGGCTTCTGGTTATGCTTTCTCAAGGACTCTGCCTTTGGAAGCTGGGAATTGCATAGCGCTGGTTGATCTTCCCCAAGTCTGAGGACTCAGAAGCAAACTTTTGATTTTCATTGGATTATGCCTTCTAAATTTATTTAAACTGCAGGCATTAATCTCAAATAACAAAATAAGGCAACATTGATAACAAACTTGCACTTTACTATTTAGGGAATTACTCCTATTTTTAAAATACATTTTAAAAAGAGTACTTCTTATTTTTCCAAGATGAGACCATTATAGCCAAACTTGAAAGAGAGAGTGACAGGATCACTTTTGTGATTGCCAGGCATCTCCACTCATGACCTGTATGAGGCAGGGAGACAAAATCTGTGCTAGGCATACTGACAGAAGTTAAGGTAGAAAACTGGTTGTGTTAGAGAACTGAAAAAGCAAAGGGGAGATGGAGGGAACCCAGATACTAACTGAAGCCAGCAGCGGTCACCCTTTGGGCTGGGGAATAAAGAAAGGGGTTAGGCTGTCAGAATATGGAAGCTCAGTGTTGGATTACTGGGACCCCGTCCTCTGAGGAAGAAGCCACTGTCTAGCTGCTGCTGGTACCTTGCTAGAGGCACAGTGGGACCGATTCCGGAATGTGGGGTAAAAAGCTGAAGATTGGAATTCCGTGCCTCTATCAGGGTGAAAAGCCATTGCTGAGGCAATTTGAGAGGAACAAGAAGCAAAGGAGGGAGTGGAGGAGCGCGTTTGTCTAACTGGTCCAGTCTCCTCCAGTGCCCATACAGCAGAGCCTTCTTGCCAAGTGAGCAGTGGAGTTAGCCGACTCATGGCCGGCATTGCAAAACAGAGTGCAGAGAAGTGGGTTTGTTGCTAGAGAGAAAATTGCTTAATAACTGGAATACGTCCGTTGCCTGCTTTAGCCATAGGCCCTTGGATGTGCTCAAACCCCTTTGAAAATGCATGGCATTTCTGCTTGGGGGCTTGCTGCCTGCATAATTGCTGAGCTGGGTACCGCTGTTCTTTGATATTGCATGCTATTGGGGGACAACCTTGTGAAATTAGTTCCCTGGAGATACTGCATATATTTAATATAATTTTGATCACATTCACGTGGGACAGCCACCTCAAACTGCAGGCATGCATTTCAAGTCTTCTAGAACAGAGAGCCTTTTTCTTTTCAGGCTAACTGACACAAGTGCTCAAACTCCTGGTCCGTCATTTTAGTTCCTCCTCCTTCTTCAGTCCACACATCTAATCCAATATGCATTAATCTCAGATCAATCAATCTATCTATCTAGCTAGCTAGCTAATGGGCAAATACAAAAAAATAAGTTTAATTCTCTTGAAAATAAGGGAAAAGACTAACCACCTTCCTTGGCACATTTACGTTAGAAAATTTGTAATTGTAAATTATTTCCCTGTCTCTTTTAAATATGCATCAGTCCTTCTAAAAGCTAAATAGTCTCTTGACAGCTTTATGACCGAGGACTGTCTTTCTCAAAGACTTGGGCGTTAGCTCTTTGCAATACAAACATCAAGGGAGATGATGCCCTCTCTCCAGTCTCTGTGGGGCGTAGAAGTCTAACTTGGCAGAGCCTCACTGCAAGTTACAAAATTATCTCCTTTGTAATGATATGAGAAGTTTATTTTTCCTTTGGGATAAAACCAATTAACAAGCACAGATGGCTCTCACAGTTACCAGGTGAATCTACGATGAGCTATGTGTAATAAATGGTGCTGTCAAGGCCTCTTATTGAGGACTAGTCATAGTTAATCTTGAGAACACGTATGGAGTAGGTTATATTGGCTCAGCTATACAAAAGGGCAAGAGTTTTTTCTGTCTTTGCATCTCTTAGCAGATGCCTATGATGTGTATCACAGTCTGGTTTAATGTTTATTTGCTATATTTACCTGCTTTCAATATTTCTCTCCTTCCTTCCTCTGCACAGTTACCCAAATGGCCTTTTGAAACTGCAGCTCAGGTTATATCATTCCTCTTCCTAAAATCCTGTAATGGTTCCCATTGTGGTTCAGATTAAATCCAAAGTCCTATAAACCCTAAACTGTGGTGTTTTTTCCAACTTGCCCATCTCTGCCTCTGCCTCTCTCCTACTTGCACATTATATTCCAGCCATGTTGGCCTTTTATGTCAATTCCCTAAATGTATCAAGCTCTTCCCCACCTGGGGCTTTCCCACATGCCATTCTCTTGGCCTGGAATATTCTTTCTCTTAGGTTCAAGGGTTTATTTCTCAGCAGGTCTTAACCTAAATGTTCCCTCCTGAGTAGGTTGGTCTCATTACTTATAACATTATAACCATTTTATCATCAGAGGTCTTATCACCATTTATAACAATGCATTTATTTGTTCTGTGCTTATTTATCAGATAAAGACAGAAACCATTCGTCTTCTGCACCCCCCCACCTCCTGCCCCAATCATTGAAAACCCAGTGGCACCCTGGTATCTGAAACATGGTGTGAGCTCAGCAGCTATTTGTTAAATAAGTGGATCTCTATGAAGTTTATTTCAGAGGGAACCGCCTCTCAGTATTTTCCCCTTTTGTCCTGCTAGTGGTCTCTCTGTTGGAGGGCTGGACTGGCACTAAAGAGATGCATTTGGACATTAAACTTGCCAGGGAATATAACAGTTTCAGTGCTTGAAACCCAGTTGAAAGCTCCCTGGCTTTTCTTTCCTTTTTCTTTCTTTCGTTTCTTTTCTTTTTTTAGCTGTTAGTTAAATTACAGACCCCAGGTCCAGGTCTGCAGCAGCCAGGCTTGGTGGCATGCTGAGAGACCAGGCACACACACCTCCTCCGCCCGCCCCACCCCCCCACTCCCATCAGCGTAAAAAGAGCTCTCCTCCCTTAGCCCATGGAGATGCGTTTCATCTCGCATCACAAGTCAGCACTTTACTGATGGAAGGTTGAGAGGTGTGAAGGGTGGCAGGACTCCCACTTCAGCAAGATGGATGGCGGTGCTGGATCTTGCTGTGGATGGGGTTGAAGAAAGTGCTGGGACACATCAGGGGTGATTATAGTGGAAGATCTTGCTGCATGGTTTTATTAATGAGGTATAAAATGCCTTAAATAATATGATTTAAATAGAGATGTTGCCTACCTCTTCGCATCCTCCCAAGTTCTGAGTAGGAAGGATTCTGGGGACAAACAAGTTTGTCTTCATACATAGACCACAAGGTTGGTCTCCATTTGTGATTTGAATCTAGTTTTGATTAATTAGAAGAGCAGAACGTTGTTGCTGACTCTAGGCATTGTCTGCTTGCTCCAGATCGGCCGTGGAGGATCAGGCTCTCCTTGGTCTGTGGCCCAGGCTGTTGCTGCCACGCTTCTGTGGAAGCTGCCAGGCCAGCTGTACTTGGCTCTGGAGCCCGCAGTCTCCAAGTCAGGGGTGCAAGGTAAGCCCTGTGGGCTGTCTCTGAAATTACTTTCTCACTTGTCCTAACAGTCTCTGAAAATGCTCGGCAGCTGTTGTGGTCATTGACCCACAGAGTAAAGGTATCAAATGCTCTCAGAGGCTGCCTTCCCTCTACAGACAAAAGAGGACTCATGTCAAGCTCACCCATTGTTGAGAACAGAGAAGGCACTGATTTCCTAAGAGCATTTTCAGAAAATGGAATCTCAGCCCAAGTCTGAGTCCTTGGGCATGAGTCTCTGCCTGTAGCTCAAAGGATCCATTAGACAATTGTCTCAATATGCTGTACTATCAATCTTTTATTTGACCTTTGTTTGCCTAAGATTGGAAGCACCCTTATTCTCCTAAAGCCCCTTCGAACCAGTTTTTAATCATAATTGTCAGGATTTCTGTAAGTGTGCTGTTTTAGACTTATCTAGGGGCTTTTGGAATAATTCATTGCTTAGCCTCATCTACCAAGTCAGATTCATGGGTGGGGCCTAGGGACCTTTTGTAACAAACTCTCACAAATATTCTTATACTCATGAATAAATTTGATATTCACTGAGGTGCATGGCACGGAGTAGCTGCCCCCAATATAATAACTGTTAATATGTTAACCTATTGACATGAAAATTCAGAGGAAATAGGAAGAAAGTAAAAAGCTGTTACTTTATTCAATGCATCAGGCACAGAATTTCTACTTGAGAGTATGGCCTCTTCAAACAAGGCAGCTAACTCACTGTCCCTAAATGAACTATTGGATAAGAAGGCCAGGCAACATATTCATCATCACAATTTGGTTGATTTTGTAGATACTGAAGGTTTATTTAAGTTCATGGTTAATGTTACCACAGCAATGAAATAATCTAATGTAGGGTAGAAATTATTTGGTGGTAGACTTTATTTTCAAAGCTTTATAAATTAATCTTCTTTTTATGGAATCATTAAGGATTTGAGTCACTGAAATTGTTAAGTTATGATATACTATCTTCAAAGGAAAAAATTGTATGTTGTAAAAGCTATTCACACTTGGATTTGGGGACCATAAATGTCTTGGGAGATATTTATCATAGTATGCATGGGGGCTTTAACAGCTTCTCTTTAATCACTTTTCTTAAGAAATATCAGGATATTTGAATAAAGTAGAAACTTAAAGAACTGATTTTCTTTTTCCTTGATGTGGGCATAAACACTATGATGCCTTTGCTGATGGAAGGCAGAGCACTGTGACATTATGTAAAATAATGTTGGGGTTCCTGAAGTTTTAAGACATAGTGCTTTAAAAAAGTGTGAGGAGAATTTCCATCTTTTGATATTTGCCATAATTGCTGAGATGTTTAAACTGGCTATTTCATGGGAATAGGCTTGTTGCCTGACTTGTGTTTGCTGAGCTATTATTAGTACCCCATTCCTAGAAAAAATTCTCACCTTGTCAACCATCTCTTCCTAGAACTTAGAAGATATGCATATCGTATAGGTTACAGAAAAATTACTTGGCACAAGAAAGTGTCAAAATTACATGGCAAAATAAAATTTGTTTTATTGGGGGCTCGGGACTATGATTTTTGCTTTGGCAATGTGTAAACCAATGTGTACCTGGATATAACTGGAGGGTTCTCTGCAGAAAAAAGTGAGAAAAGAGAAAAAAAAAAAAAAACAGAAAATTTTAGTTGCTTTCTGTTTGTTTCCAAATAGTGACTAGAAGAGAACCCTGCCTTATACATGAGGAAAACTTAGCATTTCTTTGTGAAAATTTCATATTGTTCAACCTTTCTTTTTTTCTTTGTAGCTGTTTTAGTCTTTGGATTTAGTCTGTTTATGGATTAACAAGTAGTGGGTGAAAAGCAGAAAGCATTGATCCTGGCAGAAGGGGAGAGTTAATTGTAGAACCATGAGTTTTGTATTTAAAAAGAAAAAAAAGAGTAGGAAATGGATTTTCCTTTAATTCAAGATGCCTAAGTGGCACTGTACAAACTTCTTTTTGATACTTCTCTATCTAACTTGTTGCTTTACTCTAAATCCTGCCATAAGTGGTCAAAAAAATGACCACACCCTTTTCCATTTCTTTTTTTTTTCAGTGGAAGAGGGTTTGAGAATTTTAAAGAAATCCCAAAGAAATGGATAGAGTAGAAACAATTTTGCTCATGACACCTGGGCTATCAGCTAGTTAAAAATTATGCCACTTACTCAAATTTCAACAGAATCCATTTTGCCTCACCCTTGTCTTTTCTTGTTTCATACAACCTCCCTGGGATATTATCCCTCATACAATTTCAGCTACCAACAATGAAGTAGTGGATCCCAAAGATAGATTTTATTTAGGCCATTCATATAAGAATTTTTAACATTGTCTAGTAGAGGCTAACAGGTAATGCTTTATTTTGCAAGAACCTTTGGCACATGGTAATTTAAAGGAAGAAATATTTGTTTGGATTATGATACTATCTTACAAAGACTCTGCTGATTTTTAACTTCCTTAATTATTCAAAGGTTATGATTTTTATTACAAAAGCCATTATTGTTTTCTTATATTTAATCAAGAACAAACATTAGTTGTAAAATATACTTAAGTAGATTCCAGGAACTATGGGGAACAAGAATGGTGAAGACAGAATTCTTTCCTTCAGGTGATCAAAAATCATGTTTTGTTTCTTCATTAGTATCCTTGCCTTTAAGGACTATAAGTTTGATACACATTTTTTTCTTTTTTCCTTTTTTTGTGAAGTCACTCATCCTAAATAAATGGATTCAATCAAAGCATATTTACTAATGTCACCTGGTTCTATAGATCAGTACAAATTAGTGCCATCTATAATAATAAAAGTGTAAGAATTAGACTGGACAGCTGAACGATCTTCTGGACATCCTTCCGGACAACCTTCCAGATGAAGCCAGGGCTGCAAGGGCTGAGGCAAGCTACCATGGCTGTGAGGGCTGAGCCCCTTGCAAGAATTTCGTGCATTGGGCCTCTAGTCTATATATATAAAAGCCTAAGCGAACATCTGTTCATTCGATAGTCCAACCGGTAGCTATGATGCGCACTGACCACCAGGGGGCAGATGCTGAACACAGGAGCTGCTGAGCTGTGGTGACTCACCTGGAACCAGAGAGGAGGGAGCCCGATTATGGGGTGCATCACCCAAGAACTGCCCTCTCACAAGCTGGGACCCCTCGGGGGATATCGGAGAGCCAGTTTCGGGGGATATCGGAGAGCCTGATTCCCGCAGGCCAGGCCGAGGGACCCCACCAGTGCATGAATCCATGCACCGGGCCTCTAGTTTATATATATTTATATTTGGCAGTGACCTGGTCAATTAGTAATAATTGATAGAAATCTGTAATTAATGGCTGCTTAGTGGACAATCACCTTGAGGAAATTAGTGTATATCATAGCCTGCTATGCAAAAACCATTTGTAAACTACTCTTAGACTGTATTTTAATGGTGATTTTGAGTTATCTAATGACTCTCTCTCATCACTATCTCTCTCTATCTTAGTTATCATATTTGCCAATCCCTCAATATGGTGATATCACTCTGCAGATATTCAATAAATATTTTAAATGAATGACTAATACTAAGAAGATAGTACAGACTTTGAAATTTTGCATTAAAGATGAGAGAAGGACCAGATCTCCACAATGGGTATCTGTTGGTTAATACTGAACTTCTCTTCTGAATTTAAAC
This sequence comes from Plecotus auritus, assembly GCF_963455305.1. Classification (NCBI taxonomy): domain Eukaryota; kingdom Metazoa; phylum Chordata; class Mammalia; order Chiroptera; family Vespertilionidae; genus Plecotus; species Plecotus auritus. Next base: position 64,184,325 of record NC_137775.1, read on the forward strand.
TTCTTTTTCTAGAAGGGCAAAACACCAAAAATGAAAGCATCTCTTTCAGGAAGTAGCTTCTTTTTGGATTATGTACACATCTCTTTGTTTTCCTTGTTATGTTCACCATGATGTGTAGATTTTTAAAAATTACTTTTTGATTGCCAACACTCTGCAAAACTCTTAAGTTATAAGACACTAACTAAATCCAATTGCAATAGGACAGATCAAACTTGCTCTTTGGAACAGACTTTCTCAGAGTGTACAATGATGTATGCTTTGGGGAGCAATGCCTCCCTTTGACCCTTATTTTCATGTTCCCCCATCTTCTAAATAAAACTTTCAGTAGATATACGGAGAAAATAGTGCAAATACAGAATTCAGACAGGCCCTAAGTTAAAATTATGACTATTTCCTTTTTATTAGCTGTTGTGGATAAGAAACACCTGGACCCATATAGTTACTTGGGTGAAACTGTGCTGATTATATACACTGAGTGGCCAGCTTATTATGATCTCTGAATGCATAATAATCTGGCCACTCAGTATATATATATTAGAGGCCCGGTGCATGAATTCGTGCATGGGTGGGGTCTGGGCAGCCTTGCCAGGGGGAGGGGACATGGGCGGTTGGCCGGCCTGCCTGCTGGTCAAACTCCTGGTCGAGGGGACAATTTGCATATTAGCCTTTTATTATATAGGATATACACTGAGTGGCCAGATTATATGTGTTCAGAGATCATAATAATCTGGCCACTCAGTGTATATTGGTCACAGAATGGACCCAATTTGTATGCAACTACTTGGAAATACACAGAGTCCAGAATAGTGTAGACAATTTTTATGTGTCCCCTTGGGGTCACTTCTCAGAGCCAGTTTCACTTCTTATGGGCACTGGAACTCCTCTTACCTATTGTCTCTCACCTTTCTTCCTTTTCTTTACCTCTTCCTCTTAAAATTTCCTCCCCCCACCCTTGCCCTAGCCAGTTTGGCTCAGCAGATAAGAGCCTCAGCCTGAGTACTGAATGGTCCCAGGTTTGATTCCGGTCAAGGGCACATGCTCGGGTTGTGGGGTCAATCCCCCATTGGGGGGTGTGTAGGAGGCAGCCGATCAATGATTCTCTCTCATCACTGATGTTTCTATCTCTCTCTCCCTTTCCCTTCCTCTCTGAAATCAATAAAAATATATTTTTAAAAATTTAAAAAATAAAATAGCCCCCCTTTGTGTCCCCCCCCCCCAATGCCTTATAGACAAAGTTCATTTATCTCTACAAATGTCCACGCATTCCAAATCTTTAAAATTTTCAGAATGGAACATATATAAAATAAACGAACTATTCTTTTACTAATATTGATCTGTCTTATAGGATAGTTTTGATGCATTTTTATACATTGAGACCTATAGTTCAGGAATAAGGATGGGAGAGAGTGATGGGAATGAAGGGGACAGGGAACAGTAGACTATTCCCTGGACTGGGGGAGGATGGAGCAAGACAAATATGTGAAAGGGCACAGAACCTGAATTTGCCACATGTATGAAGCACCCACACTCAAAAGACAGTCTGAAATAGACAAAAAAACCTCAACTCATACCCATTTGTCCCATTAATATTATATATTAACAGAGTGATCATATTAAACCAAATTTCTATTAAAGAATTAAAAAGTGGTGAATAGAAGGGATGGGGCTGGGCCATTTGCTCTTGATTAGTGCAGTCACATGTGTTCCAAATGCCAGGATGGTACTGAACAGGACAGACAGTTCCCTGCCTTTGTGGAGGTTACAACCCAAAAGACTCAAAGGAATCTTTAATCTGTACAGTGTGAGGCTATTAGGGGAGACCTTAAAGTATATAGAGTCCTATAAAAGCTTGATCATTTTGATCTTCCTATAGAAAACTTCTATCTTTTATTATTAATTCTGAATTACCAGAAAAAAGAGGTGTCATGAATTTTGTTTAAATTTTATTTAATTAGGACTTTCAGCTTTATAGGTGCTTAGCCTTGAGAGGTTATAGCTAATTTCATATGTTTTCCTTTGCAGGACTCAGAGAGCATTTTTCTAGGTCAGTGGTCGGCAAACCGCGGCTCGCGAGCCACATGCGGCTCTTTGGCCCCTTGTGTGTGGCTCTTCCACAAAATACCACGGCCTAGGCGAGTCTATTTTGAAGAAGTGGCATTAGAAGAAGTTTAAGTTTAAAAATTCGGCTCTCAAAAGAAATTTCAATCGTTGTACGGTTGATATTTGGCTCTATTGACTAATGATTTTGCCGACCACTGTCCTAGGCAATATTTGTTAAGTATAATAAAGCCTACCATACAAAAAAAAAAAAGTTTATTTTACAGATTAATCATGTGAGGTCTATAACTTTTTATTCTTTGATAATGTTTCCATTCGCTCTTAAAATATTTTATTTTTTCCTTTAAAAATAAGAGGTTTAGATAACATGTCATCATTCAATTAAGAAGATAAAGGCTTGATAAAAGGGTTGAAATTAGCCCAGGAACATCAGAAAAGATTTTTTAAAAAGTTTGTGAGGTGGTCTATCCACAGCTCATCACCATCGTTCCCAGAGTCCTACGAGGCCTTTATCTTACTCTTCCTTGCCGGCCCCCACCAGTTTTATTGAGTTATTAGTGGCCCTGGGCACGAATCTGTGTGCAAGTAGCTCTCTGCTGCTTGCCTCAGCTGGCAGCCTTGCCCACCACTGCTTGTAGCTCTATGCTGCACGTAGCTCTCTGCCCCACCCTCCTGTAGCTCTCTACCCACTGCCCCACCCTCCTGTAGCTCTCCGCCCACTGCCCCACCCTCCTGTAGCTCTCTACCCACTGCCCCGCCCTCCTGTAGCTCTCTGCCGCTTGTAGCTTGCTGCCCCGTCCTCCTGCTGTTTGGACGTTATGTGACAGCATCCTGGACCAGTTTGCATATTACCCTATTATAAGTATAGATAATTGACATATAACATTGCATTAGTTTCAGGTGTATAATATAATGACTTGATATACTAGTATGTATATATTGCAATATTATTACCATGAGTTTAGTTGCTATCCATTATCTCACATAAGTATCCATTATCTTTAGTTACAATTTTTTCTTTTGATGAGAACTTTTAAGATTTACTCTGTTGGCAACTTTCAAATATAAAATGCAGTATTATTAACTATAGTCACCATGCTGTACATTACATCATAGAAATTTTTTATTTTATAACTGGAAGTTTGTGTCTCTCTCTTCTCGAGTGCATGTACCCTGCTCATCATCTCCCTACCCTTACCTTGTCCCCTCAAGACTAAGAGTTCAAAAAGAGGCATTCTTGACAAAACAGTGTGTTTTATAATGATCAAAACTTACATAGGTACAGGGAACCAGTGCTTATTTCTTTACCTGGTAAAGAAAGGTGGCATAAACTCCAAGGCATTTCTGCAACAACTGCTTGGAAATGCTTAATGTTTCCTTAATGAGATGGGAAAATAAATGTCAAGGTGAGAGATTACAATATTGATGGGATGATAAAACTAGAGATAATTATTACTATATAGGGTTCTTAATAAAGAATAATAAAAATCATAACTATTAGAAACTGTTATAGTGATATTGATATAGATACTTAATGAACATCACCTACATGCCAACCACCATGCTAGATGCTATATATAAAAAGATGAGCCCTAGCTGGTTTGGCTCAGTGGATAGAGTGTCGGCCTGTGGACTGACGGGTCCTGGGTTCGATTCTGGTCAAGGGCACATGCCCAGATTGCAGGCTCAATCCCCAGTAAGGGGCATGCAGGAGGCAGCCGATCAATGATTCTCTCTTATCATTGATGTTTCTATCTCTCTCTCCCTCTCCCTTTGTCTCTGAAATCAATAAAATTATATTTTAAAAAATAAAAAATAAATAAAACAGTATATGAGGCAATTAAGAGGAATTCTACATAAGAAATGGCAGAGGAAGGTTAAAGATGTTAGTGTGCAGGTTCATGCAGGATCATTTATCAGACCATCCAGTTATAAACATGTTGGGCAGGGTGTGAAATACTGAAGAATGATGCTAACTTTAAAGATATTTGTGGGGAGACAGAATCTGACAAATGAACTGGAGTTTACCAGCATATATCCTTTAAGGAAACACTGGAGTGGAAAACGTCACTAATGTTTCTGGCAGCAATAGTGGAAATTTCCTTCAGATGGCAGGTACACTCAACTGGAATTGGATCCCAGGTCTGCTGCTTATTTTCTCTGCAACTTGCTCAAGTTCTGTGACCCTGAGTTTTCTTGCCTCTGTACACCAGTCTCATAGAGCTCATAGAGCTTTTGCAGGGGATCTATTTATTCACAAATCTATTGGGCATCATGTCAAATGTTTTTAATATTTTATGTAATATAATCTTCAATAACCTCAATATATTATCCCTGTTTGGCAAGAGGAAAAGAAAGTAACTAGGCAAAGAACACATGGTTAGTAAGTTGTAGAGCCCAGAATGAAATCCTAATCTATCTCACTCCAAAATCCAAGCTTATATAAAATATATCCTCATTTGACAAACTGATAATGCAAGAAGCCAACCAAAAATGTTAATCGATAAACAGTTACTTAGCATCTACTGTATTTTAGGCATCACATCCAAGGCCAAAGATAAAGAAGAACATATCAATAGAGATTTCAGTGAGCTAAAAATATTATTCCTCTGTCATTTTTCAATATAGAGAATGATAAACTCAAAGGGCAGACCTCATCTTCCATGGAAGTAATTCATTAACACTTGGAAATTTCATTGATTGTGGTAACCATTAAGAAATCAACTTAAAAGAATAATTTTCAGCTCTAGAATCCTAGTTATACAACATTATAGTATATGTTGAGAATTATAAATAAGAATTATAGAAAAAATACTGAGTCTGACATATGTCAGTATATATCAACTTGTATATCTATATGCCATTATATCAATCTCTGTCTCTGTCTTGATACATAGCTCTGTATTTGTCTATATCTATATATCTACATGAAGACAATATCAGAACAATTCAAGAAAAATAGTGAAGACTGGATAAGCATTTCTGAGTTTAAAATAAAAATAATAGTGCTCATTAAGAAGGACTTTTGGAGTTATAGTTGAAGGATAAATAGGAGTGGGTCAGCTGAATAATTATTGAAAGGATTTAGCAAGCAAGTGCAGTACAAAAACATGGAGATGTGAAATTAGCATGGGATATGTGGGTAATTATAATTTGCTATTACTAGAATATGAAGAATAAGTCAGTGGTTGTTGGGAAGGAAGTTGGAGAGGCAGAGAAGGTATTGTGATTTTATTGGAGATTTGCAGTGCTAGAATTTTCTTCATTGTATAAATTTTTCACAGTAGCAAGAAGGGCGAGAAGTAGACAGCAGCATAGCCATAGAAGCATCAACATTGATGCTGGGAATCTATTTATTTAAAAGGCTAATATGCTAAGTGTCCCTCCAACTGTCCGACTGGTTGCTATGACTCACACTGACCAGGGGGCAGATGCTCAAAGCAGGAGCTGCTGTGATGTGCACTGGCCATTTACAAAGAAATGGCACCATGGACCTGGTGCCAACAAAGCAACACTTGGCTTCCCCCAAGTAAGACACAGGCCCTGACACCACCCCAAAGTGCCACCACCAAATCACAGCCAATGCTGCCAAGACCCCGTGGCACAAAATGCGGCCTACAGCCCAGCCCAGCCTGGAAACAGTGGCTGTGGGCACCGGGTAATGATGTCACATAGCAACGCCTGGCTTCCTCTCCCTAGCAACTAGCCTCCTTGGAGTTTCTTCAGCCCAGGAACATGACTTGCTTTATAGCCAGGTGCAAACATTTTACTCTTTAACCAAATATCTGTGAAGCATTTTTCTGTGCCTCATCTCATTTGATCCTCACAGAAGTCCTGGAGTAGGTAGGTAGGAGACTTGGTAGAATCCTATTTTCTTTGCATTAGCCAGAAAACAGAGATTTAGAAAGTTTAGAAACTTGACCCAACTAAAAAGAAGTAAGAAATGGTCGACCTTGAAAATGACTTCAGGTTTTCTCACTTGCAGAATATAGTCAAACACTGCAGCAGCAATTAAATATTTTACCCTTTGTTCTCCCTGCATGATCTACAATAATAATCTGCTTTGTATTGATATTTACTGCTGTGTTGCTGACAATTACCTGAAAGAGAAGTTGGGGTGCTTCACTGGGCTGGAAAAAGTTTAGCTAAATCAGAAAGCAGGTCTAATTAAGCAAGTTTATTCTATGTATATAAAAGGCTAAGTTGACTCACACATGCGCGATACATATAAAGCTCACACTGGCACCAATTGCACGCATGTATTTCGATCTATCATTGTCAATTGTGAATTTGGTTGACACTTTTATTATAGAGAAAGGGCGAATAGCAATATTAAAATATTTTTTTAATTAATTTCTTTTCAATGTGCACAAATCCGTGCACTGGGACACTAGTATACTAGAACAGTATAGACCAAAATAAGATGGATGTAGAGAAAGAGATCAGAAAATAATAAAAACCAATGACAAAAGAAGAGGATCCAGATCAGCATTGGGTTTATCTGTACCTCAAAAACTCCTGGGTATGATCTTTGCATATTGAGGAGGGACTGATGATTAACACAACCTTCACATCATAGTTATGAGTCTATGTGTTTTTAATTACATGGTATATGCATACACATACATGTTTCTATATCTATATAACTATAAATGATATATTATTGATTTATTTTGTCTTTACATTTAATTAAGTTAGTCATGTAACACATAATGATGTTTTGTTAATGACCTATAGCATATATGACAGTGATCCCATAAGATTATAGCAGAGCTGAAAAATTCCTATCACCTAGTGACATTATAGCTATCACAACTCAGTGCATTACTTACATCTATTAATACAGAATAAAGATATAAAGAAAGAACTATTTTTGTATAACTGTACAATGTGTTTGTGCTTTATGCCATGCTATTACAAAAGAGTTGAAAAGTTTAAAAAAATTAAAGTTTATGAAGTAAAAAAGCTACAGTATGCTAAGGTTCATTTATTATTGAAGAAAGAAAATATTTTTTATAAATGTAGTGTAGCCTAAGTGCACAGTGTTTATAACATCTACAGTAGTTCACAGTACTGTCCTAGGCCTTCACATTCACTCACCACTCACTCACTGACTCATCCAGAGCAACTTCCAGTGCTGCAAGCTCCATTCATGAATGTCCTATATGGGTGTGCTATTTTTATCTTTTATACTGTATTCTTACTGTACCTTTTCTATGTTTAGCTATGTTTCAATACACAAATGCTTACCATTGTGTCACAATTGCGTACAGTATTTAGTATATTGACATGCTGTACAGATTTGTAGCCTAGGAGCAATAGGCTAGGTGTGTAGTAGGCTATATCTAAGTTTGTGCACTCTGTCATGTTCCCACGGTGACAAAATCACCTAATGACACATCTCTCACAAGTATCCCTGACATAAGTGACACATGATTTAATTAATTCAGTAAATATGTGTTGAGCATCTATATTTGAGGCACTATATTCAGAGTTTGGTTTTCAAAGACATATAAAACATGGATCCTGACACTTTAAGTACAGGTGAGAAGCAGAGAATGAACCAAGTGACCCCAAATGATTGTGATTGCCATTTTGGTCCCTAGAGCAAGTGGTTAGCTTCCTACTTCTTCCTGTCCTAAATCGTGGTTTCTGTGCCCCTTGGTTTTGATAATCCTCAGCACCGGGAGAGAGATGCTTTTCCCCACCAGTTCAGCTGGGCAGGGGCATATTGGGAAGGTGGTCTCCTGGTCTTTTATTTAAGGGAAGGAGATCAGACCAATAGTCCTGCCTTTAAACTTATTTAACACTCCCAAATGATAAGGACATGGGATTTTGATAAAAATCTTTAATTATATGTAGCATGCAATCCCTAAACTCTACCTTAACATAAATTATACTGCATTTTCTCATTATACTAGAGGACTGGTGCACGAAATTCGTGCATGGGTAGGGTTCCTAGGCCTGGCCAGCAATCAGGGCTGAACAGGACCTGCTGGCTGCTGACCAGGGCCTTCCTTCCCCGGCTGCCGGCTGCCAGGCGGGGCCTCTCTTCATTCTGCGCTGGCTCCTGGTCAGCGTATGTCATAGCGAGCAATCAAACTCCTGGTCTCTGGGTCAAACTCCTGAGTGGACACTTTGCATATTAGCCTTTGATATATATATATATATATATATATATATATATATATATATATATATATATTTATATATATAATTAAGTGGAATCTATTTGTAACTTGCTTAAGTGAGACTGAAAAAGGGAATCATGTACTTAAATTCTAGACTAAATAAATCTGGGGAAAAGATGAAAGTGTTTTTCACTTTTACTAATAATTAGCAACATAGTTACTATGAGTCAATTTTTGTTGGAGAACTGAAATAATAAACCAGTTACCAAAATCAACTATTTAAGAATAAGGTATATTAGGTTTTCTACCTCTGGCTCCATTGCTTTTAAACCAATTGAAAGATTCTATGATTAAATTTAAAAGTATGTTTTTTTTAAACAGGGCAAACACTGATATCCAGTTAAAATACCTAAAAATATGTGCCATTCGATAATTAGATTATGTAAATAGAATTTAATGTTTAAACATAATTTAATATTTTAAATTTTTAGCCATAATGTTATAATTATTATGTATGTATACACTGAAAATGTGTATTCGTTTGAAAAATCAAAGTCCAGCCATTTCAAAAGAAAACAGTGTTGCATAATATGATTAGAAAACACATTTTCTGACATATTGTATTTTCCTATTGACAGAAGACAACATTAATACAGTTCATCCCAAAGCATGAGACAACCTGATTTTAAAAAACTATTGTGATAAAAAACACATAACATGAAATCCACCCTCTTAACAAATTTTTAAGGAACAGTACAGGATGACAACTTGAGGTAGACATAGCACATATATTCCAAGGCTTTGGTACAGAATTATGTTACTTAACATGGCATGACTTCTGGTGATGGTGCTCTTTTGATCTATCCTTTAAAAAAAGTTTCTATTTTATTTCAGAACATATTCCAGAAAAGCCTTATTCTCAAATTCTTTCAAAGCAATCACTTCTTTATTAGTGATTGACCTATTCATATGTAGCTATTTTTAATTTCAACCAAATTAATAATATTTTATTTGAAATTTATCCATAACCACTTAGCAACTTGTCACAGCTCAAGTGTTAATTAAAAGTGTTAACCATTTTAATACTTTTGATCAAGTACAGAAGAAAATGATTATTATGTATGGCATATCTCAGGAAGCAAAGTGGACTCACCTTGCTCAACTAGGCTATGTATGCCAATTGTGGATGGCATTCTTTTAAAATTTTTTTTACTATAATTATTTTCCATATTAATCATACCAGTTCTCTGTGCCATGTCTCCCCTCAAAATTATGCAAAAACTCTCCTTTGGTTATTGCACATATTCAAATTCCTTTAATGTGGCATTCAAGACTTTCTGAAACCTAGTTCCAACTTAGCTTTCCTGCCAAGTCTCACTACTGAAGGGCAAAACATAAATGTTTGCTTGTAGTAGCACATCACAGAAAGCAGGAATTGGAGAGAGTTGAAACCTGGTTTAAGAATCTCAAGCAGGACAGGAGAGAGGTGGGAGTTAGGGCTGGCACTGAGGGATTGTTCTGGCAGCCTCAGAGGGTGCCCTGCTATCTGTCACAACTCTGGAGCCAGTGGTGAAAGGTCAACCAGGTAGGACCTCTTGCAGGAAATTCAGTGGTCAATACCAGAGACCACGGGGTGAGGGACAAGAACTTGTCTTTGCCAGGAGTTTGAGAACAACATCAGGTTCTAGTCTATAGCAGAAATGGTGGTGAAGGTGGCTGATCAGAAATAAAAAGAAGCAAGAAATGCTCCCAAAGGAGGTAAAGAAACAGGTGCTGGGTATCATCTAAAAGCTAGATCCAAAATCTGACTGGCAGAAAAAGGAGAGCAGTAGAATAGGATTCTAGTGGTAATGAAAAGTCACTGGGTGTTAGGTCTGGTTTTAAGGTTGACTTAATTTGAATCCCATCCGGTGGAAGTGCTAGGATTGTTGATGTACTTTTGCCTTAGTCAGAACTAACTCAGGGACCAAAGCAGACTTAGGAAAGAAATATCAGAAAACTTGGATGTGAGTCGTCAAGAACTTCAGAGGAGGAAGAAATACTCAGAAGCTGATATTTTCGACCTTACTTCTCACTCCTCAAAAATGCCAAGTGTCTCCCTGAGTTAGCATTTTTTGCACATAATTCTTCTTTTCCTCATTCCTCCTGCCATTGTGCATGGTACTTTGCTGAAATGAAATGTCTTCCCCTATGGCTAGCAAATGAATTTAGTTCCACAAACATCTATTAAGCAAATGCTGCATGCTAGACACTCTGCTACAGAGATAAAAAGAACCAGCATCTGTTCTCAAGATGCTGTCTAAATCCCCAGTTTTCCCAATATTTTTCCTGAACTCTTTCTGTTTACTCTTTCTCTGCTAATTTCTTTAATTATGTGACTTGAGACATTTTATATTTTTAGGTAAATGTTAATATTAAATTTAGAATGTATATCACCAGCCATCACAACTGGACTGCAACTTATTTCAATAGCATAGGTATTGTGTATTAAAACTTTTTTCCACCTAGCATTGTAGGCACAGTAATACCTTTGTAAGTGCTTGTTGATTTATTGGCTCTTTTAATCTTGAAGTTTGGTAGTTATAAATTTTGCTTGGCACTAGAGCTCTGGCATTAGTTCATGTCAATATCTATGTAATTTTTCAAAATATTTTTAAATCCATTAAATGCTTTTAAATTTTAGAGAAAAAGGTTGACTGTGAAAATAGAAGCTCTGTGACAATTAAACCTTCAGGATGATATTTATTTATATCATTCAAATTTATGTAGAGGATGTCTTAATCTTAGGGTCTAATTGGCACAAGTTTTCTTCTAGTGCCTAATAAAACCTGTGGCCCTGCAAAGCTGAGAATTACCTAAAGTCTTTGGATGTATAATTGAATAGCTCAATCTGACTACAATGTTAACTTGATTTTGTTGTTCTTGTCTAGTTGCCTATAACATTTTTTATTATCTGTAATGTTAAATTCATTCTTATGTGTTAGATTATATTAAAAATTTAAACAGTTTTCTTAATTAAATATTAAAGCAGGGTTGTGTAGTCACTAATGAATCATAAAATTTAAGAAAGAGAAATTCAGATAAACACCTTGGTCAGTTATGCAGAAGATTATAATTGGGGAAATGTAATCCAAATAGAAGCTGGCTGTAAGGGATTCAATACATAATGCAAGAAGCAATTTTGCTGGCCTTTTGAAAAATTATACTTCTCTATTTTTTTCTTTAAATTTAGAAATTTTTCTTAATAATTAATCAACTTGATAGTTGAGGCTAGACATTTTCCAGTATTATTGAATTTGAGTAGGGTAGGGTACTCCCCTTGATAACCAAACTTGGCTAAATTGTCATCTATACCAGTGGTTCTCAACCTTTCTAATGCCGCGACCCTTTAATACAGTTCCTCATGTTGTGGTGACCCCCAACCATAAAATTATTTTCGTTGCTACTTCATAACTGTAATTTTGCTACTGTTATGAATCGTAATGTAAATATCTGTGTTTTCCGATGGTCTTAGGCGACCCTGCTAGTGGTTCTCAACCTGTGGGCTGCTGTAGAGCCTAAGACCATCAGAAAACACAGATATTTACATTACGATTCATTAACAGTAGCAAAATTATAGTTATGAAGTAGCAACGAAAATAATTTTATGGTTGGGGGTCACCACAACATGAGGAACTGTATTAAAGGGTCGAGGCATTAGAAAGGTTGAGAACCACTGATCTATACAATAAAAGCCTAGGTGGTCCTCGTGCCCTGACATCATCACAAGATGACCGCCCACATGTCATCACAAGATGGCCATCCCCATGTTGTCACAAGATGGCCACCACAAGATGACCGACAGGGGAGGGCAGTTGGGGGTGACCGGGCCAGCAGGGGAGGGCGGTTGGGGGCGACTGGGTGGCAGGGCAGGGCGGTTGGGGGCGGTTGGGGGCGACCGGGCCAGCAGGGGAGGGCGTTTGGGGGCGACTGGGTGGCAGGGCAGGGCGGTTGGGGGCGACCGGGCCAGCAGGGGAGGGCGTTTGGGGGCGATCGGGCTGGCAGTGGAGGGCGGTTGGGGGTTATCGGGCCGGCAGGGGATCAGTTAGGGGGTGATCATGCTGGCAGGCAGAAGCAGTTAGGGGCAATCAGACAGGCGAGTGGTTAGGAGCCAGCAGTCCCGGATTGTGAGGGGGATGTCCAACTGCCGGATGTCCACAGGGATCGGGCCAAAATGGCAGTTGGACATCCCCCGAGGGGTCCCAGATTGGAGAGGGTGCAGGCCAGGCTGAGGGACACCCCCCAGTGCACGAATTTCATGCACCGGGCATCTAGTATGAAATACAATTCTTGAATAGATTTCTCCTAGTGTGGAAACATTCTGGAAAAATATAGTTTGTATGACACAAGATATTACTATTGTCATCTATAAAATATTGGGTAAAACTAACTATATTCATTGAAATGAGTATATTGTATCTTACTATACTTTTCTGCAAACCCCAATAAGGGCCCAGGCATAGAACTCTTTGAAGGTAATTCATTACATCTGATTTTATTTTTTTTTAATCCTTACCTGAGGATATTTTTTTCCATTGATTTATTTTTATTTATTTTATTTTTAGAGAGAATGACATGGAGGGGGTGAGGAGAGAAAGATCAATATTGATTGGTTGCCTTCCACATGCACCCTGACTGGGGATGTAGCCTGCAATTAAGGTATGTGCCCTTGAAGAGGAGTCAAACCCTTCAGTCCCCAGGCCGAAGCTCTAACCACTTAGCAACCAACCAGGGCCATTACATCTGATTTTCACAAGGGTTTAGTAAGAATATCTTAGTTATTTTTGTTTGTTTGTTGCATTTGTGTGTGTGATGAATCCCAGACTAACACATTTATAGCCACATTTTCGTTTTAGATGATACCTCATTAAAAAAAAAACAAATTCATTTGGACTTTGTAATGGAAAACGCCTCTCATGTTTCTCCTCTACTACTTACACAGAACACTTCTGTGACTAGATGTGTCCGTTTTTCATACCAAGCTATTCTCTGACACCAGGTGGGTGTCCTGCAAAAGGGCTCAGTCCCACAAAATGGCCCCTTACTTCAGATGCCAAACACAAGTCCAGTTTGTCGACTGTACTTCTCACAGATAGACTAAAAGTCAGGGTTCCCATGACCCTCATCTGAGGTTTAAAAATTTGCTAGGATGGTTCACAGAACTCACAGAAACACTTAAGTTTACCGGTTTAATGTAAAGGATATAATGAAGGATACAGATGAATAACCAGATGAAGAGGTACATAGGGCCAGGTCTGAGTGTGGGAGCTTCTGTCCCTGTGGAATTAGGGTGCACCTCCCTCCCAGCATGAGGCTGTGCTCATCAACCCAGAAGCTCTCTCAGCTTCATACTTCTGAGATTTTTAAGAAGGCTTCATCACATAGGCATGATTGATCATTAACTCATTCTTGGGGGATGGAGAGTGGGCCTGAAAGTTTCAAGCTTTTAATCATGGTTTGGTCTTTCTGGTAACCAGCACCCACCCTGAAACGATCCAGGAGCCCACCAAGAAAGAGTAGCCTCATTAGCACATAAGACACTCCTATCACCCTGGAAATTCTATGGGATTCAGGAATTCTGTGTTAGGAACTGGGGCCAAAGGCCAAATATTAACATAAAAGGTGTTCCCAGTGCTCTTATCACTTAAGAAATTACAAGGGTTTTAGGAGCTCTGTGCCAGGAACCAACATATGGAGGCAGAGACAAACATACAAATTTTATATTATTTCACAGACTTTCTTCCACAAAGAACACCACTGCAGTTTGCATTATTTAGCTGTGTATATGTTACAATATTCTCTTTTTGAAATAAAATTGTTTTTTTCAGGATCCTCTTCTGTTTCTTTCCCTTTTTCTTTTTCCACCTGTTTACCATGCCAGTGAGTAGAAGACACACTTTTGCTTATCCATTTGGGAGAGTAATTTGCATTTAATGGGCACCTACCACATTGTGGATCATATGGTGAGCAATCGTCTTACTCTCTAGTACAGTGGTCGGCAAACTCATTAGTCAACAGAGCCAAATATCAACAGTACAATGATTGAAATTTCTTTTGAGAGCCAAATTTTTTAAACTTAAACTTCTTCTAACGCCACTTCTTCAAAATAGACTCGCCCAGGCATGGTATTTTGTGGAAGAGCCACACTCAAGGGGCCAAAGAGCCGCATGGGGCCAAAGAGCCGCATGTGGCTCACGAGCTTCAGTTTGCCGACCACTGCTCTAGTAGAAGAAACGACACAAACACCTAAAACACTTAAAGGATAGGAAGTGCTACCAAGTGTCATACTGAATTTATAGTCCTTTAAGTGAAGACCTAATAATAATAGTGATACTATGGCAGGTACTAATTTTAAGTGCCTATTATGTGCCTGGCCCTAGCCTAAGCACTTTCCATATATTATTTCATTCAATCCTTAGAACAATTGTTAGGTTGTCTTATTATATCAATACTCTTTCTCTTGTGAAAAATCAACTATACTATTTGAGTTAGATCATTTTCTGATTTTATCGATGGAGATTACTTTTTAAAAATTATTTTTTAATTGATTTTAGAGAGAGGAAGGGAAAGGGAGAGAAACATCGACGTAAGAAAGAAACATCTATTGGCTGCCTCCTGCATGAACCCTGGCCTTGTTCTTTGCTGAGTAATACCATCATTTATAATCTGGGCATCCTTTTCCCCACATCTCCTCAAAGCAAAACTTTGCATGAGCCAATGTTTCAGATGAACAATCATAGATTATTTTAAATGATAGAGGTTTTGAAGTATCATGATTTAATAATTTGGAGGACTTCTTTTTGGAGTTAATTTACTTAAAGCCTACCCAATATTTCTCTTTATGCCATGTTCTGGAAAGGTTGTTCTCAGAAAATCAGTTACTATTTTTGTTCTGTGTAAAGGTCTATGAATAGAGCTCAAACTCTCTATGTGCTTCTATCAGGTACCCTTCAGGTGGGGCGAGAGAAATTTGGCTTGTATTACTGCTTGCATCTTTTGGATAAAGAAATCAAAGGATGAGTAAGTTTAAGGTACACTGAAGAAAAAATATTTAGCAACTTCATGACTCTGTTCCTGTTAATATCTACTCATAAGGATGAGGTGGTTTTTTTTCTTAGCATTAAGCTGTATTTTGTCTTCAAATATTTTTCTCCACCTCCATATATTATGAAGATAATTCACTGGGAAAATGTGAATAAAAATAATATTTTGGGAAATCTTATTTTGACCATTGTTTTCCCATTTTGAAAACTTTGTTTGGCAACCTGTCTTTAGAAATAACACAATGGAACAGAACTATAAATCAATAAATGTTTATTGCTATTTCACTATCAAGGTTCTCTAGAGAAACAGAACCAATAGATCTATTATAGAAATTGGCTCACATGATTGTGAAGGCTGAGAAGTCCCACAATCTGCCATCTGAAAGCTGGAGAGCCAAGAAAACTGGTGATATAATTCAGTTTGCGTCCAGAGGCCTGAGACTCAAAGGAGCCAATGTCTTAGGGCAGGAGAATATGAATGTCTTGGCCAAAGCAAAGAACAATTCACCCTTTCTTTGCCTTTTTGTTCTATCTAATCCCCCAGTGGATTGGCTGATGCACACCAGCATTGGTGAGGGCAATCTTCTTTACTCAGTCTGCTGATTCAAATGCTAGTCTCTTCCAGAAACATCCTCACAGACATACTCAGAAATAATGTTTCACCAGCTATCTTGGCATCCCTTTGTCCAGTAGAATTGACAAATGAAAGTAACAATCACAACTGAGTACTCCTATATAATAAAAGTATAGTATGCAAATCGACCAAACGGCAGAATGAATGGTCGCTATGACATGCACTGACCAGCAGGGGGCAGACGCTCAATGCAGGAGCTGCCCCCTGGTGGTCAGTGTGCTTCCACAGGGGGAGCACCAGCCAGAGGCCGGGCTCACAGCTGGTGAGCAGTGGCGGTGGTGGGAGCCTCTCCTGCCTCCATTGCAGATGGCCAGTAAGGAGCAAGGGGTTGTGGACTGCGAGAGCCCAGGACTGCGAGAGGGATGTCTTTCTTTTTATGTAGAAGTCTGGAGGAAGGTCATTCACCATTATCTGGCACTCCTCATTTTCATCTGAAAGACAAGCTTCTGTACCATGTTTTCCATCCTCAGCTCGAGTTTACATGCTTCAGGTTACCTTGTGGTCTGAGATGGCTTTGGGACTCTAGCCCTCACCATCTCATCTCAAGCAGCAGTCAATTTAAAAAGAGAACATTGCCACTCTGAGTTAAACCAGGGATTTATAATTAAGGGAGGATGGAATAATGGATAGTGAGTGGGAACTAGCAGGCTTTGTATCCTTACACATAATCTGCAAAATGCAGGCTGCCAATCAATTATAACTGAAAGCTTAGATCGTTATTTGTGTCATGCTGTGTTTTTGAGTTGTGGCTGTATGTTTTTTCCTCAGCTGTCTTTTGCCTATGAAATGCAGGGATATTTAACGAATTTGTTTTTTGGTGAGAAAAGTAACATTCTAATTAAATTGGTGTTGGAAAGAATTATGCAGAAATGTGAATATTGTAAACCTTCCTATTTAAAACTGTTAAATATCTTCCTCAGCAGGCATATTATTGTAAATCATCTCACATATGATAATTTAAACTATATACAGAGATATTAAAAAACATATAGAATAGCTATGTCATGATATTTGTATTTATTTGAAATCATATATCACTATTTGTCAGGTTCTGTTTTTAAGTCCTTTGCAAATATTAACGTGCCTTTTCCACTGTCATTCTCTCACAAGTAGATAGTGGAGTTTCTCAGAGGCCATATAACTTGTGATAACATCACCTCTCTGATGGCTATGGGATGTGTTCTTGTAATTCTTGCAGTTAAAAATTTCTCAGTTTTAATTTCTTATACAGTTGTTATCAATAGATATGATCTACATAAAAGTAGTTTTTTGGAGTCCTCACTCATACTATTTTAAAGTGAAAAGGGTCCTGGGACAAAACAAAATTACTATTAGGAGACTGAATACATTAAAATTAGACTAACACAGTTACTCTATAATCCATCTATCAATCAATATTTAAAAACCTATTAACTATGTGCAGAGTATAGAGGGTGGGGTGAAAGTAGGTTTACAGTTGTGAGTATGGAAATAATACAATTTTAATAAATAATAATAATATAAGAATATACTTTGTGTTTTGCATACATACTCATAACTGTAAACCTACTTTTGCCCACCCTATAGAGTGCTACAGTGAAAATTGAGAAATGTGAGATTTATAGTTCTGTTGAGATAACCAAATATGTGTGTGTGTGTGTGTGTGTGTGTGTGTGTGTGTGTGAATGTGTGAGAATCATTGAGCTGTTGGTATTATAATACTATGTAAAAAAACACACTGAAACTGGTGGCTTAAAGCAACATGCACTTGTTATTACACAGAACTCTATAGATTATCTGACAGGATCTGCTTATCTTGACTGGACTCATGTATGTGCAGTCAGCTGTGGGTTAATTGTAGGGCTGGGACAGGGAATGCTTCAGATAGAATGAAGGGAGTTGCAGCTCTTTCTCACAGCTCTCAACCTCTAAAAGAGGAGCTCAGATATGTTCTCATGGTTATGAGAGTGGAGGTGCAAGAATGGAGATCCTAGGATAAGCAAGGGGAAATAAATGCTTACCTGTTTTCCAAGCCTCTTTCTGGTATCATATGTGCTAATAGTCTATCGGCCGAAGCAAGTCACATGACCAAGCTCAGAGTCAAGGGCTGGAATGCAACACCCCACACACAATGAGAGAGGAAGAATTGGGGCCATCAGTGCCATCAATGTGTCACAGTGTATGCATATGAGAAAATATAATTTAAAATTATATTTGAGATATATTTGTGAAGAAAACTGTGACACTGTAACAATAGGAAGGGAATAGTGCATGAACATTTTCTTGATTTCTTTATTCCACAAACTCATGAGTCACCTTTAAAATGAGAAATGGGCATGCCTTGTATGATAAACTTATAACAGTATTTTATTTTTATAACTAGAGGCCCAGTGCACAAAATTCATGCATGGGAGGGGTGTCCCTCAGCCTGGCCTGCACCCTCTCCAATCTGGGACCCATTGGGGAATGTCTGACTTTCTCACATCCCTCTCACAATTCGGGACCGCTGGCTCCTAACTGCTCGCCTGCCTGCCTGCCTGATCACCCCCTAACCACTCCCCTGCTGGCCTGATTGCCCCCAACTGCCCTCCCCTGCCAGCCTGATCACCCACAACTGCCCTCCTCTGCCAGCCTGATCGCTCACAACTGCTCTCCCCTGCCGCAACCCGCCTTCTTTGTCGGGACCCACCTCCTCTGCACAAGGCAGCGGAGACCCCAAGACCGACCTCCTCTGCACTGCACAGAGCCGCGGGACCCCCAGGCCTCACCACGCAGAGTGGCCTCCAGGCCCTGCCTCCACTGTACATGTAGCCATCTTGTGACAGCCATCTTGTGACAGCTATCTTGTGACAACATGAGGGCGTGATGCCACCTAGGCTATTATTAGTATAGATAATTTTTTGAATTTTAAAATTTCTTTTAAAAAATGTTGCATTTTTAAAAGAAATATAATATCCATTTTCACTGTGTTGGGATCTGCAGAAGAATTATTAATATGGTAGCATTATGGACCTGGCTGGTGTTTCTTAGTGGTTAGATTGTCAGCCAGCTCACAGAAGGGTCTTGGGTTTGATTCCTAGTCAAGGGCAGGTACTTGTGCTGCAGGTTCCATCCCTGCCCTGGTCAGGGTGCATGCAGGAGGCAATCAGTTGATGTGTCTCTCTCACATCAATGTCTCTCTCTCTCTTTCTCTCTCCTCCTTCCTCCCTTCCACTCTCTCTAAAAAGCAATGGAAAAAATATCCTTGAGTGAGGATTAAAAATATATATATGGTAAAAGCACTATAAAAAATAATGTACAGAATCTCATGACTTAATATTGAGGGACAAGTTTTCTGTATAAGAAATGTAAACAAAGCAATGCAGTTCTAGATGGGAAATCCAATAGATATTCCTCTTTACTGGAGGTTGGATGGTCTCTTCATTAAACTCTACCCTCTCCCTAATCTTCAGTCTTTTGCTTCTTTGCCCCATAATTTCTAGACCCATTTTTTAGCCAATTTCTGGGGACTTTCACCGTAACACATTTCCAATATCCTTGCTCAACAGTGAGAACCCTGAAAGCTTTGTCACATTTTCATTTGAAACTCACATATTCTACTCTCTCTTTGGAGCTTCTTGCTAAATTTCTCATCTTCTTACTCTGTGCTTCCTCATTTTAACACTCAACTTGAAACATTGGCTTTCTTATACACAGTGACATTATTAAGAGAAAGTCAGGATTGTATCAACTCTCCCACATTTGGTATTGGGGAAGGTCAGGCCAAATTTTAAAATGGTGTTTCTCCTTTTCTATAGGTTACTTTATTTTATTTTTATCATTCTCTATGCTATTTTGTAACCACGCTCCCCTAAATCCCTCCTGCGGACTCCACACTATAGTGTTAGTGACTGGAAAGTTTCTAGGGTGAACTTTCAGTTAATAAAAAAAAAAAAAAAGCTAGAAGGGGCAATGAATTAATACTAAATGGTGGAATATTAAATTATTTGGAGCCCATGAATGAGTTTTTTCTTACGAATAACTAGAGGCCCGGTGCACGAAATTCATGCATGGGGGTGTGTGTCCCTCAGCCCAGCCTGCACCCTCTCCAATCTGGGATTCCTCTCACAATCCAGGACTGCTGGCTCCCAAATGCTCGCCTGCCTGCCTTCCTAATTGCCCCTAACCGCTTCTGCCTGCCAGCCTGATCACCCCCTAACCACTCCCCTGTCAGCCTGATTGATGCCTAACTGCTCCCCTGCCAGTCTGCTTGCCCCTAACTGCCCTCCCCTGCTGGCCTGATCGCCCCCAACTGCCCTCCCCTGCTGGCCTGATCTCTCCCAACTGCCCTCCCCTGCTGGCCATCTTGTGTGTTGGAGTGATGGTCAATCTGCATATTACTCTTTTATTAGATAAGATAGAGGCCTGGTGCACGTGTGGGGGCCAGCTGGTTTGCCCTGAAGGGTGTCCCAGATCAGGGTGGGGGTTCCCTTGGGGTGTGGGGTGGCCTGGGCGAGGGGCCTGTGGTGGTTTGCAGGCCGGCCACGCCCCCCGGTGACCCAAGCAGAGGCCCTGGTATCTGGGATTTATTTATCTTCTATAATTGAAACTTTGTAGCCTTGAGTGGAGGCCAGGGCAGGCCAGGGTGGGCGGGAAGCTTGGCTTCCTCCATCGCCAGGGGCAATCCAAGCCTCCTCCTCACTCAAGCTCTGTGGCGGCCACCGTCTTAGTTGGGTTAATTTGCATACTTGCTCTGATTGGCTGGTGGGCATAGCGGAGTGATGGTCAATTTGCATGTTTCTCTTTTATTAGTGTAGATTCTAAATGGCCTCCCTGTCTGAAGTGCTTGTTTTTTTCCCTAATACCCTCCATAGTTATGCTTTTAAAAATGCCTAACTGAAACATATTATGCTCTTGCATAAATACTTCTAATAGCTCACCATTGCCTACAGAAAAATTAAAGTTTAAACTTGGGGGTGACTTCCCAGGCTCTTTCTTCTAACTATGATCTACCTTTCCAGCCTCAACTTCCTTATTATCCCTTATACACCATATGCTTTGTCCCACATTTACTTTTTCTTCAATCCCAATAAGCATGTTTACCGCTCACACTCTCCCTTCAACATCTAGTTAGCTACCTGTCATACCCCGGGATACCCATAAGCACAAAGAAAGGTAGAGAACTAATGAGATCAGAAGTGGAAAGCTCCATAGGGAGGATCCTAAACTGGAACAGTGGTCAGCAGTACCCTTATTACATAATGTTTGTGTATAAAATTGGAAACTCCCAGGAAATGGCTAGGTCTGAGATTCCTTACTCTAAACATCATCCCATGGGTTTGAGCCTGAAAAATTTGCCAGCCCTGTTTCTCTCTATGGGCTGAGCTCTATTCTTCTGTCCATAGCTAGTCTCCATCATGGCTACTTCCACCATGGCTACCACCTCAAGTTCTGCTTTAGAACAGAGTCATATTCTCTCCAGATCCTTTTCTCCCAACCTTGCGGCTGGGTTCTTCCCTCCACATCAGAATTCCTGTGTATCTCTACTCACCAGGATTGAGCCCACATTCTCTAAGCTTGCAAACGAAATTTGGTTTAATAAGATGCTTAAATAAGTTTCCTCTGACTTGAGTGTTCTTTGTTAAAAGTTATACTTCACTTATACCTTTAGGGCTAACTTTTATCGCATCTCCTTCCGCTATCCTTGTTCAAAAGTAGGGCCCTATCTATGGCAAAGTAATTGCAAGAACAGAATGGAGAACTGAAATTTCTCCCTGCTTTCCTCCCCAGAAACCTTTCTGACTAGATAATTGCAGTAGAACTTGCTGAATGATACAGATGAAATTGTGTGTAAGACCCCATTGCAACAATAGCACTTCAGATGCTTGTCAAACCGGGGCATGTGCTTCTTATCTCGTTTCGTGGACTTAAGCTTTTATATATATTTTGGTAATTTGAATGAAAATTTGTTTAGGGATGCTTATAAATCCTTACTGTCAGATGTTTTCTTATTTGTGGACATGATATACAATTCAAAGAGCCATTGTTATTAATACCTTCTAAAGAAAACAAGTATCTTACCTTTTTTTTTAAAAAGTGAGAGCATGCTATTTTCAGTTACAAGGAAGAATGCAAAAGTCTATGCTAGTGAGTATTCAAGCCTTGCCTTCAATCTTTGAAGATTTTGTTCACTGTCAAGGTAGTTATTTCTTTTCTTACTTTGTAGCTACAAAGCCCTTTTCATATCATTCTTTAATGGCACTTTTTATGTTTTATTATAATTGTTTACTCTTTTGAATATGGGCATTTAAATAGTAGCTCTAACTCAGAATTGCTCTTTCATGGCACAGAGATCCACTTTTAATTCTCTATTCTCCTTTCTTCATCCTTACCTTTTTAATCTAAACTTAAGTAGATATATTCTGTTCTTATCAAAATTATGGCAAGGCTGAATAGTATCTATTCAAGATTCTAGAGACCCAGTCTAGATGGTGGTATAGGTAAACACGGTACTCACATCCTCCTGCAGCCACCTCAGAAATAAAACTAAATTGCAGAACAACCATCCTTCAGAACCGCCTAAAATCTAACTAAATAGAAATTCTGCAACTAAGGATATGAAGAAGAAGCCACATTGAGACTGGTAGGAAGGGTGGAGACACAGAATAAACTGGTCCAAGACCCACATATGGCAGAAAAAAATTGGAAGAGATATCTCAGCTTCAGAGGTCCCCCATGAGGTGCGAGGGACCCAAGCCTCACACCAGGCCCCCTAGCCAGGATTCCAGTGCCAGGAAGAGAAGTCCTCATAACTTCTGGCTGTAATAACCAGTCCCCACTGTTGAGTGGCTGAGTGAGATGGAGGGCTGGTGAAGTTCCAGGTGTTCCTCTTAAAGGGCCCACACATGGACTTATTCAGACTCACTCCCTCTGAGCTCCAGTGCCAGGGCAGCAGCTCAAAAGACACTGGAAACATAAGGGAAGGAGCTGAACTTTCTGGCATCAGAGAGAGAGAGCTTGAGGGGGAACTTTCTCTCAGACAGACATCTGGGAGAAGACATTGTTCTTTTTCTGAACCCTATGGCCACAGAGCTGGCAGGCAGGCACCATATCTGAGTCTCCATCAACCTGGCTAACACTCTTTGCCCTGCTCTGGTGATTCTCTGAGACCCCACCTGATCCAACTTGCAGGCCCACCCAAGCTGTTTCCAGTGGCTTTCCCATACAAATTGCCTGTCTTGGCTCAGGCTTCAGACTTTCCTAAAATCTTTCAAATAAGCAGTATCTGGTTTCACTGTGCCGCATACCTCTAGCTAAGTGGCTCTAAGCTTGGCACTAGTGGCAGCTGGCCTTGGTTCACTGCTTGGCCTCTCCTGGGCACCTCAAGTCCAGCACAAGTTAGCAGCAATCCGCAGATCGCTTTGTAGCTCATGCCGGTAGCGCCAGGTAGAACACAGGCTGCAAGCTGATGTTTGCCTGCATATCTGGGAAGCCCCAGAGCCAGTGCACCAGGTGGACAGCATCAGACCATGTCAAACACCACCCAACCACCTCCAACTTTCTAAATTAATAGTGTAGAAAAAGATAGTTCAAGGTATATTTAAATTGCTTTAGATATACAGTTTTCTTAAGTTTTTAAGCATTTTTATAGTACATTTTTCATAGGATAATGTTAACACAATTATTTTATTGATTAAATTCAAGTTACCTAAGAAATTTTTAAATATCTTAATTTCAGACCTTAATATTTCATAAATATTAAAATTAGTTTGCTTGAAAATGCTCTGAATTCCACTTATCCCAACTGAGAGTGGCTGTATTCCCCTTGCTTAACTTAGTTCTCCCTCAGCCCCATGACTAAGTAGGAAGCTTTGTCAAAACAGTGGTTGAAATGTAAGGAAACCAAGTATAATTTGGGGGAAGGATTACATTCAAATTTTAACTCCCAAACTAATACAAAAATAATTGTAAAGTCTAGGAAAATGCTTAATGTAATATGTCCCATACCCTTTGAGATATATTCAGTTTTCTTAACTAGATGGTGAATAATCTACATTCCCAATAAACGGGCAGATGTTTCCTAGGGTTCCCCCCCGCCCCCGCAATAACTTTTATTCTGTGGATTCACTGTGACTAAAGAGTACAAAGCTTTAATTTCTCTCTATCTCTGAACCCACCTCCATGGAAAGGACATTGAAAATAATGTATTGTATTCCTTTAAAGTCGAGTCTTTTGAAACTATTTCAATCAGCTTAAAAGAGAGAATAATAGTACAAATTTGAATATTGCTGTATCAATAAAATATATCATTATAATCTTATTTATAAATAACCCTCTTTACTAAAATCTAATACAGAATTGCTGGAAATAAAATAGAATTCAGGTAAGATAAGATTCGTTTTAGTTAAGTTAGTTGCAGTTTTTAATAGCTTAATCCTAGGCACACAGACGAACAATTGCTTCTAATATTTTTATAAGAAAGTTTATTTATATCTAGTTTTTTCTAATGTTCTTAAAGGCTGATGTGCTTCCCTAGAAAACTAATAAAAAGAAACTAATGAGATCCTAGTTTTAAATATACATTTGATTTTTATTGGGTCATTCTATAACATGTTTGCTTATTTTACATGTTTTAGTACTTATTTTCTCCTTTAATACTGAAATGCAATTGTTATATGAAAATATTTAAATGGTTCACAATATTTCTCTTTTCTCCTTGATACATGCAAATGATGCCTATAACTTACAAAAACATTTATAATTAAAGTATCTCCAAGAACAAAATAAAACACCCTATTAGACTTTATGAAAACATAAAGTGGAGCAATAAAGCTCAAGGATTGGGTCTGGATAAATGCCCATAAACCATGGCAATTAATTATGGTTTAAATGCTATGTTGCTGATAGCACACTTACCTCATTCTAATCTTAACTTATTTTATTTTTATTTCATTCTTTTATTTTTCAACTAGAGGCCTGATGCATGAAGATTCATGCAAGAATGGTCCTTCCTTCCTTTGGCTGCCGGCACTGCCTTTGCTCCGGCCCAGAGCCTCCTTTCCGCCTTCCTATGCTGCCCAGAGGCCCGGAGCAGCTGGGGTGGTGCGGAACGCCTGCATCGTCACCATGACGATGCAAGCGTCCCGCCCCACCCCCGGCCACTTGGTGCCTGCATATGCAAATTAACCCTCCATCTTTGTTGGGTTAATTTGCATACTCCTGATTGGCTGGTGGGTGTCGTGAAGGTATGGTCAATTTGCATCTTACTCTTTTATTAGTATAGATTACAGTTGCCATTCAATGTTATATTAGTTTTAAGTGTACAGCTTAGTGGGTAGACATATGTATAGTTTACAAAGTGACCCCCCAATAAGTCTAATACCCACCTGGCACCATACATATTACCTTCTTTTCATAATCAACACATGCTTATCACATGACAGGAATATTTTGACCCTTATCATGATTAGGATCTATGAGAATGCAAAGCTTTGGGTTATATCTGAAAAATTATATCAAATAGCTTACCTGGGCAAATTTCTACATCCAGTTTTGTTCACATAGTCCAGTGGTCGGCAAACCGTGGCTCGTGAGCCACATGCAGCACTTTGGCCCCTTGAGTGTGGCTCTTCCACAAAGTACCACAGCCTGGGTGAGTCTGTTTTGAAGAAGTTTAAGTTTAAAAAATTTGGCTCTCAAAATAAATTTCAATCGTTGTACTGTTGATATTTGGCTCTGTTGACTAATGAGTTTGCCGACCACTGACATAGTCTATTCCCCACATAGCAAATAGAATGAGCTTTGAAAATATAAATCAGTCGAAATCCCTTCCCTGCTCAAAATTCCTCCAAGAGATTGCAGCTAGAATATAATGAAGACTCCTTGCCATGGCCTATACATCACATTCATTCCAAGCCCTTCCCATGCCCAGATATTTTTCCCAACCACTCCTGACTTACTCTTCTCTAGCCACTCTGACCTGGCTCTTCTGCCAAACAGGCCAGATATCAGCCAGTTCCTGGCCCTTTACACTTGCTGATGTACCTGCTTCCAGATCTACCATGGTTCACTCTTCTTCATTTAAGTCTCTGCTCCAATATTTCTCAGGTTGGAGGGTTTAACCTCACCGTCCCATTGAAAACAGCCCTTGCATTTCTATCATACCTTTCTCCTTCACCTCATTTATTTATCTTCATAACATTATTTACCGCTTGAAACTATAATATTATTTATTTGTTTGCTTGCTTAGTGTTAGCTGCTCTCACTAGAATGTAAGGACCTGAGGGCAAGGCCAGGTAACTACTGTATGACCAGAGCCTAGAACAGTGTAAGGAAGAGGACATTCATAAAGTATCCGAAGAATGAATGAATCCTTCAATTTGAAAGAAAGTGAGCTATGTTTTAGTCTCCTGAACCTTAAGTTGGTATTCTGAACCCTATTTCTTATCACTTTTTTAGAGTGCCCTCTCTCCCAAATTATATTTTTAATATGGTCTTTTAAAATCTCTCCTTCCTTATGAAAAACTTCTTTTTTATTATCAGTTTCAATTAGAATCTTATTTCCAGACCTTGCTTTCTAAATGATATTTTTCTAAAACTTTTGTTTTCTCAACTTTAAAGTAGAGATAGTATTAATAATTACCTCAGTGTTATGTTAAAATTTATTGTGGATATTTCTTTATCTTACATTATTTAACCACTCAACAGCATTTAGTATATTATATCCTTGAAATATTTTATTCCCTTAGCTTTCACTATAAGTGACTCTTCCAATTTTCTTTCTATTTATTCAGTCCCAGCCTCTCTATTTCTGTTCATATTCTAATGTTGTATGTCCTGAAGCTAAATTAGACCCTCTCCTGTTTTTTTCTCCTCTTTTCCCTTCCTTATCTCTCCCTTTTTCCACTCCACTTTCCTTTTTCCTCTTCTTTCTAATATGTAATCTAACCATTTTCATTCTTTAAATAACTTCTATTACCCAGTACACTCCAAATGTTTATCTCCTGCTTTGACTTCAGATTAATTAATGTATGTGTCATTTTAGTTCATAATTAGATGTATATCTTGCTTTACTTGCTCAAAACCATTGTGTTGATTCTCCCCCTTCACCCAGCCCCCACCTCATTCATTTCCCTCTATTTTCTTTCTCCCCCCTCCTCCCCAGCATCCAAAATATTTTTAATAACAAGGTAGGATTTAGGTTTAGTTTTTGTAGCCGCGGCCAGCTTGGCGACCTCTTGTGCGCTTGAACTTCTGGCCCTTGGATCGTTTGTAGGGTTCAGTGTGGCTGTGGAAGGGGGGGTTCCTGGGGCCTTGCTGAAATGGTTGTACACCTCACGGCCCTTGCGAGGATGAGAAAGCTAGACGGTGCCACAGCCCTTGGGAGAGTCCAGGGTCAGCTGGTTGAAGGTGAGGACCTTGCCCCTGGCCTTGAGGATGCGCTGCCAAGCACAGCTGCTCACATGAAGTGCACACACCTTCAGTTTGGGCACCTCCTGGATGTGTTCATCATCAGTTATAGTCCCTACAACCACAGCAGTTTTGCCCTCCTGGCCAGGAAGCTTCATCTTGCGGATCATCCCTGAAAGGGACGGAGGCGGCCGGTTGGTGCAACTCAGAACAACCTCTTCAGCACCACTTGATTGAAGGTAGAGCTGGTGCCTCTGGCCAGAAACCCGTATAGCTTGACCAGAAGCCTTAGGTGGGTGTCCTGGCTCTTGGGCTCCTTGAGGTGAACCTTCCTTCTTTGTTGTGGCGGATGTCGACTCCCATGATGGCGCCTTCTGCCTTCCTCTATTTTCTACCAGTAAATGATACCATTATGCTTTCAGTTGCTCAAACTAAAAATCAAGATTTTCCTCTTGATATCTGTCTGCTTTTCATTACCCACACCCGACTGACCAGTAAAATTTGCATGTAATACCCAAATTATATCTTCAATCACCCATCCACTTTTCTTTATCTCTTCTCTCACCACTGGGGAGAGTTCCTTCCATTTAGCCTTTCTACATTCATTCTTGAACCACCCTCCAAATCTTTCCTTCCACTGTGCAGCCAGAGCATGTACTTCTAATCATGTTACTCTCTTGTTTAACAACATTTCAGTGGTTTCCCATTGCAAGTTCAATAATACAAACTTCCTTACCATGGGCCATGAAATCCTCCATGGCGTGGCCTTCCTTACTTTTCCTAACCTGTGTCTTTCCCATCTCCTCCTAGCTAATCATGCACCAGTCTCTTTCATCTCTTTTTTTGTCTCAGACAAACCAGAATAATTCTTGCCTTAGGATATATTTTTTATGTATTCTTCCCTTTGTCTGATGCAGTTATTTTTCCAGACCTTCATATATCTGGGGCCTTTTTTTATCCAGATTTTAGCCTAAATGTCATCTTTTTAAAGAGGCTTTTTCACCTGCTCTGAGCCCCCTGCCTCCACATTCTTCTATTATGTTTTCCAACTTATTTCCTTTATTACAGTTGCACAATTTGAATTTTGCCTATTTATTACTGGTTACCTTCTTCACTGCCCATATTTTTTACAACCCTAAAATCCATGAGTGTTGTGTCCCTGATGCTTAGAACATTGGCTAGGCCATTCAACTAATGTTTGTTGAATGAATAGATGAACAAAGTCAGATAATATATTTACCATACTTGGTATTGTGTTGGCCATTTGGAAAGTGACCAATAAATGCTAAACCTTGTTACTAAAAGTGCTGATTCCTGTTTACCTTTGACTTCATTGTTGAATTCTGATTGTGGGAAGAGGAGAGAGAGTAAGGGGGGGAGTGGGGGGGAGAGAGAGAGAAAGAGATTGCTTCAACTAAACAGTTAATTAGACTTCCTCTCCCTTTGAATTAAGAGATAGAGAGATGCTACCGGGACATTTTATAGTCCTTAGTCTAAATGTAGGTTGAGCCCTAGCTGGTTTGGCTCAGTGGATAGAGTGTGGACCTGTGGACCAGAGTCCCAGTTCAATTCTGGTCAAGGGCACTACCTCAGTTGCAGATTCCTCCACAGCCTGGGGCGTGTGCAGGAGGCAACCAATTGATGTGTTTCTCACATTGATGTTTCTCTATGTCTTTACCTCTCTCTTCCACTCTCTCTAAAAGATCCATGGAAAAATAGCCTTAGCTGAGGATTAACAAAATAAAATAAATAAAATAAAATAATTAATTAAATTAAATTAAATTAAATTAAAAAATGTGGGTCGAGGGACAAGTGGTCATGCTTTCATTTATTTAGTTTTTGTTGAGTACCTATTATGGTCTCATGTCTACTTTAGCTCCATAAAAAGTAAAAATAATTTAACTTATCCCAACCTTCCAAGGTCATATTGAAGTGACACAATATATCCTGAACTTCATAACAGTAGATGAATAATTCAGAATAATGCAGACAATAAGTGAAGGGAGGGAGATTTTTGTTTTCCAGTAATAGCATCTGGCATGAGCCTTGAACAGCAGGTAAAGGGAAAAGGTTCCTCTGATGACCCTTCCAGATACCTCAGTGAGTCTTTTGTGAGAACCTGCTCTCAAATGTGTTCTTTTTCTTTCCTGTACTCCTCACTTTCTGAGACAGCCATCCAAGTGAGAAATCACATGTCTATCGCCCAGACAGTGACCAGACTGGATTGACTCTATACTAGTATGTCCATTCAGTAATTCCCTTCCTTTGTGTTACTATTGTTATGTGGTTACTGCCTCTTTTCCTGGCACTTGCTCATCTAGTCCACCCTCCACTTTACTGTCAAAGCAGTTTTTCTAAAAGATACTTGATATGTCACTTGATATGAAATTCTTTGACAACCATTAATTGCCTTTTTGTTTGTGTGTATGTATGTAGCAGTTAGATGCTGGGGTTGTTTTCTTTTACTACATCTTTTTATACTTTCTTTCCCATTTATCTCTTTCTGTGAAACCTTTGTCTTTCACACCTGCATTTTCCATACCTAGCATAGTCCATGGTGCACACCAGGCCTCCTCGTTAGGCAAACCTTCACCCCATACTTTAACAAATACTGCTTGCTGTCCCAATCTCTCCCTCACATTTTGTGATCTTCATAGATCTTAGCATCTTGAGAACTAACTTTTACTAAGGTTTCATTAAATGAGCCAGACTTTGTAAGGTACAATTATGAAACAGTATTCATTTTCTCCCCCTGAGATTGTTAAACACTATAAGCTTTTTATACCCTGTCTCAGATAGATTCCTTAGGCAAATCTTATAGCTTTTCACATCTCACTTAGGTATTTGAACATCCTCATTTTTAGTCATCAAAAATCCAGTTAAGTCTTAACTTAAATTTCAACTGCTCATTCAATTAAAAAAATTCTCCTAATTTCCTTAGTTCAGACCTGAGATTTGCTCAGACATGTGCACTTTGGGGGGTTGGATTAGGATGAAGTTCTGTTCTTTTGCCATCTCTCCTTACTTTGCTCTTACACTTTCCTTCCCTTCTTAGTACACTCGTTGCTCTGTTAGGGCTTCAGCTGGGACCACTGCACTTTCTTTTATTGTCTTATCTACTTTGTCTTGATAGGTGTACTAAACATAGCTTTTCTCTGACATATATGTTGTATACTGGTTCCTAGAATTACCCCAGAGAGCTAAGCATTGGTTGCCACAGTCGTAGCTAGCTGGCCCATATTTTGGTGACTGCCTTATTTTTCTGTCATTTTTTTTTTTTCACTTCTCTACCACTACTTTCCACACAAACTACTACTCAAATTTTAGTCTCAGGATCTTCCTCAGGGTAAACATTGATTATCCTTTTCTATAAAAAGTCAAATAGCAAATATTTTACACTTCGTAGACTATGTAATCTCTGTCTCAATCACTTAGTTCTGCCATTGTAAGCCCAGAGCAGCCATAGATAATACATAAATAAGTGAGTGTGCCTGTGTTAAAAATTGTCTGATAAATAATACTATTCACTATAATGGTGAATTTGTCCTTTTTGACCTGTATGTCTACCCATTTTTGCTTTATTTATGTTATTTCATTGGGCCAATTGAAGTTTAGAACAGTAATACTATGAAACTCTTGTCATAATGTAGTGTCCCTAACTACTAATGATACTTTCTGTCTTAAAACCTGTGTCAACTGATATTTACATAGTGAGCCCATCATTATTGTGCCTAGCATTGGTCAGATATATACAAGATAATCTTCTATCCTTTTACATTCAGCTATTCTATATCCCTATGTATTGTGTGTGTGTTACGGACTCAAAGTATGTGTTCGCCTTAAATTCATATGTTGAAGCTCTAACCCTCAGTGCAGTGTTATTTGGAGATGATTGGGAGGTAATTAGGTTTAAATGAGGTCATGAGGGTAGGCCCCTATGGAATTAGTGTCTTTATAAGAAGAGGAAGAGAGACTGACTAGCTTGTACTTTCTCTCTCCCCCATTGAGGATATAGTGAAAGGGTGACCATCTGCAAACCAGGAACAGAGCCCTTCACCAGGGACTAAATCTGCAAATCTGGCAGCATCTTGATCTTAGACTTAGTCTCCAGAACTGTGATATATAAATGTCTGCTGTTTAAACCACCCAGTCTATGTTTTTCTGTTATAGCAGCCTGAGCTGACTAAGACAGTATGCTTCTTGTGCACTTAATAAAACTGAATTTTTAAAATGTTAGAAATTCTCTGTATTTTACTTGGCAAAGTTTTTTATATTTATTTTTATTGCTGATATATTTAAAATGTTCCTATTATCTTCCTTTGTGATTTCCATTTTATTCCACTTTTTTAAAATTTCTTTATTGATTACGGTGTTACATATGTGTCCTTATTCCCCCATTACCCGGCCCCCCCATTATTCCACTTCTTTATGTTTCGTTTTTCCCCCTTCTTGTTTTCTAACTCTTTTAGTAGCCTTTTTTTCTTATTTATTCCATTTTCCGTTTTCTTTTCTTAACTACACATATTTATCTTTCTAAATACTTATTCTTGAAATATTGAGTCTAAATATTACATAGAAATCTCTTTCCAAATGAAAATAGAATATAGACTCAAATTATCCACTCCTGACTTGTGTGGTATTACTGTCCACTATTTATTCTGTCTTTTTCTAATTTCTTTTTTAAATTTATTTGTTGATTAAGGTATTACATATGTGTCCTCATCCCTCCATTAACCCCCCAAAATCCCCCCCACTCATGCCCTCACCCCCCCTGGTGTTTGTGTCCATTGGTTAGGCCCATATGCATGCATACAAGTCCTTTGGTTGATCTCTTTTCCTTACCCTCACCCTCCCCTACCTTCCCTCTGAGGTTTGGCAGTCTGATAGATGCTTCTCTGTCTCTGAATCTGTCCCTGTTCATCAGTTTATGTTGTTCATTATATTCCAAAAATGAGTGAGATCATGTGGAATTTATCTTTCTCTGACAGGCTTATTTCACTTAGCATAATGCTCTCCAGTTCCATCCATGCTGTTGCAAATGGTAAGAATTCCTTCTTTTTTTTATCGCAGCATAGTATTCCATTGTGTAGATGTACCACAGTTTTTTAATCCACTCATCTGCTGATGGGCACTTAGGCTGTTTCCAAATCTTAGCTATGGTGAATTGTGTTGCTTTGAACATAGGGGAGCATATATCCTTTCTGATTGGTGTTTCTAGCTTCTTGGGGTATATTCCTAGAAGTGGGACCACAGGGTCAAATGGGAGTTTCAGTTATAGTTTTTTGAGGAAACTCCATACTGTTCTCCACAGTGGCTGCACCAGTCTGCATTCCCACCAGCAGTGCAGGAGGGTTCCTTTTTCTCTGCATCCTCACCAGCACTTGTCATTTGTTGATTTGTTGATGATAGCCATTCTGACAGGTGTGAGATGATACCGCCTTGTTGGTTTGATTTGCATCTCTCAGATAATTAGTGACTTTGAGCATGTTTTCATATGTCTCTTGGCCTTCCTTATGTCTTCTTTAAAAAAGTATCTATTTAGGTCCGTTGCCCATTTTTTGATTGGATTGTTTATCTTCCTTTTCTTAAGTTGTATGAGTTCCCTGTAAATGTTGGAGATTAAACCCTTATCGGTGATGACATTTGAAAATATGTTCTCCCATGCAGTGGGCTTTCTTGTTGTTTTGTTGATGGTTTCTTTTGCTGTGCAAAGCTTTTTATTTTGATTTAGTCCCATTTGTTTATTTTCTCTTTATTTTCCATTGCCCTAGGAGCAGTATCAGTGAAGAAGTTCCTTCGGCATATGTCTGAGATTTCTCTGCCTGTGGATTCCTCTAGTATTTTTATGGTTTCCCGTCTTATGTTTAAGTCCTTTATCCATTTTGAGTTAATTTTTGTGTATGGTGTAAGTTGGTGGTCTAGTTTCATTTTTTGCATGTATTTGTCCAATTTTCCCAACACCATTTGTTGAAGAGACTGTCTTGACTCCATTTTATTTTCATGCCTCCTTGGTCAAATTTTGATTGGGCATAGTGGTTTGGGTCGATTTCTGGGTTCTCTATTCTATTCCTTCCTCTTGAATTTTTTGGAATAGACTGAGGAGGATAGGGTTTAGTTCTTCCTTGAATGTTTGCTCAAACTTCCCTGTGAAGCCATCTGGCCCCGGGCCTTTAATCTATATGTCTGTTCTTGTGCCAGTACCGGCTGTTTTGAGAACAGTGGCTTTGTAATACAGCTTGAAATCTGGTATTGAGATCCCACCTACTTTGTTCTTCTTTCTCAGGATTGCTGCAGCTATTCGGGGTCTTTTTTTTTTTTAATTTCAGATGAATTTTTGGAAAGTTTGTTGTAGGTCTGTGAAATATGCTGTTGGTGTTTTAATGGGGATTGCATTGAATCTATCGATTGCTTTGGGTAGTATGGACATTTTGATGATGTTGATTCTACAAATCCATGAACACGGTATGTTCTTCCATCTATTTATGTCTTACTCTATCTCTTTTTTTCAGTGTCCTGTAGTTTTTCTCAAATAGGTCTTTTACCTCCTTAGTTAAGTTTATTCCTAGGTATCTTAATTTTTTTGGTGCAATGGTAAATGAGATTGCTTTTTTAGTCTTTCTTTTTGTAAGTTCACTATTGGTGTAAAGAAATGCCATAGATTTCTTGGCATTAATTTTGTATTCTGCTACATTGCCAAATTCATTTATTAAGTCTAATTTTTTTTTGTTTTTTTAAAATATATTTTATAGATATTTTACAGAGAGGAAGGGAGAGGGATAGAGAGCTAGAAACATCGATGAGAGAGAAACATCGATCAGCTGCCTCCTGCACACCTCCCAATGGGGATGTGCCCGCAACCAAGGTACATGCCCTTGACCAGAATCGAACCCGGGACCCCTCAGTCCGCAGGCTGACACTCTATCCACTGAGCCAAACTGGTTTCGGCAAGTCTAATAGTTTTTTGATGGTGTCTTTAGGGTAGTTTATGTATAATATCATGTAATCTGCGAATAAGGACAGTTTTACTTCTTCTTTTCCAATTTGGATGCCTTTTATTTCTTCTTCTTGTCTGATAGCAATGGCTAGTACTTCCAGTACTATGTTTAACAGGAGTGGTGAGAGTGGGCATCCCTGTCTTGTTCTTGTTCTTAGGGGAAATGGTTTTAGTTTTTGCCCATAGAGTATGATGTTGGCTGTGGGTTTGTCATATATGTCTTTTATGATGTTGAGGTATGATCCTTCTATTCCCACCGTGCTGAGAGTTTTTATCAAGAAGTGGTGTTGGATTTTGTCAAATGCTTTTTCTGTGTCAATTGATATGACTGTGATTTTTATCTCTTAATTTGTTTATGTGATGTATCACGTTTATTGATTTGTGGATATTGTACCATCCTTGCATTCCTGGGATAAATCCTACTTGGTCATGGTGTATGATCTTTTTGATGTATTGCTGGATCCAATTTGCTAGAATTTTGTTGAGGATTTTGGCATCTATGTTCATGAGGGATATTGGCCTATAATTCTCTTTCATTGTGTTGTCTCTATCTGGTTTTGGTATTAGGGTGATGCTGGCTTCATAGAAGGAGCTTGGAAGTATTCCTTCCTCTTGAATTTTTTGGAATAGTCTGAGGAGGATAGGGTTTAGTTCTTCCTTGAATGTTTGCTCAAACTTCCCTGTGAAGCCATCTGGCCCCGGGCTTTTGTTTGCTGGGAGCTTTTTGATGACTGCTTCAATTTCTTCCATAGTTATCGGCCTATTGCGATTTTTAGAATCTTCCTGATTGAGTTTTGGAAGGTTGTATTTTTCTAGGAATATGTCCATTTCCTCCAGGTTTTCTAGTTTGTTGGAGTAGAGTTGTTAATAGTATTTTTTAACAATCCTTTGTATTTCTGTGGGGTCTGTTATTTTGCCTCTCTCATTTCTGATTTTGTTTATTTGGTTCCTCTCTCTTTGCTTCTTGGTGAGCTTGGCTAGAGGTTCATCAATCTTGTTTATCCTTTCAAAGAACCAGCTCTTGGTTTCATTGATCTTTTGTATTGTTTTTTGGTTTCTATGTCATTTATTTCTGCTCTAATCTTTATTATTTCCTTCCTTCTGCTCACTCTGGGCTTTTATTATTGCTCTCTTTCTAATTCTTTGAGTTGTAGAGTTAGATGATTTACTTCCATTTTTTCTTGTTTTGGGGGGTAGAGGCCTGTAGAGCTATAATCTTCCCTCTCAGGACTGCTTTCGTTGTGTCCCATAGATTTTGGATTGTTGTGTTTTATTGTCATTAGTTTCCAGCATGTTTTTAATTTCTTCTTTGACCTCATTCGTAACCCAGTCATTATTTAATAGCATGCTATTCAGCTTCCAAGTGTTTGTGATTTTTGGAATGTTTTTATTGTATTTATTTCTAATTTTATGGCATTGTGGTCTGAGAAGATGCTTGGTATGATTTCAATCTTCTTGAATTTGGGGAGACTTTGTTTGTGACCCAGTATGCAGTCTATTTTTGAAAATGTCCCATGTGAACTTGAGAAGAACGTATATTCCGTGGCTTTGGGGTGAAATATTCTGAAGATGTCAGTTAAGTCCTTCTGATCTAGTGAGTCATTTAGGATTGCTGTATCTTTGCTGATTTTTTTGTCTAGAGGATTTATCCAGTGATGTCAGTGGTGTATTAAAGTCCCCTACTATGATTGTATTGTTGTCAATCTCTCCCTTGATATCTTCCAGGAGTTTTTTTATGTATTTGGGTGCTCCTGCATTGGGTGCATATATGTTTATCAGGGTTATATCCTCTTGTTGTATCCATCCCTTTATTATTATGAAGTGGCCTTCCTTATCTCTTGTTATGGCCTTTACTTTGAGGTCTATTTTGTCAGAAATAAGTACTGCTACCCCAGGTTTTTTTTCGTTTCCATTTGCCTGAAAGATATTTTTCCATTCCTTCACTTTCAGTCTGTATGAGTCCATTTTTCTGTTGTGGGTCTCTTGTAGACAGCATATATATGGGTCATGTTTTTTTATCCATTCAGCCACTCGATGTCTTTTGATTGGAGCATTTCCAGGGGTGGGCTAACTTTTTGACTCGAGGGCCACAATGGGTTCTTAAACTGGACCGGAGGGCCGGAACAAAAGCATGGATAGAGTGTTTGTGTGAACTAATATAAATTCAAAGCAAAGGAGCAGAGGGAGAGCAAGAGAACCGGATAGAACAGCTGGATCCGGCCCGCTGGCCGTAGTTTGCCCACGGCTGATTTAGTCTGTTTACATTTAAAATTATTACTGAAATGTACTTGTTTGTAGTCATTTCTATTTTTGTGCCTGTGTCCTTCTTACCTTTTTATTTCTTCTTTTTACAGCATTCCCTTTAGCATTTCTTGCATTGCTGGTTTGGTGGTGATACACTCCCTTAGCCTTTTTTTTTTTTTGTCTGTGAAGCTCCTGATTTCCCCTTTATTTTGATTGATAGTCTTGCTGGATAGAGTATTCTTGGATTCAGTCCTTTGCAACACTTTGTATATCTCCTTCCATTCCCTTCTAGCTTGATGTGTTCTGTTGAGAAATCATTTGATAATCCGATGGGGGACCCTTTGTAGGTAACTCTCTGTCTCTCTGTTGCAGCCTTTAAGATTCTTTCTTTGTCATTAATATTTGCCATTGAAATTATGACATGTCTTGGTGTGGGTCATTTGAGACTGATCTTGCTTGGAACTCTCTGTACTTGTGTAACTTTTTTCTTCCCCATATCCGGGACATTTTCTTTTATTGTTTCTTTAAATAGATTTTCTAATCCTTGCTGCTCTTCTTGTCCTTCTGGCAGCCCTATTATAGGTATGTTACTTCGTTTCATGTTGTCCCAAAGCTCCCTTAGGCTCTCCTCCTGCTTTTTAATTTTTTTCTCCAGTTGCTTTCAGATTGAGCTTGTTTCTCTACCTTATCTTCTAACTCACTAATTCGGTCCTCTGCTTCTTCTAGTTAACTGTTGAAACTTTCCATGGTGTTTTTTATTGTAGCTATATCACTTTTCATTTCTTCCTGATTCTTGCATAGGTTGTTGATTTTCTCATCCATCCAATGTATGAATTGCACGACCATTACTCTGAATTCTTTTTCGGTCATGTTGCATGCTTCAATTTCAGTAATTTTCTTTCTTGGCGACTCCTCACTTTCTTTCTTCTGGGGATTGTGTCATCTCCCCATTCTGACTATCACCAGAAGGTTCAAACTTCGAGTTGCGTGGACCTGGGCCATGTGCAGTGGGAGCATTGCACCACCCGAGTGTCACTGAAGTGCTCTGACACTAAGATGTGTGGCTGCCATG
The DNA here is from genome assembly GCF_963455305.1 of Plecotus auritus. Classification (NCBI taxonomy): domain Eukaryota; kingdom Metazoa; phylum Chordata; class Mammalia; order Chiroptera; family Vespertilionidae; genus Plecotus; species Plecotus auritus. Next base: position 64,221,907 of record NC_137775.1, read on the forward strand.
GGTTGGTGGGAACTAGGCTCTCCCAGGGTCAGTGTTACCAGCGCTCAGTGTGGTCTCCTGTGCACACCTAGAATCAGGGACCCCGCCTGCACCGCGCTGTTGGTGTGTGCTGAAAATCAGAGTCCCCTAATGCGTACCAGGAGTCAGAGTTCCCCTGTGTCCACACTAAGAATCGAGTATCAGAGTCTCTGTTGCTTCGTGCGGCTTCTCGCTCGGAATCAGGCTCCCTGTGTGCGCATGCACCAAGAATTGGAGTCACTGGCTCTTAGTGTGAATGCGCTGCTAGTCAGGGATCCCAGGTGCACACGATAAGAAACAGAGTCAAGTCAGTGGTGCTCAGTGCTGCCTCCCACCCAGAGAATCGGGGTCCCTGTCACCTTGGGGGACTGGGTTGCACAGTAGCACTGTGTTGGCTGGAGGTCTGCTCCTGCGCTGCGGAAAACAGACTTCCGTGTGCGCTTGCCCAGAATTGAAGTCAGGTGGCATTGCCGCCCTGTGTGGGCTTCGGGTTTGGTCGCCCGATTGCATTGCAGGGAGCAAATTCCCAGTCTCTGTGCATGCACAGGCTCAAATTCCAGTAGTGGCGCTGCAGCCTGTGCAAGGGGCGGGTCTATCAGTCTGCGGGGAGGAGGATAGGCTCCTTGACTCACAGAAATCTGAGGCCGGGATGTCTGGATTCTTGTTGTCTGTTGGTCTGCAGCTGTGGTCGCAGGTCTCTGTCCCCAGTGGCTGCAGGGTCCTGGTTTGTGTCTGAGACCAGGATCCTAGTCTCAAGCAGCTCTGTTTCTCAAGATGGCGTGGTCTCTGTGCCCGCACTGGCCGCCCAGAAGTGACCGCTTTGTGCGCAGGGCTCCGCTGTCTGCTGCCCGGTTTGGCAGCCCCTTGGAAGACCTGCAGAATCTGTCCCTAGCTCATGCACACACACACCACACACTCCTCTATCGCTCCCTCACTCCTCACAGTCTCTCCCTCCCTACCTTCCTGCCGGTCACCGTCTTCTATACTTCTCCTTTCCTAATTTCACAAATTAGATATTTTGTCTGTTTATTTCTTAATTCAGGCAGTGTTTATTGAGAATTAGCTACATGATTAACAGTTATTTTGCTCATTATTTCTTCTTGTATCTCTTCGCTATCATTTCCTTCTTGGTAGGTGTTTTATTATATATCTTTGATAGTAAACAGTCTCTGATTTTTACTATTTTATTCCAAAAAGTAGTTTTGCAGGTTCACAATTCTAGGTTAACTTTTTCAGTTGAAATTCCCATGATATCATTCCACTGTCTTCTGATCCTGAGTAGGTAATTTAATCAAAGTCTTAATTTCTGTTGTTCTATGAACAAAATAATCCAAATGTATCTATGGGCTGTTCACTCTGGGTCACTTGGACAAAGAGCTTGCTGAGATCCAGTTCTTCCCTCTGTCAATGGGAGCAGCTATTCCTAGGACTGGGTCTATTTCTATGAAAGGAGGTTGGCCTATCTCATGCACCTCAAGGTTTCTAGAGTTTGGGGGCTGGCTTTCTAGACAACGTCTGTAAACTGCTGGCACCTCAAACCAGACTATCCCCAAAACACAGTCTGATTATTTCTCCCTGACACAACTGCTATATCCTACATACCCTGTTCCAGGTAAAGTATATGGAATCACACTGAGAGTTTAGCAGAGTAGATCACAGAAAGAACTTAGTTGTGGGGTGATGTTTTTGTTATGAAAAATATGAAAGGCCTTTTATATTTATTGACTCCTCTTTAAAATGTTTCACTTTTAAAAACATATGGTAGTTTTATCTAAGGTGGCTTTTTTTTCCCTCCCCATTATTCATATGTTGCCTAGAAACAGTCACTGGCTTCTTAGAGTAAAAAATAAAATCAACAATAGTTTCTAAACAACAGAGTCTTTTCTAACACTTGGATGAAAACACTTGCCTAAAAATTAATCCCATCTCTGCTATTAATTATGAAGTGCTTTAACAAACATAAAATGTGTAATGACTGTTTATTGTTTTGCATTTGAGAGAATGTAAGCATCACAGAAGCAGAAGGAATTAATTAGCAATTGATCATGACAGCATGTCATCCTATACAATTTATACAACACCTGCCTTGATTAGTTTTGAATACACGAAGGAGAACAAGCATAAGAAACTGGCATTTGACAAACAAGAAACCTAATTAGAAGGCTATCAGGGACAGCAAATGGCACAGAAACAAATCCAAAATATTACCACTTGCTAAAGTTGACAGATTATTACTACAAAGGAAAAATACTATCTTTCAAACATGTATTTTAGGTACAGCTTTTGGTGGAGGGCTCAGTTCAGCAAATTTACTTGCTCAGGGATACATATGGAGACCAGATGCCACTGCTTACAGGGTATTGGAGATGCATGACAGAATATTAAGCAATAAACTGAAAGAAAGACATTATAGAAATGACAAGGTTGTTCAAGAAAACGTTCACACTTTTGATGGGCCTTAAATTAACTTTAAAAAGTGTAAAAAAGAGATAAATAGGAAGTAGATAGTGACTACAGATTGGAATCATTATGTATTTTTTTAGTAGATGTTTTCTGGGGTGTGTGTGTGTGTGTGTGTGTGTGTGTGTGTGTGTCTGTGTCTGGGAGGTGGCAGAGAAAGCCATCATCTGATCAGGGATTTCAAAGCTTCCAAGATATAATTTTTGAGTTGATAAAGATCTTAATTCTGGTTATGTGCCCTAGGGCTTCTAAAGAATTTCTGGTAAAGCAGTAGAAAACTTTGTTTATGTTATGTATTAGACTAGGTGAAAGCAAAACTAGTTATTCAGTATATCATTGTAATTTCAGAAGTTTGCATTCTGTTTAGTTTCTTGGACAATTTCTTATTTTGAGCAATGTTCCAAGCTCAGTGTTCATCCATATTCATTCCACTTTCAAACATGTATTCAGGTCCAAAAATCAATTAAGTCAAAATTGAAAGCTCAGAAAAATTTGTGGAAGTTTAAGCTGATTTTCACAGATTATGGTTTTTCACTTTGGGCAATAGATACATTCCTGAAAATTGTGAAAATTCTCTTTCACCAGGTAGGGGGAGTTTTTTGTCATTATTTCTTCAAATAGGTTTTCAATATCTTGCTCTCTCTCTTCTTCTGGCACCCCCATAATTCGGAGGTTGGTACACTTGAAGTTGTCCCATGGGCTCCTTACATTATCTTCACATTTTTGGATTCTTTTTTCTTTTTGCTCTTCTGGTTGGGTGTTTTTTGCTTCCTCATATTTCAAATTGTTGATTTGATTCTTGGGATCCTCTAGTCTACGGTTGACTCCCTGCATGTTATTCTTTATTTCAGTCAGTGTATGCTTAATTTTTGACTGGTACTTTCCCATTTTTTTTGACATTCTCACTAAGATCCTTGAAAGTCTCACTAAGTCCCTTGGAGGTTTCTAGACGATTCTTAAGTAACCTTATAACCATGGTTTTGAACTCTATATCCAGTATTTTGCTTTCTTCCATTTCTTTCATGTGTGACATGTTTCTTTGACTCCACATTTTGGCTGCTTCCCTGTACTTGTTTCTATGTATTGGGTAGAGCTTCTAAGTCTCCTTACGTTGGTAGAGTGGCCTTGTGTAGTAGGTTTCCTATAGAGCCCAGTGGCTCAGCCTCCCCAATCACCTGAGGTGGACACTCTAGGTGCACCCCTTTGTGGGCTGTGTGCAGTCTTGTTGAAGTTGAGCCTTGATTGCTATTGGTGTCACTGGGAGGAATTGACTTCCAGGCCAATTGGCTGTGAGGACCAGCTGCGACTACAGTGGGAGAGCTGCTGTGCAGGAGACACCCTTATGGGGCAGGACTTTTCATTTAAGTCTCTGCTCCAGTATATGTAATCTGGTGTGGTCTGACACTGATCAGGGGTACACTGGCTCTTGGGTCTCCAAGGAGGTGCAAAGTCAGCCGCCTGGAGCTACCCAGCAGGAGCTAAGAGACATCTGCAGATTCCTCCTCTTTGTGATCTGGTTTGGAAGTGCCCAGATGAGGCCCAGCTGTGAAGCAAGGCAGGCTGGTAATGGTGCCAGGTCTTGGGCCTTTTATTGATAGGTTTGGGGCTTCCTGACCCAGCTGCAGCTTGTTTTACAGGTTTTAGCCTAGGCCAGTGGTCGGCAAACTCATTAGTCAACAGAGCCAAATATCAGCAGTACAACGATTGAGATTTCTTTTGAGAGTCAAATTTTTTAAACTTAAACTTCTTCTAACGCCACTTCTTCAAAATAGACTCGCCCAGGCCATGGTATTTTGTGGAAGAGCCACACTCAAGGGGCCAAAGAGCCGTAGGTGGCTCACGAGCCGCAGTTTGCTGACCACTGGCCTAGGCAAGTACAGACCATTCATATGCAAAAGCCACTGCACACAGCTTGGGTGGAGTGGGGTCTCAGGGAATCACCAGGGAGGAGCAAACAGAAATGGCTGCCAGTCAACCCTGCCACCAGGGAGGTCCCAGCATAGGAACAATGATACCTGTGAGCACCTCCGTCTGAAAGAAAGCCTACCTGCCTCCCCCCCCGACCCCCGCCCCGAGTTCTGCCGAGATGCCAGACAGTCCAGTTTATCCTCCTATATGTCTGGGTCCCCCAGAGCCATGCCCAGACTGGAGCTCAGAGGGAGTAGGAGCTTGTAAGTTCAGTTTGTGTGCTGGCCTTTTAAGAGCAGTAGCTGGGTCTCCAGCAGCCTCTGTGTCACTGAGCCCCAATCTGCACAGGTTTTTACAACCCGTAGTTCTTACTGCCTCTAGGGACTTTTTTTCCCAGCTCTGGAACCCTGGGCTAGGTGTCTGGTGTGGAGGTGGGACCACTTGCTCCTCCTGCGGCCTCTGCAGAGACAATCTCCCTTGTGATTAAAAAAGCGGCACATATGGGTGCCGGCCCAGCCTGTTCTGCGCCTCCGCACCTCTTACCAGTCTCAGTGTGCTTTCTTCTTTACTTCTCTAGTTGTAGGACTTCCAGCCAGCTTTCCAGTGGTTCTAAGTGATGGTGGTTCTGTATTTTAGTTGTAATTTTGTTGTGGTTGTGGGAGGCAGTGAGTACAGGCATTTGCCTACGCTATCATCTTGTTTCTCCCTGTTGGCAATTTCTTATATAGAACAATCAAAAGATAGATGGTTTGCTTGACATCAATAATATAATTTTTATTAATAATAAAGAAAATAGATACTTGCTTTTATCTTTTCTCTCAAGGTGGATTATTTCCTGAAAGAGAATTCTCAATAACTGATATCTACCCTATATTTGAACAGTCCATTGATGGCAAGATTACACCCCTTGAAGTGGTTCATTTACCTTAGTAGAAGACATATTGTGAAAGGTGATCCTGAATGAAACTGAAAATGTAAACAATAGTAGGAGACGAACAAGCAAACTTAGATTTTTCTTAAAACATGCAAATGCAGAGTTCCTAAGTACAGGCTTGGGAGTTCAATGTTAATCTGAAATACAAATCTAGAAAATATTATACAGAGACTCACTGATATAAAATTAGATGTAAGATTCTAAACTTGAATCTAAATACTAACTTCACAAATTAAAAGATACTAGGGATTTGGCAGCATGACATATCAAGGATAAATTTTTCTAGTTGAAATTGAGAATAAGTTCAATATAATTAACAATATGGTTTTGTCTAACAGAAGAGATTAAGTCATTTTTACTTTAAATGTTTCATTCAGAAGGTAATTTTATTTGTTAGAGAAGACAAGTATAACAGAATTTTAAAAAGTTATTCATCAGAATTATACCACCAACCTCAAGATATCCCTCTGTTCCCTCTGCTGTATTGCTAAGCACAGTCATTTTAGGCTACATTAAAAGAAATGTAGTGCCAAGAATGGAGGCATGATGGTCCCTCTGCTATCTTCTCTTACAGAATATTGTTCAGATCACATTTGGAGCATGGAATTCCACTTTTAGAAACTAGATTATAAAAGCTACATGAAGAAAGTATAAACATTTCAGAGAATGGCCAGGAGAACAGAAGGACTTAAATCAGGCCCCTACAAAAGAGGGTGGGAGGAATTATAGGTATTAATTCAGAAAAGGGAAGATGTTGGAGAACTATGATACTGAATACAAACATGTTATGTTTTATATGTGGGAAGGGATTTTGATTTGTTTGAATTTCCCACTGGATCCATGGTTGGAAGCTAAAAGCAGATAGTTCTTCCTCAATTTACGGTAGAAAATTCCAAAATTCCAAATTATATAGAAATCAATGGGCCTCTTTAAGAGGAGTGAGCTTCCCATCAACGGAGATGTTCAAACACTGGGTGAATCATCACTCACCAGGATACTGTGAAGAATATTAAAGCATTCCAAGTGTCATCAGCAGTGATGAGGAATTAGGTCCATTCTGATTTTAAAATTCTTTAGATGATGAACATCTTCATGCATTAGTGTTTTATTTTTTAAAAATTGAATTACTACTATCCAATTAATTGGACTACTATATTTAGTAAAAAACATAATTTATTCTAGAAAGATACCATTTTAAGTAGGATTATTCTGTAAAGTATTGCTTTGGGATATGGTGACTTTAATATAATGACACAAACTAATACTGAGGTAATGTTTGCTAAAGCCAAAGGAGAAAGATAGTTGTACTGGGACCACTTAATAGGGCACATTTTACATTTAATCTGTCTATCAGTGATTCTCAGCTCTCAGTCAGGGGCAATTTTGCAACCCAGGAGACATTTGGCAATGTCTGGCAATATTTTTGGTTATCTTGACTGGAGTGGGGATAAGAGGGCTATATCTAGTGGGTAGAGGCCAGGGGTGCAACTAAACATATTACAATGACAGGATGGTCTCTCACAACAAAAAATCACCTGATCCAAAATGTCAGTGCTGCTAAAATTGAAACATTTTGGTCGATATAAGGGTTTTCCCCTCTGCCATCAATTTAATTCCTTTTTTTATCCACAAATTCTCTTTTTATCTGTTAACATTTTTTAACTATCTTTATGTATTTATCCTGCCAGGGAACACAAGTTTTCTGGATCAGAAAATAAACAAACAGAGCATCTTAGTGCCAGTTCTTCAGGCCCCATTTTCCCACAGAGTGACAAATGATGTCCCTGCATGTGCACCACAGGAAATGCACCCCCACAATTATGAATCTTGGAGCTTATGTAGAGTGACTTACACATCTGTTCATCCTCCTCTCAGAAGGTGTAGAGAGACCTTTGTTCTGGAATGTAAATAATTTCTCTCTGGAGAAAGAAGGGGGAAATCTAATTTCATATACTGGAAGGTAAGTAAAGGGCTTCAAGGAGAGTTAAGACTCTATATCTCTCTGAGGGTCTCTGTCATTAGGGTTGCTATTCAATTATCCTTTATCCTTTAACAAGGTTGCTTGCAATCATTGTCCAGAAAGTCCTGACCATGCAGACACATGAGAATATTCATGGAGCACTGAATCCTGACATTTTCTAGGAGTTGATTCCCTTTTTTGCCCTCCCTCATTTAATTCTCCTTCTCCCCCCGCCCCTCCACTTGTCTCCTTAGGGGGTTAGCATTACCTTGACTGCCCTTCTAAAGATATCCAGAGCATCTTGTGATGCTTAAATGGAGATATGAACTCTTGAATTTCCTTAGTTACAAACAAAACTCCTTTAAACTAAGCTTGTGTTTGTTTTTAATAGGAATCTGTGTAGCTTATTTCATTTGATCTGTCATGAAATGTAGTGATTTTCACAGATTATGGTTTATTGCACTTTGGGCAATAGATACATTCCTGAAAATTGTGAAAATTTAAATTTTTATAAATTGAATAATGTGATAAGTACATGAAAGAAGCGCTATGTTTGAAGGAACCCTATGATAAGTCCTTTAGTAAAGTTGTCTCCAAAGTGAATAATAAATCCTTGTGTGCGTGTGTTTTTTACCTTTTTGTATAAGGAAACACTTTAAAGTATCGTGTGTGGACTATATCATAATAGCAGTGAAAGTAGGGTTTTTGTAGGGATATCATAGAATTTTTGAACCAACAGAAGCAAATTGTAATTTTAGAAAGAGAAAAGGATACGAGAGATCATTATTCTTAGCAAGGTTGGTTGAGTTTTCTTATTTATCTAAACATTGAAGTTCAGGTCTAAAAATCAGTTAAGTCAAAATTGAAATCTCAGAAAAATTTGTAGAAGTTTAAGCTGAGTGATGTCTTGGGAATCACAAGGTACATAATGGAGAAGCAGGCCTGATGTTACATATAGATGAGCCTAAATAAGCATTAATTGAACTGAGTTAAGAAAAATTATTTGGATGATTTTCCAGAGATATTATTTGAATGCCCATTTACCTCTGGTTTTTGTCTTCTGTCTGATTTCTGTGTTGACTTACATTAAACTTCTCTGACAAGTGCACATGGAAACAAATTCAAGAGAATTGTTTCCAAGTTACTTTCTGTTTGTCTTTTTCTTGGATGTTTTAATTTTATAGTATACTGAAAACAGTCCAGTCTTGTAATTACTTTAATTGATTCTGAACTGATAATGGTTATAATTAAAATAAAATCAAACTTTGGGCAACTGTTCTACTTTGTTGAAGAGAACCTCATCGCCCTTTCATGCCATTGCTCTAATCTTGCCCTCTTTTTTGCTACCCTGCTTGCTTTTAGGGCTTATGCAGCTTAGCTACAGTCAGCAGTGTGTTCTCAAGGGCTCACAGTATGTGAAGATTTATTTAAGACAGTCTCTTTGCAAGTTGTCTGGATTGTTTTGGAAAAAATACATACCTTTTAACAATACAAATCTTGTTCTCTTGTTTCTTATATATTAAAGCAATAATTTATTGCTACTGAAAGGATTCCTCTCTTAGTTATAAGCAAATAGCTATAAGGTTAATTATTTACTATAACACCCTAAGGCAGGAAACATTTGTGTCTACCGGAAAACACTTTGCTTTTATTGGAACTTTAAAAAGTTTTTCTCCTTGACATTCACTCCTTGCCAAACATAGACACAAAGTTAGGAACAATATTTAGGGTCCATAGGCACCTTCCATGCATTTCCTCATTTAATCCCCATTATAATTCAGTAGACTAGATGTTCTTAGCCGAGGAAGAAACATTGCAGAGATGTTACCAGCTGGTCATGAACATTGCTCACTCAGAACTGAGGTGTTCAGAAACAGCACAAAGGAAAGCCTGGGGTGACATCTTAGTCGCTGTCAGTGCTGGCTGGGCATCCTTCCTCCCAATGCAGATCTCAAAGGTGCAGAGTGGTCCATAGGGGCAGCAGCAGTTTTTTTATGTTAATACTCACCAGAGGACAGTTTTTCCATTGCTTTTCACAGAGAATGGAAGGGAGGGAAGAAAGGGGGTGCGGGAGAGAGAGAGAGAGAGAGAGAGAGAGAGAGAGAGAGAGAGAGAGAGAGAGAGAGAGAGAGAGAGAGAGAGAGAAACATTGACTAGTTGCTCCCACTCTCGCTCTGACCAGGGGCAGGAAGGGAACCCGAAACCCAGGTAAATGCCCTTGACTAGAATAGAATCTGAGACCCTTCCTGCATGGGCCCACACTCTAACCACTTAAATAACACCAGCCAGGGCAAACAGCAGCAGTTTTGATGGCCATGGTGGGGATGGGGATTAAAGAATATCCTTGATATAAACAAAGACTGGAATTGATGTTACAGAAATCAATATACTACAATTGACTTAGTCACAGGAGAGGAGAATATGTACATGTGAAGTATACTTTCAGTGTTCGCATTTGAAAGTCTAAAGGGTGAGCATGTTTTAACAAATGAAAGATGTTTGATGTATGAATTGCAATATTTGTCCTCTGTGTCTGTAGACAAGTGGACCAGAGGAAGTGACTAAAATTCCTTGTCTAGACACAAGGAAAACCTCTGAGCATCAAAGTAATAAGGTCACAAGGAAAACCTCTAAGCATCAAGTGATAAGGTCACTCATTCATTTACTCATTCATTCCGTCAACAATATTTATGAGCATCCAATCAGTTCCAAGAAGTGTTCTAAGAACTGGGGGGATGTAGAAGTGGACACAGTTATCAAGAATCCTGAAGGTGCTGAAGCTGGTGTGTGTGTAGGCAACAAACAAATGCATAGCTAAACAAGAGCAATAATAAGAGAGTAATAAGAACTATGCAGAAAAACAACATCGGGTAATGTAGCAGAGAATGACCCAGTTGGCTGATTGAAAAGGCCTCCCTGGAAATAGCTTTTATTCTGAGATCTAAATAGATAGCCATACAAAAACTGGTATTGGGGAAGGAGGCTTCTTAGAGCAGGGACTCTACACAGAGAAAACAAGCTTATTGAGTTTGGGAAACCTGGCTTGACGGTGCTGGTGAAGGCTGAAGATGCAGCGGTAAGAAGATGAGGTCACAGAAGGAGGAAAGGACCGACTTTTGTAGGTCTTGGTCAGCCAGGGCAGGTGGTCGGAATTTTATTCCAGGTACAATGGGAAAACCTCTGGAGACTTTTATGCAGGACACTGGAAGGTTGTGATTTGCTCAATTTATCAGATGGGATAATAATATATATTCTCTCTTGTATTCTATCTTAAAATATATTCTATTTTTGTGAGAAATCACAACCTATAATACAGGGTGGGGCAGAAGTAGTTTTACAGTTGTTTGTATGGAAAATAATCTATATATATAAAAGCCTAATATGCAAAGTGTCCCCTCCAGAGTTCTACCTGGAGACTGGGAGTTCGATTGCTTGCTATCACGTGCGCTGACCACCAAGGGGCAGTGCAGAACAGAGGAAGGCCCGGGCTGGCAGCTGGGGAAGGGAGGTCACAGCCTGCAGATGGAAGGTCCCAATCAGCCCTGATTGCCGGCCAGGCTTAGGGACCCTTCCTGTGCATGAATTTCATGCACTGGCCTCTAGTACAATAAATAATAATACAAGAATAAATTCTGCGTTTCATGTACTCACAACTATAATCCCATTTTTGCCCCATTCTGTACATTAAATGCTCAATAAACATAATATATATTATTAAAATAATGACCTTTTGTCTTAACAGTAGTATATATGTTAGAGAAGCTGTACAGCTGATATCTTTGAGATTTAGAGAATAGTAAAAATGCCAACAATTTTTTGAGCACTTACTGTATATTTATATTATCTGATTTTATCTGCACTCCAAATTTTTGCAGAGGAAATTAACTTTTAAAGAAATTAAGAAGGTTGCTCAAGATTACACAGCTAAGAAGGAGAGGACGAGGATTTCAATTTCACTGTTGGTCTCTGACTTTGAAGTTAATGCTCCTTCCTCTGTGCCATGCTGCCCCTTGGGGAATGTGTGCCCTGTGTTCTCCGGATGGCCCATGATCCCCATGATCGTAGAAGATGATCCCTTCTCAAAGGCCTTCTGGCTTTTATTGAGCCTGGATTTTATGAGCATTTTGGCACACAAATCATAAATCACAAAACAGAATGTAGTAATTTGTTCTGGGCATTGCTGTATTTGACTAAATGATCCTGTAAAGCAAGTATTCTGTCCTCTACATCTTTCCATTTTATATGTAAGCATTGAGAGGGAAACTATCAAGAAATAACAACTGACTGATGAAAAAGTAGTGCTCAAGGCACTGTTTAAATTCAAGATGTTATTATGGGTGTTATTATTAAATGAATTACTGGGAGATGATGCAGTAATAAAAAGAACATTTCTCCAGCTACTTAACTAATGCATTCTGCACGAAAGAACTTTCCTAAGGCACTAGTTCATGGAGGATGACTGAATAAAGAGCTTTGTAGTGGGAATTGAAACAAACCTGGGACAGGGAACCTGTATACTTAGATTTCATCGATTCAAGAAGCCAGCAAAGACAATTGTAGTCTGTTCAGTTACTTGTAGTGCAGCTGACGTGAACTTTGTCTGTTACTTAGAGCCCACACCCACTTCTGTCTCCACCATTGCCTCTTTGTGGATCTGAGGGCCTGGGTGCTACTGGACTTGCTTTCCAGTATATGAAAGGTTATAGATATCCTGTTGTTTACAGAGATGGAGAAATACTGACAAATAAAGAATAAGGCAGACTTCTATAGAAAAAAATATAGAAAAGAATAAAAGGTTTGCCCTCATCTGCCTTTGCTCCTCTGTCATTAAATCAGTTATAATAAACTACTTTACTATAAATATTGCTAATTCTTCTGTTTGAATTTTAAATAAATATCTTTCCAATGATACAGTTGGCATGACTATTTCTAGTAAAATTTATTCTAAAACTCTGAAGCTTTTTAATCATCAGCAGGTGGAATGCGTAATGTAAAAATGTAATCTATATGCACAGATGTGTCTCTTCTAACCTTTTCTTATCCATCTTTCTTCCTATGGGACTAGAATCAGGTGTTTGGATTTAGAAGATTTTAGGTGATTTAGAGATTAAGAAGATGCTTTCTATATATCTGACACCATTCTAAGTCTTCCACTAAACAGCACGAGTTAAAGATCCCTACCCTTGTAGGGTGGAGGCCCACTCTAGCACAGTGATAGGCAATAAACATAAAAATGATATAGTCTGCTAGAAGGTGACAGCTGCTACTAGAGTAAGAAAAAGAAGAGTAAAGACTTGAAAGATGGAAGCATGAGCTGTTGGTTATATTTAGATAGATGCCTTTTTTTTGTTCAAAATGGTTATACATTAGTGTGCAAGGTAAAAAGGAAAAGTTAATTTTGTCTGTGCCATAGAAAGTGGATGAATTCATCTGACTATTGTGCAGAGTTTTTAAAATTTAATAAATCTTTATTGTTCAGATTATTACAATTGTACCTCTTTTTTCCCCCCATAGCTCCCCTCCACCCGTTTCCCACCCCACCCTCTACCCTTACCTCCCCCCACCCCACTGTCCTCATCCATAGGTGTACGCCTTTTGTCCAGTCTCTTCCCGCATCTCTCACCCCCCTTCCCCCCCGAGAATTGTCAGTCCACTCCCTTTCTATGCCCCTGATTCTATTATATTCACCAGATTATTCTGTTCATCAGATTTTTAATTCACTTGATTTTTAGATTCACTTGTTGATAGATATATATTTGTTGTTCATAATTTTTATCTTTACCTTTTTCTTCCTCTTCCTCTTCTTAAAGAATACCTTTCAGCATTTCATATAATACTGGTTTGGTGGTGATGAACTCCTATAGCTTTTTCTTATCTGTGAAGCTCTTTATCTGACCTTCAATTCTGAATGATAGCTTTGCTGGGTAGAGTAATCTTGGTTGTAGGTTCTTGCTATTCATCACTTTGAATATTTCTTGCCACTCCCTTCTGGCCTGCATAGTTTCTGTTGAGAAATCAGCTGGCAATCGTATGGGTGCTCCCTTGTAGGTAATTAACTGTTTTTCTCTTGCTGCTTTTAATATTCTCTCTTTGTCTTTTGCTCTTGGCATTTTAATTATGATGTATCTTGGTGAATTTTTTAAGGCAGACTTGCAGAAGGTTGCTTTCTCCTTGGTTAACTGCATGTCTCATTTAAATTACTTATAATCAGATGTCATAAGGAAAGGTGACTTCATCTCCACCATTGGATGAGCATGTTGTATTAACACCCCCTTTTGTTCTGAGTAATGTGCATTAACTCTGTTTAAACCAACCAGCAATTAAACCAAAAATCCCCAATACTTTGATGAGAGAAACCAGAACCTAGAACCATGTCACTTTAGAAGAGTCCTTAGAGATTATTCAGACACAATTGGATTTTCTGGCTCCAGTCCAGCGGATGCTCTGACCACTGGGGTTGTTCTGATCTGTAAAAACAGTGATAGCATCCCAGAGGGAGAACTCTGACACACCTTAAAGATCTCTTGGGTCTTCAGTGGGGAGAGTATTCAGAAAAAAAAAATACAGGGAAACCTAACATCCAGTTTTTCAATACACAACTTATTGAAAGAATGAGAATAATTTACCCACTTCTTAGAGACTGAACCTGGGCAAACTATTTTATCCTTTAGAGATTTACAAACAGATTTAGCAAGATATTACATGAGCTTATAAAAGCTCTCAGATTGAGGTTACCACTATCAAAACCCTTTCTCTCTGAGAGAGACCCCTCCTCCACAAAGTCTGTTCTTTGGAGTAGCAACAACACATCAGCTGGGAGATTATTGAAGTACATAATCTTGGGTCCACCCATATCTACTGAGCAGGAATCTGTGTTTTAACAAGATCCCAGGTGAATTAGGTAGAGAGTGAGACTGAGACACACTGTACTACAAAACTTCGCTCCTCTGACCAGAGCAGGCATGCTTTGAATTTGACCTTTGAATCCCAAATAATACCTACTAGCTGCAAGCCCCATCCATGTTCTATCAGAACTTAACTAAATCTGTGCTAATAAATATTAGACCAGTTTGACTAATTATTGCATCTACTGCCCAATTTTGATAGGTCTCTTGGGCCAGCTCCTGAATGCATTTCCCTTACAAGGAGTGGTAGATGAGAGTTCAAATGGGGCAAGGAAGATGGTGACAGTTCATCTAGACAGCTTGCACTATAACTTAACCCCCCCCCCCCCACTTTGCCCTCTCCTGTGTTGGAAACCCTAACATTCCAGTCTCCTTTCTTCCTCTACTAGAGAACCCGACTCTTCTTTAAAAAGTCAGTGGTTCATCCTGTCACACAGTTGTTTAATGTCACTGGAAAGATTAAGGGATAATGTACTAGTATGCTGGAGGGACTTTGTTTTGGGGATAAAAATATTGGTAAGATAGTTCTATTTACTTCAGTACATTTATTATTTTTTCTTCTGTATTCTGTTCTTCTCTGACCTATATTCACTTTGATTTCCTAACCATTCCTGTGCCTGCATTATGGAGATTCCAAGCTAGACCTTATTCACCTCATTGTAATGCTATTGTATTGTGAAGAGCAACTCTGTCTGCTCCACGTTACCTGACCTTATGCAGCAGGCATTATTCTCTGGCCTTAGGGTGAGTACCACACAGGTTCTCATTTTTGTCTCATTTGCTGGACAATAATCCTATGAGGTAAACATCACTATTATCTCCATTTTAAAGACTAGGAAAACAAAACTCAAGAACAAAATTAAAGAGTTTCCTCAAAGTGACATACTTTGAGCTTACTGCTGAAATAAAGACATCCTGGTGATGGATAACTTGAGCAAAAATTCAGGTTACCTAATTTGAGATTTTGTAACTATGTCATTTTAAATAGATTGTTTTTGAGAAATCATAACCAGACCTGTGCCAGTGATTGTTTTAATGCTTTACATATATTAGGTCATTCTGCACAACAATCTTATTAGAGAAGCACGTAAGACCACTTTACCGATAAGCACACTGAGGCACAGAAAGATTAAGAAACCTAGGAATTACCAGAACTTGAAAATGAGCCCAAGCAACCTGTCTCTACTTCACTATACTGTCTTGCAGTACTAAAACAATATGTAGGAAGTAGTTAAGCAGACAAAAATATGGGTGTTTTCAATTATTCTTAAAGCCCTAAAGAAGGTGGAAGTTTTGTAAAGCTCAGAAAGCTCAGTTTGTGCAGAGCTTTTCTCCAAAGAGATCAGTAATTTGCTGCATATACCCACCTTCCTTCTGACCTAAGGCCTTTTTTGTTAATAAGGAAAAGATGAAAGGAATCAAGAATAAAAAAATGAATTCCTTCATTTAAATAAAATAAATGAAGTGGTGATTGCAGTGAATACTCAGCTAAACACTTCAGCAGTCAAATGTGAACCAGCCTGAGATTAGGAGGGTTTAAAGTTCTTAAGCAAATTGGTGAGAGGTGGATCAAGGTCCACTCTGCATCAGAGCTGATTGTAGGTGGGTATTTAATGAGTAGATGATAGCTCTTCCTGAAGCAGAAAAAAATGCTTTTGAAATGCAAAATTCCATTTACCTCTTCAAGGCTCAGTCTTTTGTGTAATTGTGTGCATCATACTCCTGTGCCAAAAAGAGGAAACAGGAAGATGCCAGGGCTCTGTGAGATGGGCTGATGCCTTGTGAGCTGCTGTAGGATTCACACAAATGTGACAGCTCAGCTCATTCACTCACTAAGATATGCATGGGGGTGGAGGGCTTGTGGAAGCCCATGGAGTCTGGTGCACTGTTTCAGGTCTTGTACTTTCTGAACCACTTTTAGGTGCTCAATAAGTAAGAGGGAACATTTTCTGGTATGTTCCCCAATGAGGGTGAAAGGGATCCCCCCGAGTAATCAGTAACCAGGCAGGGCCCCCAATCCTGCTATTTCACTGTAGCATCAGTGGATGGTTGCACTGTGGGGACCCTGGAGCATCCTCCTAAGGAAAATTTTCTTTGTCTAAAGGGTCCTATTCTTTCTCAGGACTTGGGAGTAGCAGAAGGCATTGGTGCCAGTCAACTGAGGATGACTCCAAAGCCAATTCAGGCTATGCTACTGAGGGACATGCATGCATTCCTTCTGATACAAATCCTCAGGGGTTGTTTGTGTTTTGTGGAGCTCAGTTCTGACTTTCATTGTCTTCTCTGAAGCTGAAAGGGAGAAAGCTGAGAGGGAAGACAGAGAGTAGGGAAGAAGCTTGTGAACTCACAGGCCAGCCCTCCTTGGTACCCTTTGGGG
Source organism: Plecotus auritus (assembly GCF_963455305.1). NCBI lineage: Eukaryota > Metazoa > Chordata > Mammalia > Chiroptera > Vespertilionidae > Plecotus > Plecotus auritus. Next base: position 64,238,469 of record NC_137775.1, read on the forward strand.
TCCTCTGCTTCTGCTGGTTCTCTCCAGAGCTGTTGCCTTTGATGAGTGGCCCAAACAGGTCTTCACATCATGCCCCCTGGACATGCTTAGTGCTTCCAAAGCAGTTTGGAATATAAATGACCTGGAATGCTGCTGCTTGTTTGTACCATTACTATAGTGCAGGTATGTATAGAATACTTTTTGATTTTAAAGAAATCAAGTGAGAGCTGGGCTATGGGCACTGTAGATGTAGGAGGTGCCAACGGAAACATTTCTAGTTATTCCTAATCCACTTTTACTTAAAAAAAAATGCATCTTCTTCTTCTGTGTCCTTATGAATGAGATAGAACAATCAACAATTCTTTATTTAACACCTTCTAAGATTTCTCCATGTCAGCCACCATACAACTACAAAGTTCTTGTTCTTAGGCTCTTGATGGGATATAAGACACACATACTAGTATACACTGAGTGGTCAGATTATTATGACCACCCCATCAGCACTTCATTGGGGCACCTTTTGCCTTCAATACTCCGGCGATTCTTCTTGGCATTGACTCCACGAGATGTTGAAAGGTGATGCGAGGAATCTGACACCATGCCTGATGAATGCACTGTCCAGTTCTGTGAGATTTGATGGTTGTGGAACCAGCTGCCTGATGGCTCTTTTCACTTCGTCCCACAAATGCTCAATTGGATTGAGATCTGGTGATTGTGGGGGCCACCTAAGCAAGGTCAAGTCTCCCTCATGTTCTTGAAACCACTCCTGCACAATATGAGCACTGTGGCATGGCGCATTGTCTTGTTGGAAGAAGCCATCTCCATTGGGATACGCCATCAACATGATAGGATGAACTTGATCAACAACGATACTTAGGTATGTTGTGCTATTCAGACGTTGTTCCACATAAATTAAAGGGCCCAAATCATGCCAGGAAAACATGCCCCCAACCATAACACTGCCCCCACCAGCTTGAAGGGTTGTACTCATGCATGTGGGGTGCATGCTTTCATGCTGATTCCACAAAATTCTCACTCTGCCATCTGCATTATGCAACTGGAAACGTGATTAATTGGACCACATGACTTTTTTCCAGTGCTCAACTGTCCAATCCTTGTGTTCCTGTGTGAATTGGGGACGTTTTATCTTGGTAACTGCAGACAGCAAAGGTGTTCGAACAGGCCTTCGGCTTCCATATCCCATATAATGCAGTGTACGGCTAATTTGCCTACAAACGTCAGGTGGTGATAATAATCTGGCCACTCAGTATATATCCAACAAAAGGCCAAAGGCATTCCGTTAACATTTGAATAAATTTGTAAAATATAGCAAGATAGTATACATACAAAACTATCACCTCCTAAAAGCCTTTCTCCAATTTTTCAAATTAAAGTAAAATTTCTGTTATAAATATGAAACAAAACTGTATCGCTCAAATGGAAACAAATATCCAGTATAATAAATAAAATCAACATTTTAAACTACTGGCTTAAAAAGAATGTTATTCACCAAAGGTCCCTTGAAGACTGATAAAGGGCTATTTACACAGTCATTTTCATTTATTCCCTGCTTTACAATATCTCAAAATGGTCCCTCACGTATAGGTGGTAATTGCCAATAAGTAACAAGTGGAACAGGCATGCTAACCTTTTTATATCATGGATATAAATCTTATTTTCTTGAAGGTACTGGCAGTGGCAATCTAAGAATTAAAGCTCAGGATACCTTTATTCTAAGAAGAGGCATTTTTGTGTAAAGTTTGAAGATGTGAGTTGGAATATTTTCTCTACCACTTGTTAGTTGTATGTTCTTAAATATGTCAATTATAGTAGCTAAACCTTTCATCTTCTAAAAATGAGAAAATAATGGATTCTAGAGTTATTGTGAGTATATAAATTATAGAGACAGTATCTATACCAGGGGTCCTCAAACTTTTTAAACAGGGGGCCAGTTCACTGTCTCTCAGACCGTTGGAGGGCTGGACTATAATTAAAAAAAAACAACTATGAACAAATTCCTATGCACACTGCGGGCCTGGGACAAGTCGGCTGCTAAGTAGGACAGGCAGTGGCACCCGGCGGGCCGGATAAATGTCCTTGGCGGGCCACATGTGGCCTGCAGGCTGTAGTTTGAGGACCCCTGATCTATACTAATAAAAGCCTAGGTGGTCTTTGCGCCCTTGCGCATGACGTCATCACAAGATGGCCGCCACAAGTTGGTCGCCACAAGATGGCCACCACAAAGATGACCGCACGCACAGCGGATGCAAGGCCCGGTGGCCTCTCCATGCAGTGAGGCCTGGGGGTCCTGTGACTTCGTGTGTGCAGAGAAGGCCGGTCCCGGAGGAGAAGGTAGGTTGTGGTAGGGGAGGGTAGTTGGAGACCATTGGGCTGGCAGGGGAGGGCAGTTGGGGACCATCGGGCTGGCAGGGGAGGGCAGTTGTGGGCCATTGGGCTGGCAGGGGAGGGCAGCTGTGGGCCATCAGGCCATTGGGGGAGGGCAGTTGTGGACAATCAGGCCGGTGGGGGAGGGCAGTTGGGGGCGATCGGGCTGGCAGGAGAGGGCAGTTGTGGGAGATCTGGACAGCAGGGGAGGGCAGTTGTGGGTGATTGGACTGGCAGGGGAGGGCAGTTGGGGGCGATTAGGCCAGTTTTGGGAGATCAGGCCAGCAGGGGACCAGTTAGGTGTCAATCGGTTGGCAGGGGAGCGGTTAGGGACAATCAGGCAGGCAGGCAGGGGAGCAGTTAGAAGCTAGCGGTCACAGATTGTGAGGGATGTCTGACTGCCGGTTTAGGCCTGATCCCATGGGGATCGGGCCTAAATCGGCAGTTGGACATCCCCTGAGGGATCCCACATTGGAGAGGGTGCAGGCCGAGCTGAGGGACACCCCTTCCATGCATAGATTTCGTGCACCAGGCCTCTAGTATTTTATAAAGTGCTTAGCTCAGTGCCTGGCTCATGATAAGTACTCAAGAAAATTGTGCTATCATTGTCATTATCACTGTGCTATAAATACAAATATAGATATATATGAAGATTTTGAAAAGTTGTGGACTTTTTACTTCAATTTGTGTAATTTTGGTTGAATGATAACATTGTGCATTTCACACATAGATTAATTAATACAATTTAGTTTAGTATTAATTGGAATACATTTAGTTTCTTCTATGAGCTTTGCTCATAGAATGGGTATTTTCGAAGTAATGCCTTACTATTTGAATATTCTTTTTTTTAAATTCTCACTCTAGGGTATGTTTTTATTGATGAGAGAGAGAGAGAGAGAGAGAGAGAGAGAGAGAGAGAGAAACATCAATATAAGAAACATTGATCTGATGAGAGAAGGAGAGGGAAACATCAGTGTGAGAGAGAAACATCAATCTGATGCCTCCCAAAGTCACCCAACCAGGGATTGAACCCACAACCTGGGTATGTGCCCTGACCAGAAATTGAACGATGCTCCAACTAGCTGAGATCCACTGGCCAGGGCACTATTTGAGTATTAGAGTAGGTCAAAAGACATGAAATGGTCTAGATTGCCAGACACTTGGCTGCTATCCTATATCCTATAAAGAGGTAATATGCAAATTGACCATCACTCCAACACCCAAGATGGCTGCCCCCATGTGGTCAAAGATGGTTGCCCCTATGTGGACACAAGATGGCCACCACAAGATGGCCGGCAGAGGAGGGCAGTTGTGGGCGATCAGGCCAGCAGGGAAGGACAGTTAGGGGTGACCAGGCCTGCAGGGGAGGGCTTTTGGGGGTGACTAGGCTAGCAGGGGAGGTCAGTTAGGGGTGTCCAGGCCTGCAGGGGAGGGCAGTTAGGGGTGACCAGGCCAGCAGGGGAGGACAGTTAGAGGTGACCAGGCCAGCAGGGGAGGGCAGTTGGGGGGACCAGGCCTGCAGGGGAGGGCAGTTGGGGAGGACCAGGCCTGCAGGGGAGGGCAGTTCAGGGCAACCAGGCTGGCAAGGGAGGGCAGTTAGGGGTGACCAGGCCAGCAGGGGAGGGCAGTTAGGGGCGACCAGGCCAGCAGCAGAGGACAATGGGGGGTGACAAGGCCTTCAGGGGAAGGCAGTTAGGGGTGACCAGGCCAGCAAGGGAGGGAAGTTAGGGGTGACCAGGCCAGCAATGAGGGCAGTTGGGGGCAACCAGGGCTGCAGGGGAGGGCAGTTATGGGCAATTGGGCTGGCAGGGGAGGGCAGTTAGGGGCGACCAGGCTGGCAAGGAAGGGAAGTTAGGGGCAATCGGGTGACAGGGGAGTGGTTAGGGGGTGATCAGGCTGGCAGGCAGAAACAGTTAGGGGCAAACAGGCAGGCAGGCAGGCGAGTGGTTGGGAGCCAGCAGTTCTGGATTGTGAGAGGGCAGTCAGACATCCCTCGAGGGTTCCCAGATTGGAGAGGGTGCAGGCTGGCCTGAGGGACACACCCTCCCCCCCCTCCCATGCATGAATTTCATGCACCAGGCCTCTAGTAAAAAGTAATAGAATCCTATCATTAGCTAACATTAGATGTTCACAGCAAGAAGGGAAGTAGGAAATGGAGCTATTAATAGCTTCAGAGAAATCATTTACTCTAGTCATAGAGAATTTTCCTCAAAGGAGCTATATTTATTGTTCTAAGCAGTTGTCCAAAAAGTAATCAAGTAAGATTGTGGGAGTTCTTTCTGCCCCAGAGGAGAAAACTTTTCTTCACCTTCCACTTCTTTCCAAGCCTTGCCCTGGCAGGAGGAAGAAATGAGCTCAAACTAGTCAGACACAGACATTGACAAGGCCATGCTTTTCTGCTGAGGGAATGTGATAAAGTGTCACCATATTAAAGGGTGAAGTATGCTCCTGAGCCGGCACTCTGTCCACCTCCTGAGGAGCCTGAGATCAGACCTCTGCCAGACCTATTTGCCTCCTGCCCTTTATCTGAGGACCCTTACTTCTCCTACAGGAAGATCCCCAGCATCCTCCTCGTTCACATGGCAGTTTGTACTGGGCTATTTCCCAGACATAGACCAGATAGCACCTGCCGTACCATGCTGGATGTTGGGGGGAAGACATAGCTTCCTGCTGTATCTCTTTCTTTTGTTCTTACACTGGTGTGCATGTTTTGTGTCAGACTTTCCTTAGATTGCAGCAGTAAGGTCTCACCCTCAAATCTGGGGTAATGTCCCCAGAGACTCATTGGAGAGGTGGGGAGGAAGTAAGAAACTTCATTTAGGAATTCCAATATCAGTTATAATTCCATCCAGATTTTATTAGACCATTGCTTTGAGATGTTTAATGATCTTCATTCAGCTGTTAACAAAGCTGGTACTTTGTTCCCCATTTGGCCTTGCGTCTTTCCCAGTTACTTTCAGTTTTGATAAACAGAACTATCTTGTATTTTTGGAATTGAAAAGTCTTGTCCGTCTAATATCAAAGTTTCACAATCCTCTAGATAGATTTAACTCAGTTTCCAAGGTTTGTAGTAGGATGAGGCGTGTAGTTTATCTTTTTCATTAGTCCCTCTTGTATTTTTCTTCTTTCCCAATTCACTGCTTCTAGCTCTTCTGGGGTTGGGGAGAGTAGAAGAGGGATGAGACAGGTAAAGGAAGCAAAAACATTGTATGCATCTGGGGTGCTTTGAAATTTCTCTTGGCAGTTAAATAATTATTTCAATTGGGGTAGGTGTCCAAATGCTTACAATTCTCTTGTAAACTGCTTTTCTGGGTTGTTCTACTTGTGGATCTTTGTTGTAGATAATATCCTGATAGCTTGAAACTGCTTTCTAGAGATCCATCCCACCAGATGCTTTGTTGGAATCACCCTGGGGATACACTGCTCTTCCAGGTGTGCCTTTTGGCAAGCCTATACCTGGTCCATGGGGCACAAGCACATTCACCTTGCTGTCAGTAGACTGCAGCTCACTCCCATTGCTGCCCTAGTCCTCTCTCCTCCTCCTGTCTTCAGGGAAGCTTCAGTCATCTAGCAGACTATACAATTTTCCAGGTGACAGTTAGTTACAAGCCTCTGTGTACACCAACTCCATCTCTCTGGGTATATCTCACAAGCTGCCTTTGGGAGATTCAAACATGACCTCCATAAGTAATATTTCACTGATTATCCTGAAGAAACTCTTGAGGAAACAGGAAAAGTCAGATTTAACATCTTATTACGCTTACGTATTTATACAAAGTATGTGGTTACTCAATGGAAATTTTATTCAAGTAATACTCTTTTTCAAAAAATCCTGACCTGAGGATATGTTTTTAGAGAGAGAGAGAGAGAGAGAGAGAGAGAGAGAGAGAGAGAGAGAGAGAGAGAGAGAGAAGAGAGAAACATCAATTGGTTGCCTCCCATATGCATCCCAACCAGGAATCATCCTATAACCTAAGCATGTGCCCTGACCAGGAATCAAACCTGCAACATTTTGGTGTATGGGATTATGCTCTAACCAACTGAGCCACCAGGCCAGGGCATTTAGGTAATACTCTTGATTCTTAAACTTGGATATGGCCCAGTCCTCCAGCAGAACTGTACAGTTATAACCACTTTTTAAATTCTCAATAAATGGACATCCACTAGTTCTGGTCATAAATCACATGCTGGATAATTAGAAATCAATAAGGGCAATTGCTTTCTGTCAGATTATTAAAAAGAGCCTGGAGTTTGAATAGTAGTGATTAACACACCTACCTGTAGCTTAGGTCTCTACCTAACATACCCGTTCCCAGCTACATAGTGGTGTCTGAGCTGCACATATGGCATGACTAATCAAAACATGTGCTTTGTCTCTAGTGCTTCATTAGTTGTTACTTGTTGCAGGTATTTGCACAAAGTGGGGTTCTAGGGCTGCAAGCAAATGGAGGTTCTGACAACTGTTTAATAAAATAACAGTTGAAAATATGAAAATTTACAAACTGAAAACATAATTTATTAACTTTCTCCAGGTTTATTTATTAACTTTCACCAAGTTTCTCCAGACCTTCCCTGGGCAGTAAAAAGTAATTTATCACACCACTTTTCAAGAGGAATTCAAATCTTCTTCTACACACCATGCCTAGCTAATGGGAGTGAAAATTGTTTTAAAACAAATGCTTTTAGAAATGCTCTAAGGGGATACTTGAGGAAGCTTGGTATAATCAGGATTAGTTCAGAAAATTATGATGGGAGCCTAGTTTTTATTAACTAATTATTTTCTTTCAAGATGCTATTCACTCTTATGGGAGAAACACTTCACTTTATATATTAATTTCCAAAGTTTTATTGGAGTTCTTTCCTCAGGTCATGTCATAAAAGAACATTTAGCAGGTTTTATGACTCTGACCTTCTGAGTTTTTCCATATGCCAGAGTCATAAAGTAGCCTGAAGATTTTTTTTCCATTTTCCTTATTTACTTCTTTTGGGGAAAGATGGCTACACGTACAAACTCTAGATTTGGGCTGTCATAAAAAGTAAACGTTGATTCCTTTTATTTTCCTCTTCTATGCTTAAAGTTTTAGAGCAGTCTTGTAATCCTGATTTTCAGAAACTGACTTCCTGGAGAGTCGTTTCTAAGATTTGGAGATGAGTAGAATTTCTAAAAATGAAAATATTTGGATTGATTTGGTTATAATCTCAGATATACAGAAACTCACTAGAAAGTTTGCCAGTACTCAACAGGTTATGATGCTTTTTGTTGTTGAAGGTATGTATACTTTCTACACACCTAACAGCTAAAGGATCCTTTGACCTAAGGCTCGATACAATGAGGTGGTGTTGTTTTCTCTACCTCAAAGGCTGTAGCAAGTAGTTTGGTGTGATATATGTGAGACTTTCATTGATGAGGAACTAAATCAAGTTATGGAAATATTAAGTGCATTTTAGGTAATGAAACAAAAAAAAAGTCTACTTAACAATTTCTGGGTGGGCATAGATGTCAGAATCGGGGGAATGGGAATGGATTGATTCTCTGTAATTGTTATTATTGGAAAGGTCTTGTTGCTAGTTAGGACAATTGGTTATTCTAGGAATGTGTCTGGGTGTATTTCAGGAGAAATATATTCCTAAACCTGATTTAGCTATCCAACTTAGACCTGCCTCCACATTATGAGTTCACTCTGCAGCAACCTCTGGGGTTGATGTATGTGAGGCTGGGTTTGAATTTATTGGGGTGACGCTGGTTAACAAAATTGTACAGGTTTCAGGTGCATATCCCACAACACATTATAGTCACTCTGGGAGATAGTTCTCTGGAGGTTGCATTATGACCACATTGGGACTGTGTTTTTACATGCCAGCTGTCCTGTGTACAAAAATAAACACAGTGTTATTTTTTGAGTTAACAGTCTCTGTCACTATTAATGTATTGCCTCTCAGTTCCATATTTACACCGCAATATATACCATGTGCTAACAGAGGGGATTTTTTAGGCATCTCTTCACAGTGAGCATGATATTAACTTATCTCAGTAGAGGGCACTGGAGGGACATTGCAGGGGAGGGGTTCTCCTGCTGTTTCATGCTTCAGTTGGTGGAGGTGGGGATGGGCTGTCTCAGTGGTGTCAGGGGCAAACATCTGGTGGAGCTCTGCCCCAGCCATGGGTCCAGCATCCTCGGCTGCCTCGCAGCCTCTACCTGGTGATAATCCTTCTTGAAATGGGTACCAAAGGCTTGCTGGCAGCACCAGTGTCCAAAGGCCTCCTAACTGTGTTGGTTCCTAGATTTCATCTGCAATGTGGAGCCCCCCCACTTCTGCATGCCCACACCACTGGTGCTGATCACCTGTTCTTAACCTCCATCCTGGAGGGTTGCCTACTGCTTGCCCAGCTCCAGGTTGGACAAACCAGTAAACTTTTCTGCTCTACTTTGGGCTGAAATGTACTTTGTCTAAAGAGGTCTGAACCCAACCCTTGGTAAGGGGACCCTACTTCGAAGTTTTTTAAAAAAAATACTCTTCCTCAGCCCTAGGGTAGCATATAGAGTTGCTTATATTTTATAGTCACTCTTTTTTTTTCCTATTTTGTTTTTTCCTTTTTATTGAATTTATTGGGGTGACACTGGTTAACAAAATTATACAGGTTTCAAGTGCACAATTCCACAACACATTATAGTCACTCTTTTATCATAGTTTATTCTTTATACCAGTCTTCCTCTGTTTAATTCATACTGTGGTTTCTATCTCCTGATTGAATGTAGGCTGCTACATATCAAATCTCATTTGTTCACATGGGCATGAAAAAAGTGACTTCTAGGTAGCATCTGAACTGAAATGAGAGACACATTTATGGGAGCCAGCATAGTATACTGAGTGTGCTGTCTCTTTAAAGCCAGCATATACTTCATGTTGCAGTGATGAAAGAGATGGTCCGAAGGGTTGATGCCTCTCTTGTTTGGTAGGCAGGACTCATGAAGTTTCAACGGCATTACCTGAGACTATATGGCAAGTGTGAGTGATAAAGAACCAGACAGTTATTCATTCAGTGAGTTTTTACTGAGTGCCTAGTATATGCCAGGCATTGTCTTAGGTACTGAAGAGATAGCAGGGGGAAGAAACTAATAAAATCCTTACTTTTTGCTTTTATTTTTACTTAGCTCTTTCCTTCACATTATCTTTTTTGTATAACTGATACCTCAGGTTAGTGCTTCTTACTTTATACTGGTTGTTCTTGTAATCAACAGAATGAATGATCTCACATAATGTGGTTAAAGAGGCACTAGAAGTGTATGTGGTAGGGGGAATCTGGAGCCATGGGTTATGTACAAACAGCACTCTTGAAAATAAATTTTAAATAAAAATGTCTTACCTTTGGACAAACATTTCAAAGATATTTTACTGCTTGCAAATGAATAACAGCAGGTGAATGGAAAGTTAAACCTATGTATGTGTGAAATTGGCTTTGAATTTCTCAGTAGTTAACAGTGCTCATTGACCTGACTGTTCTAATTACATTGGCTGAGAAATTTGATCATTAGTCAAACGAAACATGTAGCTATACCACTCTGTTAAGAAACCCAAATGAGGCTTGGCATGGTCTATGAAAGAATCAATGTTATAATTACCTCTTGCCCAATAGGAGGCTCAGTGGGACAGGGTCCCACTCCTTGGATTCTTCTTCTTTAAAAAAAAAAAAAAAAAAAATATATATATATATATATATATATATATATATATATATATATATATATATATATCTGGCCACTCAGTGTATATACTGATATATATCTCTGAATGCATAATAATCTGTTCACTCAGTGTATATCCTATATAATAAAAGGCTAATATGCAAATTGTCCCCTTGACCAAGAGTTTGACCAGCATGCAGGCTGGCCAACCACCCATGTACCCTCCCCTTGGCCAGGCTAGCTGGACCGCACCCATGCACAAATTCATGCACCAGGCCTCTAATACACACACACACACACACATACACACACACACACACTGAGTGGCCAGATTATTATGCATTCAGAGATCATAATAATCTGGCCACTCAGTGTATATATTATTGATTTCAGAGAGGAAGGTAGGGGTAGAGATAGACAGAAACATCTATAATAATAAAAGCATAATATGCTAATTAGACCGGACAGCCAAATGACCTTCCAGACGTCATTCTGGATGTCCTTCCAGATGGAGCCATGGTGGTGGGGGCTGAGGCAAAGGTGGTTAGGGGCAATTAGGCAGGTAGGCAGAGTGGTTAGGGGCGATCAGGCAGGCAGGCGAGTGGTTAGGGGTGATCAGACAGGCAGGCAAGCAGTTAGGGGCGATCAGGCAGGCAGGCGAGTGGTTAGAGGTGATCAGGCAGTCAGGCAAAGGGGTTAGGGGCAATAAGGCAGGCAGGCAGAGGCAGTTAGGGGTGATCAGGCAGGCAGGGACGTGAGTGGTTAGGGGCAATGAGGCAGGCAGGCAGAGGGGTTAGGGGAGATCAGGCAGGCAGGTGAGTGGTTAGGGGCTATGAGGCAGGCAGGTAAGCAGTTAGGGGTGATCAGGCAGGCCGGTGAGCGGTTAGGGATTATCAGGCAGGCCAGCGAGTGGTTAGGGGTGATCAGGCAGGCAGGCGAGTGGTTAGGGGCTATGAGGCAGGCAGGCAGAGCAGTTAGGGGTGATGAGGCAGGCAGGCAGAGGGGTTGGGACGATCGGGCAGGCAGAGGGGTTAGGTGCGATGAGGCAGGCAGGCAGAGGGGTTAGAAGCGATAAGGCAGGAGAGTGGTTGGGGGTGATCAAGCAGGCAGGCAGGCAAGTGGTTAGGAGCCAGTGGTCCTGGATAGTGAGAAGGATGTCCAACATCCCCCGAGGGGTCCTGGGTTGCGATAGGGTGCAGGCCGGGCTGAGGGACACCCCCCCCTCCAGTGCTCGAATTTTGTGCACCGGGCCTCTAGTCAATGATAAGAGAGAATCATTGATCAGCTGCCTCCTACACACCCCACACTGGGGATTGAGCCCACAACCTGGCCATGTGCCCTGACCGGGAATCAAGCCATAACCTCCTGGGTCATAGGTCGGTGCTCATCCACTGAGCCATGCCGGCTGGGCACTCCTTAGATTCTTGTTCTATTTTCTTTCAGGTGTATTTATCTCACCCTTTTGGAATTCTGCTTTGTTAGTTATGAAAGGGACTCAATCTGTCATCAGTGGTTTGATCATAGGACATTTTGACAGAGTACTTCAGGATGGCCAATTGTTTATTTTACTTCCAATCAATAGTAATTTTTACTTGTTGGAGGGGTTCACATGTTTTCACTGAAAATAATCAGCAATTTTTTTTTTTTTTTAAAAAAGGAGAAGCTGATGGGAGAATATTTTTTATTGTTTTGATCATAATCCAAGGCCTGAGGTGGAGGGAAACTGATGTTTTAAACTTTTCATTGCTTTCTTTTCACATCCTTGTGTGTTTACATTCTCTGGAAGGTGTGGACCCACTACTACACTTTTGCCTTCTTTTTCTTTCTTTTCACCTTTCCTAACATAGGATGAAAGAGCCTAATCAGTGGAGGAGAAAATCCTTGCTGGATACTATGATACAAATTAAAATGTGTGTAGCATATAAATGAGTGACAGTATTTCAAAAATGTGGTTATAAGGGGCTTGAATATGGATTCATTTCACATCAAGAATTTGATTAATGAGCCTAATAGGTTTTATTTCACTGTAAGTATATTTTAAAAAATATTTTCAAAAGTAATTTTAATAAACCTTTAATATATGCTTCTAAAAACCATAATTATTTATAGTAACATTATCTTTCACATATATCTCCCTTTTCTTAGGCCCTGAGTACAGACCTTGACATCTACACTAATGAAAGAGAAACATGCAAATTGACTGTCACTCTGCTACGCCCACCAGCCAATCAGGAGTGAGCATGCAAATTAACCCAACAAAGATGGTGGCGGCCACAGAGCTGGAGTGATCAGGAGGTTTGTGTTGCCCCCAGCAACAGAGGAAGCCAAGCTTCCCGCCCACCCTGGCCGCTGCTGAAGGAGGGGCTGGGAGCCTGGATCACTGGGGGTGACCCAGGCTTCCAGCCTGCCCTGGCCTCCTCTGAAGGAGAGGCTGGGAGCCTGGGTCGCCGGGGGGCATGGCCAGCCTGAAAATGGCCCTCAGCCCCTCACCCAGGCTGTCCAGGCACCCCAGTGGGGACCCCCACCCTGAAGGGGGTGTGGCCAGTCTGAAAATAGCCATCAGCCCCTCACCCAGGCTGGCCAGGCACCCCAGCGGGGACCCCCACCCTGAAGGGGATGTGGCCAGCCTGCAAACAGCCATCAGCCCCTCACCCAGGTTGGCCACGCTCCCCCAGCAGGGACCCTCACTCCATGGGGGCGTGGCCAGCCTGCAAACCATCACAGGCCCCTCGTCCAGGCCACCCCACGTCCCAAGGGAACCCCCACCCTGATCCAGGACACCCTTCAGGGCAAACCAGCCGGCCCCCACTCATGCACCAGGTCTCTATCTATACTAATAAAAGGGTAATATGCTAATTAGCCTGGGAGACCTTCCAGGAGACCTTCCAGACATTCTTCTGGACAAAGCCATGGTGGCAGGGCTGAGGTAGAGGCAGTTAGAGGCCAAGAGGGGAGGGCAGTTGTGGGTGATCAGGCCAGGATGGGATGGCAGTTGTGGGTGATCAGGCCGGTGGGAGGGGGCCATTGGGGGTGATCAGACCAGCAGGGGGGCAGTTGGGGGCGAGCAGGCCCATGGGGAAAGCAGGTGGGGGCGAGCAGGTCAGTGAGGGGATAGTTGGGGGCAAGCACCCTGGCACGGGGCAGTTGGGGGTGATCAGGCTGGCGGGGGGGCATTTGGGGGCAAGCAGGCTGGCGGCAGGGGGCAGTTGGGGGCGAGCAGGCCAGCAGTCAGAGTGGTTAGGGGCAATCAGGCAGGCAGGCAGGTGAGCGGTTAGGAGCCAGCAGTCCCAGATTGTGAGAGGGATGTCCGACTGCTAGTTTAGGCCTAATCCCTGTAAACTGGCAGTAGGATATCCTTCCAGGGGTCCCAGATTGGAGAGGGTGCAGGCCGGGCTGAGGGACACCCACCCCCTCCCCCGTGCACAATTTCATGCACCTGGCCACTAATATTATATAGGATCAGTAAAAGCGAAGCTATTATTACTGTTTTCAAATGTTGTATCGGTATGCATAATCAGGAAGTGCACCATACATGTAATGCAGTTACTCAGAGAATAGAATAGGATAACTGTGCCTTTGGAACAGCAGGCTTAAAGGGCAGGGTGAGAAGAACTTTTTTTTTTTTTTGAGACAAGATAGCATGGAGAAAACAGAACTCATCTTAGAGATCTTGATTCTGGTTTCAGCTTTGCTGCTAACCAACTGTGTGAACCATAGAAAGTCAATTAACCTCTCTGAGCCTTGGTTTCATCATCTATAAAATAAAAAGATTGAATTAGGTGCCCTCTAAGATGCTTCCAGTGATCAAATATGATTTCATCTCTTTGGGGGATTTAGTTTTCATGTCTGTGAGATTATTATTAGCCTAGTGCAAACCAAGGGAAAGACACATTGGAGTAATTTGCTAGCCACAGTTTTGGTAGTCAAATTAGTAGTATTCCAGGCTCTGCAATTTTATATATTGATGTAAAAGACCTTACTTTACATGTTTGACAATCACAGAATCAACAAAACAGCATAATCTATTTCTCCAGGAATTGGCTTTGGCGATCTGGTGATTTGGGGAATTCATCTTGGCTTTTGGTAAAAAGCAGTTGTATTCAGGAGCTTTTAAAAAGTTGTTCTTAATCTTTAAGTTGCAAGGAGGTTTAGTGAAAACAGCAATGAGAGGATGTTTTCTTAAGTCCAGCTCAATAAACACATATTAATCTTCTATTAAATGTTTGTAACCACTTAGTATTTACGAATACGAAATAAAAAAAGCTCTTAAAAACCTGAATTTATTTAGTGGCAAAACCTGATCTGAATGGATATGAAGACATATGCTTTTTTGAAAAAATCCCATTTAGTGTGAATACCCATTTCTATCACTAAAGAAACTGCTGTGTATTCAGTTTCGGACTGCTACCCCAGATCCTGCCAGGAATGTTCTGAAAGATGTGGTACATGGTGGTTCTAAGCTCGAGAAGTTTTGAATTCCAAAGCTTATTAGGTGCCAAGGATTTGGATAAAGGATTTCAGACATGTAGAAGGGTGAAGGCAGGTAGAAGGATAGAAGGAGAGGAACTGGCTGAAATGCGAAGGTACGTAGGATAAAGTCACAGTTTGTAAAGAGTTCTCAGACATATTCACCAATATGATATGATGTATTTTATTGAAAAGATGTGGATAATATTTAAGGGCACTTACAGAGTGAGCAATTATTTCTGCTGGGTTTTAGGATGTATCACAAAGGAAGGCATATTTGAAGTGGATCCTGAAGAATGAGTAGGTGTTTCTCACAGAGAAAGAAGAGACATGTATCTGTGGTGTATTGGGGCCCTGTGGCTTCTCTGGGGCTGAATTAGAGAAGCCAAGGAGAGGATGTTATGGGGCTGAGCATCTGAAAATGAGATTGGGATTATTATTCAAGGCCCTTTATACCATGCTAATAACCATCCATTGACCCCCAGTGGGCTGTGCTCTCCAGAGGTCATCCCTGAGGATATTCATGTGTAAATAATTTGTTAAAGAAGCACAGCCAGGGAGACCCATGGGGAATGGAGTAGCAGGAGAGGGAAGGGCAAGAAGTCAAGTAAGGGAGCATTCCTCTCATGGCTTTAACTTGATCTTGAATGGAAGCAGTGAAAGGTAAGCCTTAAATACTTCTGCATCTGTAAGTCTTTGGGTAAGGGCCCTGGGGGATGAGGTGGGTTGGTCATGTAAATTCCCAGACACTGAACCTATCCCTGCCTAGGTTCTCTCCAAAGCAAGTCTAAATGCTAACTGAGGGAGGCAGTGGTGAAGTGCACTAAACTGGTGAATGGTGATGTGAACCTCGTTTTCTGGCACAGTAACATTTGGTGATCTCTTACTGCATTTCAGGCTTCACATAGTGTACTTCAAACAATCGTTTCTTTGAATTCTCAAAACCATTCCACAAGATAGGGAATGTTTTCCATTTTTACAGATGAGAATTCTGAAGCTTGGAAGGTCAACTGGCCAGTCTAGTGGAGGCCTGTGCTTCGGTCGCAGTGCTTTCTGGCCCCCATTTCCCTGTGGACAGCAGGATTTCCAGGTTCTCCAGGACTTCTCATCCACCCCGCTTTCTACTGGAGAAACTCTAATAATCTATTTTACATACTGCTTCTTTGCAAACACTTTTCACTGAAGGAATTGTTCTGAAGTTTAAGTTTTCAAACTGTTGCACATCATGGATATCCAATAAACGTTTTTAAGAGAATTATGACAAAACACTTATAAAAAAGTGCCCTCTCCTTTACTATGTTTGAATTTTAATTCTAATTGATATATTCAAGGGCTACAATAAAGCAGAATAGACTGTCTTATTTAAGTTGGCTCAATTACAAATCAGGACTGATGCTTATTTTAGATTACTGTGTTTTGTTTTTTTATTTGGAATTCCTTCAGAACTTTTTTAGGAACAAAATTAAGTTTTTAATGGTCAATTAATGGAAGGAAATTAGTTGATATATTTAATTCCTGAACATTCTGAATTGTGTACAGTCCTTCTAGAATTAGGTAACTTCTAATTCTTTCATTTCTGGTAGTTAAGTACCTCACTTTGAGTAGTTCTAAGGAGGACACTCAGAAGAGACCTCTCAAAGAAATTATGAGTATAGTTAGGTTTTAATTGGGTAAAATACTTCCTGTATCTGCAAGTCACTGGGTAAGGGCTGTGGTGGATGGCCTGGGCTGGTAATCTAAATCCCCAGGCACTGAACCTATCCCTGCCTGGGCTGCAAGTCTAAGTGCTAACTGAAGGGGAGGTGGTGGGTAAGGTGCACTAAAGTGGTGAATTATTTCAGAATAAGCTTTGTAAATGTGTACAAGTATTAAAGTACTAAAAACATCTCTCTCTTTCTTACACACACACACACACACACACACACACACACACAGGAAAAGAGAGATGCCAAGAAGGTCAATATTGTTTGTTCATTATTTAACAAATATTTGTTAAGAACCTATTATCTACCAGGAAGAAAACAAAATTGTCAAGAATTTACAATTTAGTAGAGAGGAATAATGTAATATGATTATATATCATTGCTGTTACTGCAAAGAAAACAAAACAAATCATAAGTTCTGGTATTTGAGAATCTGGGGTGGGGGGGGAGATGTTTTTTTTCTAAGAGTTAGTCATTTTATATTACATTTTAGCTGCAAAGCAAATAAATCTCCTGAGAATTGATCTCAACAAATATTTATGGAGCATCTACTATATGTCAAGCACTGTTAACACTGTTGAAATGAGTGACAGTAATTTCTTTGTTAGCTACAATTGGCCTGGCAAACTAAAGCCCTCTGAAAAATATTTTCAGGTGACTGACGATCTTTTAAAATTTCACTAGTTGCCAAAATGGAATTCATAGATGAACCTTTAAAATAAAACATATATACATAGTACCATAAATATCATAATTAAGATTTTAAAAATTATCACAGAATATGGGTTTTTTTCCTTAATTGAAAATGCTTGGGGAAAGAGCATTGACTTTTTGTGACTGCTTTATTTGTGTCCAGCTATTCCTGTTAGAGTTATTTTATAAATATTCTTTTGTCTTTAGAAAACAAGTTAGCAGTAATGCAGTAGTTTCCCTTTTCAATACTTACAAATTTTTGCTCAACTTTATTCCAATCCATCTCTTCTCTTTGCAGAGAAGGTCTTTTCTTGTTGAGTCTTATCAATTGTATCAATATTGGTAAGCCAAGAAGAAATGAATGTTACTGAAATATAAATCTGTTCTGTGTGTTGCTCCCAGACTGCCTCCCAAATTCATCGCCAGTATCAGCACACATGACTAAAAAACCGTGAGCCCTTGCCAAATTGGCAGCTAGCTTCACCATAACACTCTGAGGAGGAACCTGGATTTCAAACTAGTGAACAGTTGGTACAAAGTGTTTTCACTATGCCATGTTCAACAGAAACAAATATGAGCTCAAAATATATTTATGGAACCTGTGTCATCTTTTCCTACCTCTCCTCTCCAATAAAATGAAGAGCTTTCATTTTTGTTCACCTGTCAACCTCGTCCCCGTTCTGTCTACCTTGGGCTCCCCTGCCCTCTCCACCACATTACGTTGGGCTAATCCTGGATTCGCTTGCAATTTGTCACTGCCACCCTGGGAATTGAATTTATTTTCTCTTCACTTATTTAAAGTCAACCCATGATCAAAGGGCTAAATACAGTTTTACTATTTTACTAAACCTTTCCTGCCAATACCAGAGCCACATGGGTTTCTAAACTCCATGAATAATTTTATCGCCAGAATCAGACAGTGCTAACATTTCCTCCAAACTTCTTTATATATGTTAGATTAAGTTTCATTCTTCCAATTATTTTAGAGCATAAACTATTTTTATTGTTTGGGTGTATGTCTCCTAGGGCTGAGTTACTCATTCTTCTGTTTTCCATCTTACCTTGTGAATTCATTTACCATGGAAAAATTCCCTTAACTAGCTAGTTGGATGCTATATAAAAGCATACACACACACACACACACACACACACATACCACACACATTCACACACACTACAAAACATAAGGCAGCTCTTGCTCTCCAGGATTTTACAGTCTAGACAAGGAAAGAAACAAAATATGTGTAACAAGATTGACATTAGTGATGCATTATTTATTCACTTACTCATTCCTGAGCACTTCTCAGTTGGTGAGCAACATATTCATAGCTCTCACAGTCATAGGGCTCATTGCCAATAGAGCCAGGGAGTGTCAGAGGATTGCAGGAGACCCAAGGAGGCAGAAAGGTCGGTCTCTCTTTCTCTCTCTCTCTCTCTCTCTCTCTCTCTCTCTCTCAATGACTAGATGACTAGAAAAGTAAGATAGAAGGAAAATAAGATAATGAGAAACTATGAAAGATACTGAGTTCTATTTTCTCCAGCAAAATCTGAGACTCTTGCTGTAGAAATGCCTTTTATATGTAGGCAAATAACAGATCTTATTTTCTGCCTCTCAGAAGGTGGAATGAACAGAACTTACAGTTCAGGTAACTGGAGTGCTGGAGTGTGGAGATTAAAAGTAGAAACAGAGAGACCACCACCACCACAAAGAAACTTTAAGACTCAGCCTCTACATTAGGGACCTTAGAGTATTGGGGTGCGACCTCAGAAGCAACAATGCCCAACATTTAATGCATCAGCAGAAGTTATCTCCATTCCATCAGTTTCCATGCACTCTGTTCCCATTTTTTAAAATATATATTTTATTGATTTTAGAGAGGATGGGAGATAGATAGATAGATAGATAGATAGATAGATGATAGATAGATAGAAACATCAATGATGAGAGAGAATAATTGATTAGGTGCCCCTTGCACACCCCTACTGGGGATCAAGCCCCAAACCTGGGCATGTGCCCTGACCTGGAATTGAACCATGACTTCCTGGTTCATAGGTCGACACTCAACCATGAGTCATGCTGGCTCAGCGCACTCTATTCCCATTTAAATTAGCTTCTGCCTCCACCATTTTACAGAAGTTATCCTTTAAAAAGTTAGCAATTGCCAAATGGGCATTTTCAGGGCACATGCTATTGGGCTTCCCTGTTGAATTTGATTTTGCTGATTTCTGTTTTCTTCAAACTCTCAAAACTTGAATTCTATGATACTATAGTGTGCTTTCTTTTTCTCTGGACCCTCAATCTTTTTGTAACTGTCTTCCAACTGTGCATTCTTTATTCTCAGCCAATATTTTTCCCTCCATCTATGTATAGCATTTCCCCTTATCTGGAGTTTTGCTTTCTCTGGTATCAGTTACCTATAGTCAATTGCAGCCCAAAATATTAAATGGAAAATTCCAGAAATAAACAATTCATATGTTTTAAATTGCACACCATTTTGAGTAGCATGATGAGGTCTGGTTCTATCTGCTCTGTCCCCATGAGACATAAGGAATCATCACTTGGTTCAGCTTATTCATGATGAATATTCTGTCCACTTGTTAGTCACTTAGTAGCTGTATTGCAGTGCTCGTGGTCAAGTGATCCTTATTTTACTTAATAATGGCTCCAAAGCATAAGAGTAGTGAGTCTGGTAAATCAGATATACCACATAGATGCTGTGAAGTTCTCCCCTTAAGTGAAAACATGAAAGTTCATAAGAAAATAAAAAATTGTATCCTGAGGTTGCTAAGAACAAATGATAAGAACAAATCTTCCATCCAAGAAATTATGAGGAAGGAAAAAGAAATTAGTGCTAGTTTTGCTGTTGTACCTCAAACTGCAAAAGTCATGCTACAGTGTGTGACACGTGCTTAGTAAAGATGGAAAAAGCATTAAAATTTATCATGGATATGTATGATAGGAAAAAGAAACGTAGTCTATAAAGGGTTTGGGCATCCGCTAGGGGCTTGGAGCAGATAAGGGGGAATACTGTACTTTCCTAGGCTCGTTTGATTAGGCTTCATGGTTTTAAGTACTAACATTGTTCATGACAAATCTTTCTTATGTCTGGATTCTTCACCCAATGCCTTCAGCTGAATGTCTTACTTGCCCTTCGCCACAGGCCAAACAGGACTCTTCATTTTTCCCTATAAAATACTTCCTTTTCCAGTCTTTATTTCAACCGATAACACCATCCACCTAGTTCTTTTAATCAAAAACTTAGGAGCAATTCTTGTGGCTTCTCCCCCCCCCCCCCCACCAACTACATCCAATCAATCCCTAAGTATTTTTTAATATGTCCCCATCTCTTTGTCTTTATTACCCCTGTTCTAGTTTGCGTGAATTCTTGCAATCATTCTAAGAGGTCTCTGGGCATTCAGTGTTTATTTCCCTCCAACTCCATTTTCTAAGCAGCTAATATACTAAACTTTTTAAACACAGATCTGATGTTCATTACCTGTCTTACAGCCTTCAGTATGATTTACTTGTCTATAGCATCAGTTTTCTTACTGTGGAATAAAAGGCCCTCTTTTGGCCCCTACCTACTTCTAGTCACATCATCTCTTCCCAGCACCTGCTGTGCAGCATGTGGCTGGCTGCGTGATTGCACATCGCTGCGTCTTTGCTCTGCCTGACATGCTTTCACCTCTTTACATCCTTGACTGATTCTGTTTGTTCAGGCAAATATTTTTTGTGGTTGTGACCCTTTGGGGCTCTGTGGTAACTTAAAAGAATATAAAAGAAGCCAAAAGATGTTTTTAGGCAGATTCTATGAGAAGATCATAGTAGCCATAGGATAGTCCACATGCCATACCTTACATGTCAGCGATGTATAGATTCAAGTCTGATGTAGACTGACAAATGTTCACAAAAGTTCAATCAGAATGCTTCCTCAGCTCTACCCTAATGGCTGCCCTTTCCCATTATCATGAAAATTCATTTAGTGAAAATGGGCAGAGGGGCAGGTCTTGCTACTATCATTTCCAGAACATTGCCTTGTCCCTTTCTATTCCAAATAGACCATGGCCAAATTTTATGGTGCCTCAGGCCAGACATTTGAGTCCTAAAATATTTAGTTTTTTTCAAATAATTCTTTATTGTTGAAAGTATTACATATGTCCCCCTTTTCCCCCCATTGACCCCCTTCAGCCCGTCTCCATCCCCCACCCCAGGCCTTTACCACTCTATTGTCTGTGTCCATGGGTTATGCATATATGCATACAAGGTCTTTTATTGATAACCTCCCACCCACCCACCTTCCCCCACTTTATTTCCGAGATTCCACACTCTGTTCCATACTTCCATGTTTCTGGATCCACTGCATTCGTCAGTTTATTTTGTTACTTAGATTCCACATATGAGTGAGATCATGTGATACTTGTCTTTCTCTGACTGACTTATTTCACTTAGCATGATACTTTCCTTATGCACTGGGAGTGTAGACTCTTATTTTTTGTCCCTTGCTGTTGGTCACAGGAAGCTGAGATTAAATAAATGCCTTCAATCCAGAAACATGGAGCCCTCCATTTACGCCTACTGTGCTATAAGATCCCTGGGCTGAGTCCAGGGTATGGGTGACAGTTAAAGTGCTTCTACCCAGATTATTAGAGTTCTTTATGATTAATACGAGGCGTCAGTGATTTTTATATTAAACCAATATTCATTCTTGAAGATTCAGTTTATGAATTAAGGTATCTGGGAAAACATCCATGGGTTTGCAGACTAGGTTTTGTTCACCAATCCTCATCTCACACAGCACTTTGTGAACAACTGTATTATTGCACTATCCGAGGGCAAGAAACATATCATATTTTTTTTTATTGCACCCAAATTTAGAATAGTTTATTGAATGAGTAAACAAATTGTTATCGGTTGCAATGAAATTTAGGTTTTAAATAGTCTAATTCTCAATACCTAAATAGTAATCAATAAAATCTCTATAGATATATATATATTTTCTGATAAATTTCTTACTATCACATTGAGGAAAGAGTTTTTATATTTCAGCTATTACCATAGGTACTGGGATCAGGGAAATAAATTACCTGGCAGTGCTCCATGGAGCTAGTAACCTAGAAGAATTTATATAGGAGAATTTATTAAAGATTGCATGGGCTAAGATGTTGTAATGTATAAGTCACACTGAGCTGACCTGCAAGCATGGGTCAAGTTTCCCTCAGTAAATGAAACTGGAAATCAAATTGGAACAAAAATAAAGTCAGCTAAGAGGAGAGCAGACTTACCCCCAAGAGAGAGAAACACATGACTGAAACCTGACTGAAGATGTTATATCTGAAGGAAGCTGATAACAGGCAACTAAGGAGCAGGGCTGAAATGGGAATGTAAAAATAGTAAGTCATATCCCACCCGTACCCTTGTGGTGCTCTTCTAACCTTTTCACAGCAACAGGGCTGGTCGCGAACGAACCTCTCAGGGCCAAGTGGCAGGAATGTCCATCTGTGGAGATGACTGTTTCAGGCTTAGTCTGATGCCATTGCCAGGGGCGTCATATGGGGGTATATTTCACACTGAGGAAATTGCATCAGTGGAGAAGGCATGGCAGCAGTAGTCCAGTCCGGCAGGACAATAGTTGGAGAATAGCGTGGATGGTGAGATCATAGACAAAGTGTGTGGGGAGAAATACTCATTGTCCTCTGGTGTCTGATTGTTATTATTTAGGTTACTGAAGTTACTATGGCAGAGAATAATGAATAATTAGGGGAACCTATGTGAGGTTTTTGCAATATAGAACAGGTGAGAAGGGATTAAGGCCTAAACTAAGCAATGGGCAAGAGAGAGCATTGAGTATGATCTGCTGCAAAATGAACACCAGACAAAAAACATAAAACACTTCTAGCATCAGCAAATAGCAACCAATCTTTAACACCGCTCAGCTGTCTGAACTTCACTTTGGATCAATAGGATACTTGTGACTGATGTTGTCTCTAAAGCTCAGATCACTGTTTTTAAAATGATTATTATTTGTAAAAAGTATCTGAAATACCACAAACAGGGACTTCTGGGGAGCACCCCACACTACTGATAGCCAGTTCCAAAGCAGAGATACCTGTTCCCCTCCAGCCTCGTGGGAGTTCCACTGTCTTATCATCCCAGGCAGTGCCAAGGAGTCCACTCATGAGAAATTCCTGGGAAAATTCACTGCCACAGAGGCCCTGTGTATCTTCCAGGCACAGGGCCATAAAGTGTTTGGCTGAGGTGTCCTTCCCTGTTCCCCATCAGGAGTGCAGTGCAGGGAGCTGCTATTCCCAGGAAGATGGCTGGCCAGGCTGGGGCAGCCCCATGTCACAGGTCCGGAAGTCCTAGATCTCTGAAAGCAGGTGCTGCTGGAGGCAACTGCGCTGGTGCCTGGGGCACTGATTAGGATCCAGGCTCCCTAGTGTCATCTCGGGTCTGAGCCAGGTAGGGATAGTACTGGCCACAGGGATAGTCTGGGGGACACCCCAGGCTACTAAGGTCCATCT
Source organism: Plecotus auritus (assembly GCF_963455305.1). Taxonomy (NCBI): domain Eukaryota; kingdom Metazoa; phylum Chordata; class Mammalia; order Chiroptera; family Vespertilionidae; genus Plecotus; species Plecotus auritus. Next base: position 64,261,903 of record NC_137775.1, read on the forward strand.
AGTCCTAAATTATTTTGTATTGTGGTAAATGTTCATAACATGAAGTTTACCACTTTAAGTGTAATATACAGTGGTATTAAATACATTCATAATACCATCACCAGTATTCATCTTCAGAATTTTTTCATCCTTCCAAACTAAAACTGTATACCTGTTAAACCATAACTCCCTCTTCCCTCCTCCCCTCAGCCCCTGGAAACCTCTGTTCTACATTCTGTCTCTATAAATTTGCCTATTCTAAATGACTCAGTAAGTGGAATCATACAGTATTTGTTCTTGGCTTATTTCATTTAGCATAATGCTTTCTAGGTTCGTCCATGTTGTAGCACACTTTAGAACTTCATTCCTTTTTATGAATAAATAATACTCTCTTGCAAGCATATACCACATTTTGTTTACCCATTCATTCATTGATGGACATTAGGGTAGTTTCTACCTTTTGGCTGTGTGAATAATGCAGCTAGAAAGTTTGGCACACACTATCTATATAAATCCGTTTACAATTATTTTGAATATGCTATACATAGAAGTGTTAAGGCCTTCCTTCACTGTGATAATGTGTAGGAATGAAGTGCTACATGTGTGCACCATGACATTGAGAGCTCTGCATTCTAACTACTGTTCCTATTGCTCAGAAAAGGGTCAAATCATGTAATTATTAATTCTGGGAAGTGATAATGCCCTGAATTTCAAAGAAATGACACTTTTGTTTCTCAGAGTTCAGGAGAACAACTACTTGTGTTTCTTCCTCACTCAGTAGGATGTGTGTGTCATGAGGTCTTCACACAAGCGCCGGGCACTCCCAGCAGCACACAAACTTGGACACACGTAAAAGGTCCTGGGCTGCGGGCCTGACAGCTCAGTGTGGGAGCCTGGACAGAATGAAATCACACCATTGAAATAAACATTTTCTTGAAGACTCCTCTTTCTTAACAACATCTAAAGTCAATCCTGAATTTGGCTCCCATGACAACATAGTGCTGAGGCTGAGAGGTAGTGAAACCGAATCTCAGACCTCGGTAGGTTCTGAATCAAGGCATACATTTGTGTGCAATGGTGATGGGTATTGTGATCATACCATTTTCAAGGAGCTTTTTAAGTGAAGTATTGGGCAAAGAGTAGAGTCTAAGCATCTACTTTTCAAATGGAATCATCTTATTAGTATATAGGTGGCCAGCACCCAGCTCTGCAGCAGGTCTATACACAGATGGAATTAGCCAAAACTCTAACAATCAGGACCTAGCTGCTCACTCCAGCATCCCCTCTGGGCATGTAGATCTGCCCAAAGGCAGTCTGGAGTAAGGTTGAAGACAGCTAGTCTCTGGTAGGTCCAGGTTTAAAATAAAATAATATTTACAAATTTATATCAAACTATGATACAGAAAGACATTTATCAAAAGTAATTGCTTCATTATTGAATTCCCCAAGGATAAAAACAGAAAGAATATTTTAACCTTGGGTTTTTATAAGTTGTTAGCAGAAAGATAATTTTAATAACTCTTATCTGTTTTATTTATGCAAACAGCCATTTACATCACTTTTAAAGATATAGCGAAACTCAACAATCCTTGGCATAGTGACATGAATTTCCCCGAAGGTAGAAACAGGTCAGCTAAACAAGTTAGACAAACAAGATTTGGACGAGGGAGGGCATGAGAAGTGCACAGCAGAAGAAACAAAAGTCACTGAGTCCATCTGGGGAGAGCAGTGTTGGAAATGCTTTGAAAGGGAGGCTTAGGATGCTCGGAATGAAAATAGCTGGCTTTAAAATGGTCCAGGGCTAACTCTGAGATGTACATTATTTTAACTTTCTTTGATAGTAATGATTTTTAAATAAGCTTTCAGAAGTTAAACATGTTAGAAAGATTCTGAGAAAAGCAGCTTTTTGTCATCCAAGCCTCTCGTTGCAGTGTTTCTGTGTGTACTGTTTGCAGAGTATGTTGCTAGGCAGGGAGACAGAAACACAAATTCAGTGTCTGGTTTTGCAGATTTGTCCCTAAGGTTCTGGTGCTTCATTTGGGCAAAATTTCATATTGAGTTCTTCCTGTCCTAAATTAGGAGTCACCGGTCCTTGGGAATTAAAATTGCTCCATTTGCTTTGTGGTCCCTAGTTTCGCTGAGGAAACGGGAATCATTTCTCATCACAAGTGGTTGCTGGTTCGGCGATTCCCTCTCCTGTCACTATGTCATTCTCTTATTGTACATCCACCAATTTGGTGCGAGGAGGAAAGGTAGATCCTAGAAGTCATTGATCTTGTTCTTGGTTTGTCATGGCTTTAAAAGCCAAGGTTTTTTTTTTTTTTTGGGGGGGGGTGGTGTATGAAAGTAATATTCAAGGAAGTGAGAAAAGGGAGCAGAGTTTATTCAGACTTTCAAAGGAAGAGGTATTTTCCTTTATTCTGTTTTTCTTTTTCAATTTTAGTAATAGTACTTTGGTGCATTTAAATTTGTCCTGTGGATCTGACAAGGCGCTGCTTATTGGGATTTTAAAAACTACACTATTGACTTACTGTCAAGCAAAAACAGGATCTCCTCATGCAAAAGCTCTGAGTTGTTCTTTGTTCATTTTGGAAATTTAGCATCAGTTTGGAGCTTCCTCTGCACTTGTCTGAATTTGTTACAAGAAAAGCAGAGTATAGACAGAGCAATCAGGAGCCTTCATGTGGGCATTTAACTGATTTGCCTCTTTACCAGACTGTTAATTGGTGAAATGTAGTTCTCTGTGAACTTAAATAATATACTTTCTTAATTTTGTGTGTAGAATGGGCAAAATTCATATTATATTCTGAAGATTATTGAGAACATTATAATATTACTAAAGGCCTGATGCACAAAATTTGTGCAAGCGGCTCGGCCCTCGCAGCTGCCAGTGGCTTGCCTCAGCCCTCGCAGCCCTGGCTTCATCCGGAAGGACGTCTGGAAGGTCATTTGGTTGTCTGGTCTAATTAGCATATTACACTTTTATTATTATAGAAAGGTAATTTAAGCTTGTATTCAGGGGGATCTTAGAAAAATAAACTTTGAGCTAAAGTAAAAAAGTATTAGCTGGACTCAGGTCAGACCATCACTTGGTACTAGTAGAAAAGCCAGTAGTCCAGAGCTGATTTTAGATTCTATGAAAGAAATGATTCATTTTGATGACAACTCTTGGAATGTATATGAAATAAAGCCAGAAAGTGAAAGAAAATGGGCCTGGTCATCCATGTTTTCACTTCTCTCAAAGATGGAAAAGCACATTTGAAAGTTTCGTAACCAGCTGCATTCCTGGCCAAAATGTAATGTGAGCAGAACAGGTGACATGTCTCTATGTTCTGTGCTCAAAATTCTGCTATTGACTTGGATTAGATACGTTCTTCAGAAATAATGATTATTCCAGTGTGTGTTAATGCTTAGACATGTTTAGTCAATTACAAATATGCTCTCAGGGCATTGGAACTGTCAGTGTAAAACATTTGCAAACCAATGTATTTCCAGTCCTAGAACAATGCCCAACACATACTTGTTATTCAATAAATATCTGTTGAATGAATTAATTAAAATCAAAGAGAGGCAACTTCATCTTTAGTATATATAAGTTTAATCTTCAATGGGAGGTTTCCTTGGGGTGTAGGGGTTGTTCTGGACATCTATAAATTCATATGAGGATATTCAACCCATAGAAAGATTGACAGGGTTGAAGATTGGAGATAGCTACTAAAGCAATTTTACCCTGGAGTTAGGAACTCTCCTTAAATTCTACACATGTCACAGTTTGCACAGAAAACAGGCTCAGCAGAGGTTTCTAAATTTCTTTGCTCCCAGAGCCTTTATAGTGTTTTGGTGATTTTTTAAAAAAATGATACTACTGGGCCCTAACCGGTTTGTCTCAGTGGATAGAGCGTCAGCCTACGAACTGAAGGTTCCCAGATTCGATTCCGGTCAAGGGCATGTACCTTGGTCGCGGGCACATCCCCAGTAGGGGGTGTGCAGGAGGCAGCTGATCAATGTTTCTCTCTCATCGATGTTTCTAACTCTCTATCCCTCTCCCGTCCTCTCTGTAAAAAATCAATAAAATATATTTTTAAAAAATGATACTACTAGACCAAAAGAAAAAGCAAACAGCTCCATTTACTAGTTAGTTCTGAACAACTTAATATTTATGTCCTAACAACTTAATAGCTATTTGAATAAATAATACTAATACATTAAAGGAAAAATAAGATTTTTATTTCATTCTAAAATAGCCACAATTACTTATTAATGGGATTTGCATTGCACAACTTCTCAAATGTTGCAATTACCATCCCTCTCATTTTCCTTTCCACACTAACCTGATTTTTATCCCAGCAACCACTGAAAACAGAGTTTCACAAAGAGAGGATGTTTTGAAGGAAACAGGGATCCAATGTTAAAGTAGCCCATGTGGTATCTGACAGATGTCAGGGATTGCTATATTTTTCTCAAGAATTTAAAATGGCCCACTGTGCCCTGTGAGTTCACTGCAGTGTCTCAGAGCCCCTTGGGCAACATTTAGAAACCATGGGGTTAAAGAGATGGAAAATATGCACCATCATCATCATCATCATCATCATCATCATCATCATCATCATGTCAACTACTGATTCTCCAAAAAGAATATATATAAAAGCCTAAGCGACCATTAAGACTGGTGGACCAGTCACTATGAGACTCACTGACCACCAGGGGGCAGACACTCAACGCAGGAGCTGCCCCCTGGTGGTCAGTGCGCTCCCACAGCCAACCTCCCCCGGTCCTTCCCTCTGGCCAGCAAACCTCCCGTAGTCCCTCCCCCCATCCAGCAGGCCCCGGCCAGCCTGGCCCCTGTCGGGACTGGGCAAGATGGCCCTGATTGCCGGCCAGGCCTAGGGACCCCACCTGTGCATGAATTTCGTGCACCGGGACTCTAGTCTATTATAATAAAAGCGTAATATGCTAATTAGACCGAACATCCTTCCAGATATCCTTCCAAACAAAGCCAGGACTGCGAGGCAAGCCCGGGTCCCGGGTGCTGGAGGGAAGCCGGTGCAGGCAGCCCAGGAAAGGAAGGCCTACTCTTGCACAAATTTCATGCATCAGGCCTCTAGTACCAACATAAAACAAAACCAAATTTATTCTTAACTCAGTAAGGTGGGCCAATAATCTTGTTGAAGTCTTAGTAACATTTCTGAGGGGGGAGATGAAGGACAGGGTATTTTTGAGGTTTTTGGAGTTCTGTATTAAGACAGGTTTTTGAATGCAGCAACCAATTGGGATTGGACAAAGTGTGTGACATAATAGTTTAGAATCAGCGACCATAGTGGCATAAAACTTTCTAGGAGCATAAGCAATCATTTGATAAGCCCAGCTGAGTGGGTGTATTGTCCTGAGAAGGGAGGTAATCAGGGCTTATGGAAAGTTTGAGTATATAGATTTGGTGGAAATTCCTGAAATAAAAAATAATTATTTGCACTTCATGTTCTTGGATGAGTGTTTCTTAAAAGAGTAAACCATGTTAATACAGACATGGATGGCATGGTTTTGATTCTCAGTATCCTATATAATAAAAGCTTAATATGCAAAACGGCTGAATGACTGGTCACTAAGATGTGCACTGACCACCAGGGGGCAGACGCTCAATGCAGGAGCTGCCCCAGCCTGCAGGCCCCAGGCCAGCCAAGATGGGTGCCAGCCGGGGCCTTCCAATCACCCTGCCGGTTGCCCCACAGATTGGCCCTGATCTCCAGCCAGGCCTAGGGACCCTACCCATACATGAATTTCGTGCATTGGGCCTCTAGTTAATGATAAAATAACAAACAATAGCTAACATTTATTGAGACTTGCTTTTTGCTGGCCATAGTTCTCAGCACTTTAGATGTATTCCATTTTAAAATATTCTCAACAGTTTTAAGAGGTAGAAATTTTTATCCTCATTTTTACAGCAAAAGTATATGAAAGAAAGACAGAGTGGTTAATTAAATGTGCCTACGGTCATGGAACAAGGACAAGACAGAGCATGTGTTCTTTTTGTTTAAACAGTGAAAAGACATGCAAGTATGATGAGAGTAATGCACGGGTTTGAATTTTTATATTCACAGTGTTCTTTAAATATTCAGATTACTCCTGTTGTGGCCTTATAACAGTCTGTGGGCCTCCCTAACACATTTATAGAGGGGCTTCTCTGGTTTGACCATGCTTTAGATACAGCTTGTTGTAGCTTTCCTGTTTAGTTATCCTGGTTGTTAGTGACCAACTGCCCTGGAGCTGACATAGGCCTCACACTGCGGCTGACTCTGGGAGAACACCTGAATGGCAGCAAAGCCTTTGGACATGGAGAATAGGGCTTCATCAACAGCACAGTAGTGCACATCCTCCTACTTTTTGGTATATTTGTTACTCAGTTATTGAGCCATAACAGGTTGTCACTTCATTCTAAAAAAAAATGCAGTGTTAAAGCGATTTGCATCCTTGCTAGCTTAAAAAAATATTTTACTATAGGTGTCAATATTATGTAAAAGAACAACAGATTTTGATACAAGAGTCAGGCTCTTCCATTTCCAAGCTGTTACCTGAAGCAAGTTACCTAACATCAATGAATTTCAAGTTCTTCTTTAGCAAGTTATGGTGAATATGTACTTTACAGGGTTGTTGGGAAGTTCCAATAAGGTAATATCAAGGTGTATTAGAGAGGATTTTAGAGTATATAAATATACTAATTATTATTATTATTGTTATTAGGTGGTTCTGTGAAAGTATGTTACATACAGTTAATTACTAGACAATCCTTTAACTCTTATTTCATGCTATTTCAAGATAATATGTTTATTCCTTGAAGCACAGGAGTTTATATCAATCATTCTCTAATTCTGGGCATATTGTATTCTAGCACCTGGCAGCTCATTTACAATAGACTAAAGATTTCTAAGCATAAGTGCACACTGGGTTGATAATTTTTTCTCCAAGCTATATTTCGAGTTGGTATTTTAATTTTCATGCAGGCTCTTAACTGCAGGATTTATAATGTCTGTGTCAGGTTAAACACACCCCCACTGACACACACACCATCACAGAATTGCCCACACACAGAAATCCATCTTTAGAAGCTTCCTCGCTCCAAAGGCAAAGCTCAAGGGGACTTTCACCAGGACCAGATGTTCTCTGAGAGTTTCACTCTTTGATTTCCTTTTAATCCTTGGAGATGCACAGCTCTTATTTACATAAAAATAAATGCTAAAAGTGAAGGGGGAGATGAAGAAGAATACAAGAAAAACAATATTTTGATTCTTCCAAATTACTAAACTCCACTGAATTTATTAACCATTTTTAAAAGGTCAAGTTTTCATTCCTATTTATCAAATTAAAATATAGTTTATTAGTTTATCCCATAGATTTTGACCACAAATCTGAAGACCTAGAATATATAATTTACCAATTAAGGGTTCACTTCAGAGTTTCTCTCTTATTCTGAATAAAAGCACACCCTGGTCTTCCATTTAACATTAATTACAATGTTTACTAGAGACCCGGTGCACGAATTTGTGTACCAGTGGGGTCCCTTGGCCTGACCTGCAGGATCAGGCTGAACCCAGCTCTCCGACATCCCCCGAGGGGTCCTGGATTGCACGATTGGGGCTGGGGAGGGATGTGAGAGATTGGCCAGCGGGGGAGGGACCACAGGAGGGCTCCAGGGCGTGTCTGGCCCATCTCGCTCAGTCCTGATCAGCCAGACCCCAGCAGCAAGCTACCCTATTGGTCAGAGCGTCTGCCCCCTGGTGGTCAGTACACATCTTAATGACTGGTCATCCGGTTGACTGTCTGCCCTCTGATGGTCAGTTCACATCATAGTGAGCAGTTGAGAGGTCTTAGCATATCACATTTCGATTGGTTGAACTGCTGACCGGATGACCAGACACTTAGCATATTAGGCTTTTATTATATAGGATATGCCAGTTGTCAGTGGGTCTTGGAATCAATAAAATAATAATCATGCCTTTGTCTATAGTGATTTATTTTGTTTTTATAAAAAAAGGAGCGCAATTAGAAGGATACAGTATTTTTCCATGTAACTGAGGATAGAAGGGTGGTGGGGACATTGTGACAGGGACTAGAACTTAAATTCACCAGGACCTGGGCAGGTTTTCTTAGCATGTGCCTCTCTCTTCTGGAAATACACGGGACTATTTCTAGGCATCTCTCATTGTTCTTATCCTCCTACAGTACAATTTCTTGTACTCTACTTACACCTCTCTATTGTGGCTTCCTCAAAGTGGGATCCTCTGACTTTCGGATTTCAGAACATGTGGCAAAGAAGTGACCACCACTAACTGACCTTTCTCCTCTTTAATCCAGTTCCAGATTCCAGGGAGAGAGGCTCTCACTGGCCCCAGCCCAGTGTCTTGAAGTACAAACACGACTCCAGAGACAGGTGACGTTAGTTCTCAGAAAAGGGTGATATGGCATGATGATCACCCCCAAATCACAATAACATAAAAAGATTTTTATCATAGAAATACTTCACTGTTGTCACAGAAACATTACCATGCAAAAACTCAGGTTTACAAAATCTGAATTCAGTTTATGGTGTCAGTTTTATGTAGTGACCAAGTTTGTAAACATTGCTTTATTCAATCCTTGATAGTCTTTGGAATAGTTATTTAAAGGAGTTCTTTGGGCCAATCATTTTAAAAACAACCAATGGACAAACATACCTTTATAAGTACACTTATATGTTTCCTATGGTAAATTTTTATAACAGTAAACAAAGAATGGATTTACTTAACATTAGAATAGGTACTTTATAGTAATTTATAGTTCCTTAATTCATGGGGTTCTCTCTATTTGGTCATGGAATTTTGGTGGTTGCTCCTTCATTTAGTCTGTATCTGCTTGTTTATAGTCTCTATATGGAATTATTGTCTTAATTCAAAAATAGGCATAGGAAGGAGCTTAAAGTGTTAGGACTGAAGGAGGGTTAATGTGGCTGGAGTCTGGTGAACAGGGGAGAGTGACACACACATATATGCCAAGAAACAATCAAGACAGATATCAAGAAAGCTCTTCACAAATGCTGTGACTTTTGTTTCCTCTGTGTGAAATTGCTATTCATGGCAGAACTCACTGAAAACCAGTGCAGTCTGCAAAACTCACCCTCAGGATGTTTCATGACTCATCAAATTAGTAATCCTATTTTAGAATGGAGGAACATTTATATAAGGTACGGTTAGACCCCTGGTCTCCCTCCCTCACTGGAAACCAGGAGACTTTCCTGCAAGTAGGAGACCAGCCATTAATAATTCAGGGGGGAACTGAACCTGGGAAGTGCTGGACTTCTGTACCTAAAACATAGCAACATATCAGTGTGACAAATAAAAACGAATGAAAAGAAACAGAGAAAACACAGGGAAGAATAGATGACACAAACAAAAGCAAGTTTGTAGTTGAAATGAGACATTGTGCATTCACTACAAATGAAACACAAAAGCCGAAATATGATGCTTATGTAAAGAAGCAGAAGCAGAAAAAGTTCCTGGAAATTATGTAAAATCATTTAGAAAAATTCAATAGATGTCAAAAAAAATCCTTGGGAAAATATAATAAAAAGATAAAGAAATGAAATATAGAAAAAAATAGGTAAGATAATTAAATGATCAATCTAATTTCAGCATTCAGCTCATAGCTATTGCATAAAGAGAGAACAGAGAAATCAGAGGTTAGGAAATTGCTCAAGAAATAGGACATAAAAATAAATTTTCAGAACTGAAGTACAAGGTCCTTCAGGTTAAAAAGAACCCAGCAAAAACTCAGCAAGAAAGGACTCACATTAAAGCAATCTTTTGTGAACTTTGAGAACATTTGTAAAAACCAGAGAATCCTAAAGCTTTCCAAAAAGAGAATTAAAAAAAGAATAAAGAAACACACTTATCTACATAGACTCTAGAATTAGAATGTCATTAGAATTGTCAAAAACTACACAAAGGTTAAAATAGTATGGAAAGAACCTAAATTTTAAAAAGAATATAGTTTTCAACTTAGAATTATATACCCAGCCAAACTCATTATTCAAGCATTTGTATAGAATAAGTATATTCAAGAATGAAAAAATCATTCTTGTATTCCCCCCACCCCCAGTTTTGTTGAGGTATGATTGACAAAAATTATATATATTTTATTTATGCAATATGATTTTTTAAATTGGACAATGTGAAAATTTAATATATATGTGCCTTATTTAAGCTTCAGCAAAAATGAGAGAGGGTAAAAGATAGATAATATGGAACTCAAGGAGGGAAGGCCAGATACTTTTTTTAAATATTTTTTTATTGTTTAAAGTATTACATATATTAGTACATATATCTCCTTTTTTCCCCCTCATTGACCTTCCCCCAGCCTCCCCTAGCCCCTGTCGCATGCCCTCACCCCCCCCCCCCCGCCCCAGTGTCTTGTGTCCATTGGTTGTGCTTATATGCATGCATATGGGGAAGGCCAGATTCTTAAAGGAAGTCCTCTTTCCTTCTTTCCTGCCTGCCTGCCTTTTCTTCTTCTTTTCTTTTAATTTTTAGTCTGCAAATGGTACAACTTTTAAATTCTGTAACTTGGACTCTGTAGATGTTTACAACTTTTAATGTGATAGTAATTCCCTTTGTCTCAAATAACTTTTGGCACCCTACCTTTAATGAGTCCTGTGGCTATTGACAGAGCGGTGAAGAGATGATCCCAAGCATAGTGTGGCTAGGGAGAGAAATGCAGGGGAATGCATGAATTGATGAAGAAAATGAGGAAAATAAATTGAGACCTTCAGGAAGCAGAATGAAAATCTGAACAATATGTTTGCCCCTGTACAGATAAGAATGAAATTAAAGCTTAGTGGGAAAGTTTGTAAAACTATCAAGATATTTTATGCTTTCATTAGAATTTCTACATCATCTCTTCAGAACCATGAGTGCAAATTAATTACAAATATACTGAGAAGCAATTTAGGAAAATTCATTGTGATCAACAACTTTACTGCATACCAGAGAATTAATTTTAGAAGGAAACAGACAATTATTATGTCATATATTGCCACTTAAGTCTATGGTTAGCATGTTTTTATATGTAAGCATTGTTCTATAGTTTATAGTGAATGAAATAGTAAAGTAAATCAGGTCTTTAACACAGTGTACCTGATATTACATTTTTATCAAGCTTTTGACTGGAGAAACAACACTTAGATGAAACCAGTTATTCCATTTTACTTGATTTTTATACCTCTGCTTTGATGAAAAGAACAATATGGGAGAAACTAACTGGTTGGTACCATAAGAAACTGAAAGTGAACAGTCTGTGGGCTGTTCTTATGATAATATTATGGTATGTATTACCTGTCTTTATTGGTATAGAGTGGTATGTTTATTAGATACACTTAAAAAATTAAACATTTGGGAGACAATGATATCTGTATCAGACTTTGCCTGCACTATACAAGGTACAGCGGAGGTGGATGAGCTATTTTTTTGTGACTGATGGGCATCAGCTGCATGGCCTGTAAGTCTTCTGAAGTCTTTCTATCTTTTTTATCTCATCTGTCCTTGTGTCCTGTTCAGCCCTCTCTGTGATCTGTACACCATATTTGATGCTCAGCTAAAGTTTGCCTTCACTTAAGGCTGCAAGGAAATTACACTTGCAAGATTATGGGTTTTGAGGCAAATTGCACAGGGAGTACCATTTCTTAAAGAAACAAAGCTTGAGAGATTTATGTAAATCTTTCTGAGCCAACAGCTAAACAGTTATTTGGAGTACCCTGAAAAATCTTTCTTCTTTTTCTTGTTCAGGGAAAAGGTAATTAAACAGATTAATAGACAGCAGTGAATATTATTCTATGCAGAAGATTTATTCAGTTACACTCCATTTTTCTTCTCTTTCCACCTGGCTGAACTGGCAATTTTTGTGTTTACTTTTCTGAGTATAAGTATGCAATGCACAAGAAGGCACAATTTAGTACAAGAAAAGATGGGAAATATCTGAAGCAGTTACAAATATCCACAAAGTTAAAACTGAACTAGTAGATTTAAGTGTTGAAAATTTCGTGTGTGTGTGTGTGTGTGTGTGTGTGTGTGTGTGTGTGTATGACTACTAGTATATTATTACAGGGAATTTCATGTGTTTTTTTTTTTGCAGGTTGCCTCAGGTTATTTATGATATAAGGTATGGCATGAGGCTTGATTTCACTTGAATATTGAATCTCCCGTTGGCTATATGCTATCTCAAGAATTTTTATCTTTGCAGATGGTTTAGGTCTCTGCCTTTTAAATTATTTGCTCAATGTGTCTCAGAAGCTCATTTTCAAAATGTTCCCTATTTTGTTAATTGTATATATTACTAGTGCAGACAGTTTCATTGCTAATACATGTCTTTCAAATGATGGACTTTAGAGTTGGTTTAGATAGCAGTATTTGAAATATAATTATTATATTATGAGATAAAATAGGTAGCAAATTTTAATTTTAAATATTTAATAAAAGGTGTACATAATGATTTCTGTGTCCCGTTATAATTGGATGATGAAAGTAAGTTTATAACAAGAAATTATAAGGGACAGTTGGTGACAAAGATAGATGTTGAACTCAACAAGGATGTGCTTTGAGTAAAGAACAGAAGCAAATCTTACTAGTATATAGAGGAGGAATATATAAAAGAACAGTTTGACTTTGAGAGAAAATTTAAAATATAGAGGAACTGAGTCAAAGAAGTTTATATTTATGACTCTTATCTGTTCATAATCATCCCCTCCCCTCTCCTAACTATTGTTCTTACTCTATCAACTGATACTTTTTTTAATAATATCTACTACTACCTGAAATTATTTTGTTTTGAGCATTTCTTTAGTTGTTTAATTTCCATCAGCACCTCTAGAATGTAAACTCCATGCGATTAGGAACTGCCTTGTTCATACTGCATACCTACCATGTGCCTGGCATATAAGATACTTAATGAATATTTAAATGAATGGTCATTGTCATTAACCTTCATATGAGAACAAAGGAGGAGCACATTAAGAGAATAAAAAGTTTTAGGACACACACTATAGTGAATGATCTACCTAATATTGGTAGTTTTAATTACAGCTATTGACTACCTGTTGTGTTATAAATTAAGGAATGCAATTTATATATATATATACTAAATGTAATATATACAGTCTCTTGTGAGAAAACTGTTACTATGCCCAACTTAGAATGAGGAAACTGAAGCTTAGGCATATTTGTTTTAAGTTAAGAAAGTGATCATATAATGATTTATCTTCAGTTAGGGGTAAGTAAACAGGGTAGTATTTATGACCCAGTTTTTGCTAAGAACATACACTTTGAAACGATCCACTTGCATAGTAAAATAGCTTTCTCTGTTGCTTCAGACAATCTGGAGGCTGGAGTGGAGAAAACAATCTTTCCAGGACTTTAGATGAGCAAAGGCAGGATTTGATGCAGGTCTGTGGGAACCAGGTGAGAGCGTCAAAATCTCAGGTGTGACTGCAAACAGTTACAGTGACTGGACCTTGGGTCCAGACCAAGTAGGAAGACAAACAAACCTTTGAATGGACCAATAGACACTGGTGCTCATTGAGACCATTTAAGTGGGAAGGAGTGATCAAGTGAAGTGAACTCATTGTTTCCTCACAACTCATTGACTTTCTAGCTTGACTTTAGCCCTTAGTACCTACTGAACCAATGCTTTCCATTATTTTCATTGTGACATTATGAGAACATTTCCTCATAATTTGCTTGTTTGCCTTCATCTTCATATGGAGTCTCTCTTTATCATTAAACCTTCTTGACTATACACTTATAGAAAGTCTTCCCTTAAAATATGTGATGCTGAGTCTTAGTGACTTTGCTTCTATTGCTGACTACTGCCTTCACCCTAGTCTCTCTCCCCTTCATCTCCCCTTAAGGCATAACCATTCTACAAGAGTTGGTGATATCTTCTAATTCTGTGCTCATTTTTCTGGTAGTTATCTATTCTCAAAATTTAACCATGTTATACATAATTCCTCCAATAACTAAGTGCCACTAAACGTCTCCTTATGGAAAGCTTGCTAATAATCAAACTTAATATACCTAAACCCAAATCCACTTTTCTCTTGACTTTCATGCTGTCATCTCCCCAGTGAGGTTCTCGTACGTACCCTGAGTTGATGATCCTATTAATAATACAGGGAAGGTAAAGAGGCACTCTTGTCTTTTCTCTCTGTCTCTATCCAATCTCTCATTGAAATCACTTGGGTCCCCCCATTTGAAGTATCTTTTTACATGCACTTTTCTTCTGTTTTTAAGAGTACTAGTACCTATCTTGTATTATTGCATTATCTCTTTAATTATCTCCTTATTTCTAAAGTTTTCCCCCTATAATCCATTATTCCTACCCTCTCCATATACACATAAAGGCATCTATTTTTACAAACATTAGTCTTAAGTGTTTTCTATTGCCTATTAATATAGTAAAAATTCAGGACCTTAAACTAATTTTCTATGGTGTTCCTTTCAAGGTTCGTTCTTTTTTCTCTACACTTTTGTCCTAGACTTTACTTTCAAACCCTCCAACCCATATTCTATATTTAGTCTTTCACATGTCTTTCATTTTTCTTTAGCTGAGTGACTGCTCTTGAGTTTCCTTTCATTGTATTGTTCCTAGACTTTTCTTGTGAAGCACCGCTGCACATTATTTCAGACTCAGCTCTATTATTACTTCTTCCAAGAAGCCCCTTCATCTCCGTTCCTATCAGTGATATCACTACCTTGTCCAGATGCCATGGCATTTAGTTTATACATTTGATGGTACTTATATTAGAGAGGTATTCAATTTAGTGGTGACAAAGAAAGCAGACTCAGGGATCAGACTTACTTGCTATGTGGCCTCTGGCAAATCACTTGATCTCTCTTAGTTCCTTTCTGTATCTATAATAATAAGATTATTGACATTTATTTCATTGAATAGGTAATACATGTAAAATTCTTAAAAGAGTGTCTAGGTCATAGTAAGTATTCAATCAAAGCTATTTAGCATCATCATCATCATCATCATCATCATCATCATATTTTGTATTATAGCCATTTGAGTAGATAAGCATCTGTATTTCCCAAAGACTTTGAGCTCCATGAGGGTAGAGACTATAATTTCTTTAATTTGTGTCCTAAATCATAGCACAGAGACACAAGACAAACACTTTTAAGAAGTTTAATTGAAGCAATAAAAGCAAGAATCTCAGAGCAGCTAATCTGAAATTTATCTATGTGACTTTTTAATACATGATACTGACAATTTGAATGACTGGCAAATGTTATGTTCCATTATCAGAAGCTGAGAGATTGTGGGGTTAATGGTTCAGAAACATGCTTGATTTTAAGGATAAAACATCTAGGTATTTGGAGTTTGTATTTGATAGATACTTCCACTCCCCTCCAGCCTCCCAAAAAAGTTCATCGATTTGAATGTGTGAAAGTTTTGATTTCACTTTGGTTAAGAACTATGCTACAAAGATTTTAAAAAGTAACTCTCCCTTAAGGTATAAGATTTTGGGCATTTGCATGCTTTCGTTGACACATCCAAAATGGCACAAAAGCCAAACATCAAGCTGTTTGGGGATGAGTCTGGGCATAAATGAATATGAAATGGGCTTGTATTAAAACAGCTCAAATGCAAGCATGTTAATGGCAATCATCTGGGACATATGCTCCTATTACAACAATGAGTGTGATAATAATTTTAAAATGTTACTAGAATTCTATATTACTTAGGACAGAGGCAAAAAAAAGCACCCCTACCTTACTTCTGTGTTGTGTGACTTTTCTGTTTTATATTTTATTGAAATAAGACCATACTCTCCTTTGGAATTATCTATAAAAATGTGAGGATTTTTTTTAATAGAGATTGTAAGATGGACATCAAATCCACTTTCCATGGTAATAACCTCACTTACATTAATGTCACATTCTAATGCCTCTCATACTAACCTCCAATAAGATAATATAAATGTGAAAATTAACAAAATGAAAATATTTTTCTTGAATTATGTGTCACTAGATCTTCTTTTGACAACTTATCTCAGCATTAGATTTGTAGATATTTGAGTTGTACCATCGCCTATATTCTTTTCTTTTTTATTTAAATTCTTTATTGTTTAAAATATTACATATGTCTCCTTTTTCCCCCATTGATCTCTCTCCGGCCACTCTCAGCACATGCCCTCACCTATATTCATTTTTTAATACAGTTTGTGACTCTCTCAAAAGTCATGAGGTTGTTGATAATCCAAGTATGTTTTTAATATTTTTCTATTGTTATTAAAATTAATGATACTTAGCTTATCAAGGGTGATGTTTTGTAAATGTACAGTCATATCAATTAAAAAGACTAATACTGGATTATAAATAGAAATTAATCTCTTAACATAGATTAATAAACTGTAAGAAATTGATTTTTTTTTTGCTACTTCATTACATACATTAATGCCTTAAATGAAAAGCTATTACATGTTCCTTAAGATATGGTTGAAACATTTGTCAAAATCAGTCATATGAAAAATTCTTTGAAATCTTCACTAGTCCTTTGTGAACAAAATTTTGACCAGAAATTAGTTTAAATGTTTTGTTTTATTTTCTATATTTGAATTCTGGATTAACAATTCAATGTCTTTTAAGAAATAGACACCTCAGCTCATATCAGGCTAATGTGATGGCTTT
Source organism: Plecotus auritus (assembly GCF_963455305.1). Taxonomy (NCBI): domain Eukaryota; kingdom Metazoa; phylum Chordata; class Mammalia; order Chiroptera; family Vespertilionidae; genus Plecotus; species Plecotus auritus. Next base: position 64,278,594 of record NC_137775.1, read on the forward strand.
TTTTCCTTGTTTTTATTGAAAGTATGTGGAAGGCAGCTGTGAAGTGTACCCCTAAGAACTTGTAAATACGGGTAATGAAATGGTCCTTTGAGAATTAAATTATAAAATTAATAGATACTGGATCAGAGCAGATATATTTAGTCACCTGGGGAAAAAATAGATTTACTGGCAGTGTCAGAGCAAGACTTGACTGAATTACATTTTTAAAAACCTAAGGGAAAATAATAGTCAATGGGGACATTATTTAACAATAAAGTCAGGAAAAGTTGACCCAGAGGAGGAAACATTGGCTGTGTCCATTGTTAACATAGAAAGAACATATTGGCCAATGAATTTATTGTGGAGATTTATGCTTCAGGCCATTACTTGAATTATATATCATATTTTTTTTTGTGATTCTGTTCTCACCAAGGACCATTCCCATTAAAGTTTTACTTTCCTTAAAGGTCTGCCTTTGAGAGTGAGAGCTGGTTATTCTGGTGTGTTTAAGAAGGTAGGACAACCATATTTCTATTTATAAATTGGAATCATAATTTAACACGTAATTTTCTGACTACTAAGTGAATGAAGTCCACCCTCAGAAAGATGGATTGACTCTCAATGTGCTGACATTTAGGACCCCCTCAGCTTTATTAAGATATAACTTACATATAACATTGTGCATGTTTAATGAGTATAACACAATGATTTGATACACATATATGGGCAAGATAATTACCACAATAAGGTTAGTTAACCCATCTATTACCTTACATAATTACCATTGTGTGTGTGTGTGTGTGTGTGTGTGACAACTTTTAACATTTACTCTCTTAGCAACTTTCAACTATACAACACAGTACTGTTAATTATAGTCAACATACTGTACATTGGGTTCTCATAACTTATTTGCCTTATAACTGGAAATTTATACTATTTGGTTACCTTTCCCCATTTCCTCCCCTCTCCCATTCCCCTGCCCCTGTTAACCACCAATACACTCTTTGTTTCTATGAGTTTGGTTTCTTTAGAGTCCACATATAACTAAGATCATACAGTTTTTGTCCTCAGTCTGACTTATTTCACTTAGCATAATACCTTCAAAATTCATCCATGTTCTTGCAACTGATAAGATTTCTTTATTTATATAAAAAATTGATTTCAGAGAGGAAGAGAGAAGGAGAGAGATAGAAACATCAATGATGAGAGAGAATCATTGATTGGCTGCCTCCTGCACGCCCCACACTGGGGATTTAGCCCACAACCCAGGCATGTGCCCTGACCAGGAATTGAACTGTAATCTCCTGGTTCATAGGTCAATGCTCAGCCACTGAGCACACTGGCCAGGCAAGATTTCCTTCTTTTAAATGGCTGAATACTATTCCATAGTATGTATCACATTTTCTTCATATGTTCATCAGTAGATGGATACTTAGGTTATTTCCATGTCTTGATTATTGTCAATAGTGCTGCAATGAACATTGGGGGCACATATATCTCTTCAAGATCCTGACTTCATTTTATCTGGATATACACCTAGAAGTGGGATGGTTAGATCGTATGGTAGTTCTATTTTTTATTTTTTTCTACCACACAAGGCTTCCCTTTTCTCCAAATCCTTAGTAGCACTTGTTATCTCTTATCAATTTGAAGAGAGTATCTTTCCCCCCATTGAGTGTTCTTGGTTCCCTTGTCAAACATCAGTTGACTGTATATGCATGAGTTTATTTCCGGGCTTTCTATTATGTTCCATTGGTCTATATTTCTGTTTTTATGCCAGTACCATACTGTTTTAATTACTGTCATTTTGTAGTATAGTTTAAAAGAAGGAAGTGTGATGACTCCAGCATTTTTCTCAAAATTGCTTTGGCTACTAGGGGTCTTTTGTGGTTCCGTACAAATTTTAGGATTTTTTTTTTCTATTTCTGCCAGTAATGCCACCAAATTTTGATAATTGCATTGAATCTATATATGACTTTCAGTAGTATGGTCATTTTGACATTATTAATTCTCCCAATCTACTAGTATGAACACAAGCGATCATTCTGTTTATTTATGTCTTCTTCAATTCTTTCATCAGTGTTTTATAATTTTCAATGTATAGTTTTTAACCTCTTTGGTTAAATTTATTCCTAAGGCCCTAACCTGTTTGGCTCAGTGGATAGAGTGTTGGCCTGTGAACTGAAGGGTCCCAGGTTCGATTCCAGTCAAGGGCATGTACCTTGGTTATGGGCACATCCCCAGTAAAGGGTGTGCAGGAGGCAGTTGATCAATGTTTCTCTCATTGATGTTTCTAACTCTCTTATCCCTCTCCCTTCCTCTCTGTAAAAAAATCAATAAGCCCTGACTGGTTTGGCTCAGTGGATGGAGCGTTGGCCTGAGGACTGAGAGGTCCCAGGTTCAATTCCAGTCAAGGGCATGTACCTTGGTTGCAGGCACATCCCCAGTAGGAGGTGTGCAGGAGGCAGCTGGTCGATGTTTCTCTCTCATCGATGTTTCTAACTCTCTATCCCTCTCCCTTCCTCTCTGTAAAAAATCAATAAAATATATTTTTAAAAAATCAATAAAATATATTTTAAAAAAAGTTATTCTAAGTATTTTATGTTTAATGCTATTCTAAATAAGAATGTTTTCTTTATTTCTTTTTTAGATAGTTTGTTGACAGTGTATAAAAATGCAATTGATTTTGTATCCTTCAACTTTACTGAATTTATTAGTTCTAATCGTTTTTTCATAGAGTCTTTTGGGTTTTCTATATATAAGATTAAGTGATCTGTAACAGAGACTATTTTACTTCTTCCTTTCTGATTTGGGAGCCTTTTATTTATTTTTCGTGCCTGATTGTTCCAGACAGGACTCACAGTGCTATGTTGAGTAGGAGTGGTAAGGTGGACACCTTTGTTTTGTTTCTGATCTTAGAGAGAAAGCTTTAACCCTTTTTTCTCTGAGTATGATGTTAGCTGTGGCTGACATTTAGGTTTTAAACTTAAATGTGTGATGGCCAGAATCTGTTACTTGATGATTTTGTAACCATAAATGTGATTCTGAGATATCAGAGATGAGAGAGAGGGAGGGACGGAGAGAGGGAGGGAGGGAAGGAGTGATGGAGGGAGGGAGGGGGGAGAGAGAGAGGTGCTTCCCACCTGGCGAGGCTCAATTCAGTATTTCCTTTGAAACTTATTCCTATAAAAACACAGTGTAACTTTTCTGGCTTGAGAAACATTACTCAAAATTTGGTCTAAACTCTGTCATATTATGCTTTTGCTGTAATAAATTCTTATCTAGGTGATAAGTCAGTGGTTTAGTCAGTGATATAATAATAAAGTGAGCTATATCAGAGTACTATCATGGTTTTATTTTCACTTAAAACTATTTCTTTTGTATATGTGTTGAGAGGCAATCAATAAAAGTTAAGAGCCTCCATATATAAAAGCTGTTAATATGACAGCCTCTTACTTTAGCTTCCTGTTTTAGAGTTTGTAAATTAATTTCACATTTCCTCTTGATCCTTTCAATAGCTGTGTGAAGCATGCAGGGGAAGTATCATTATTTTCAATTTGTAGATTAGGAAATTTTGGCTCATATCATTTAATCACGTAGCTAAGATCACATGACTAAGAAGTGATAGCACAAGCAGCTATGCCTCAAAACACTAATCCGGTGCTCTTCCAATTGTGTTACTCAGCCTTGCATACAGAATTGAAATTTTTATAAAATATCCAAAAGTTAAAGATTAAATAAAACCTGTTTTTATAAAATGTCCATACATTTGACTAAACTTTGATAAGAGAGAAGAGATGATTTATAATTAACCCATTCATGAAATGTTTATCATGCTCCTCAAACACTGAGCTAAGTACTGGAAGTATGGTAGAGTACAAGGCAGATAGGGTTTCTGCTCTCATAAAACCAACAGTATGGTGGGAATACAGTCATTATGCACATAATCAAACAAAGGACTACTTAAGTGTGACTGTAAAACAGATTGGGGCTTAAGAGACATTTTCTCAGGAGTGGGAGCAACATTTAAGTTGAGACCTGTTGGAGAGGAAGTTAGCCAGACACAGGAAGGGCTGAGGAGGAAACCATATCATGTTTAACTTAATCATCTTTTTAAAGAGAGGGAGAGAGAAAAAAAAAAAACAAGTTCTTCTTACCACAATTTTTGTCCACATTCAGATTTCAATAGCAGAGAGGAGGAGGGTGGGAAGGAGAAGAAAAGAGATGCTGCTTAAAATGAGCTAATCCTTGATAATTAAGTACCACAGCTTCTTGGTTTTCATTATTATAGTTTAGCTCCGTAGTCGGCAAACTGCGGCTTTCGAGCCACATGCAGCTCTTTGGCCCCTTGAGTGTGGCTCTTCCACAAAATACCACGGCCTGGGCGAGTCTATTTTGAAGAAGTGGCGTTAGAAGAAGTTTAAGTTTAAAAAATTTGGCTCTCAAAAGAAATTTCAGTCGTTGTACTGTTGATATTTGGCTCTGTTGACTAATGAGTTTGCCGACCAAACTTTATCTGAAACTTTGAATAAAAATGTCCCACAAGATTCAGGGATGTCTAATAGGATATTGTGTTGCTATAAAACGATTAGAGTTCCAAACTTAATTGTCTTAATAAGCCATTTAATCATTCACGACAGACAAGAGAAGCCACAAAGAACCACAATTTTAAAGCTTTTCAGTGTTTTCAAAAGCTCATTAGTAAAGCCAGCGGTTGAAGAGCAGGCTGCAAAATTATTTTATTCAGAGGTCTCAGTTATTGTTATGCTACATTTGTGTAATTGCTTTGTATTAATCCTTCTGGGTAGCATGAGGAAAATTTTGAAGGAGTCCCCATGCAGAGATAATAATAAGCATCATCATGACAAAAGCGAACTAAGCAGAAATTACTTTGAAAATAAAATTTTGACCATGAGAGACTGAATAGCTTCCATTATAGGTAAACCAATAAATAGAGCCAGGACCTTGATTAACTAGAAGCAAGGGGAATTAACTTTTTTGACCAATTATTAAAAATACTTTAAAAATAAACTAACCTTTTTAAAGGAGGGTGGGAAAAATAAACTTACCTTTTTAAAGGTTATATTATGCTTGTGTTATTTCTAGTTATAATTTGTGCTTATGTTAGAAAGTTGGGAAATTTAAAAAAATTAAGTTTCATAGAAGAAAAATAACATTCATTAAGTTAAAGTAATTCAATAAGCAGGTATTAACTAAATTTTAATATATTTCCTTCAGGTTCTTTAAGAATATGTACACAAAATTAAATATATGAAAATATTGAGACAGTATTGTATATAACATTTCAGATTATTGTCAGTTATGAAATTTTTCATAATATGAAATGATTTTTAAATTTTTATTTCTGTATAATATTTTAACATGTAGATGTGTCTCAGTATTTAATCATCTCTCTTATTCTAGGTATCTTATATGTACCTTTCAATTTTTTTGACATTCATCAATAATGCTTGAGTAAATAGCCTTCCTCAAGGGTCTGATTTTTTTGCATAAATTCCTATAAAGGAATATTTAAAATTTATTTTAATGCATTTACAGTTTATAGATGTTTAAAATGCATTTACATATATTATAACATTGCAGATTTGTACGCCTCATTTATTTTTTGCAACAATTTCTAGAGAGTGTTCATTTCTTTTCCTGTCTAACTATATTGAATGAAAGTGCACATTTCACTATCCTATATAATAAAAGCCTAATATGCAAATCAATCAAACAGCAGAATGACTGGTCACCGGGGGGTGGGGCTGGCAAACGGGCAGTACCAGGCCAGCCAAGGTGGGTGCCAGCAGGCAGAGGGAGGGGATGGCAATGGGGGGGGTGGCAGTGGCGGCGTGGCCATCCCCAGATCGGCCTGCTGGTTGTCTCCCGCAGAGGGAGGCTGTCAGTTGGACATCCCCCGAAGGCTCCCAGACTGTGAGAGGGTGCAGGCTGGCCTGAGGGACACCCCCCCCCCCAAGTGCACGAATTTTCATGCACTGGGCCTCTAGTATCTTATAAGCCTTGAAAATTATTCATTAAATAATTGTATCAGTATGGTGACTAAGATGAGATGTTTGCACCCCTCTTCACCTAAAATCCTTAAACTTGCAGAAAATTTTTTTTTTTTAATTTAGCCTATAGCAGCAAATAAGATATTGGTAGGAATTCCTGAAAGTAAGAAAGCAGATGGCATTGTGATCTCAGAGCAACAAGAGGAGAGAACAACAGAGCCCAAAACAATTGGGAAAATTATTGCAGAAGGAGAAGCAATTCCAAGAACATTGCAACTTATAGTAAACACATACAAAGGCAAGTGCTTTGTATGGAGAAGTTAGCAACATAAAAGGTTGCTTGTGTGTTTGCACTCTCATCTCTTGGCATTCTCCATAAATGAGTTAATGTTTCTGGAATGAGCACCTAGAGTGAATGTTTTGGTCTGAGAGAGATAAGTAGAAAGAAAGGAACATCTATCAGGGGCTCTCCATGCTCACCCATAGGAAAGACCTCTTTATTTTAGAACTTACAGGTGTTAATCTAGACCAGGGGTGGGCAAACTTTTTGACTCGAGAGCCACAATGGATTCTTAAACTGGACCGGAGGGCCGGAACAAAAGCATGCATGGAGTGTTTGTGTGAACTAATATAAATTCAAAGTAAACATCATTACATAAAAGGGTACGGTCTTTTTGTTTTTATTTCAATAGTTTTATTAATTTCAAACATTTTAACAAGAAGAATGTAAACACTAATTATTATAATTTGAAACTTCAAAAAATGGAGGAATCATAGCACAATAACATACCTTATATTGAAGATGGCAAAGGCAAAATAAAATTGCCTAACAAAGGAAAGGTACAAAAGCCTTTCAAATTAAACTTAAATATAATAAAATAATTTAAAACTAAAACAAATAGAAAAGAACAAAATGTGTAAACAGTAAATTAAACATTTTCTTTAGTGCAACTTCCAAATTATGCCCGGGACGTAGATGTAGATGGCAATGTAGACTGGGTTGAAAGGTTTTTGGTCTTTAAAACATCAACTTCAGTGGGAACAGTGTTGTTGGTCTCCTTTTTAGCTAATGCTCTGATACTGTGCTCTCCAGGGGCGTGTCTCCCTACATCACCACGATAACGTGTCTACACATTCCCAGGGTGATGTCGGGGGACGCGTCCGCGGGCATTACAAGGAGCCTCTGGAAGATTGAGAGGTTGTTCCTTCTACTCAGAAGAAGGAGCTGCGGCCGTGTTTCCCGACGTTGCCATGTTAACACTGCTGCTGGTGAAGGAGCGGAGGGGAGAGCAAGAGAACCCTCTGCTCTTTCGGCTCCACGGGCCGGATAGAACAGCCGAACGGCCGGATCTGGCCCACGGGCCATAGTTTGCCCATGGCTGATCTAGACCTTACCTATCTGCATCCTTCATACCCTTCTACAGGCATATTTAACTTAGATATGCAGACAGTATTCATCCCTCCATTCAGAGAAGGCCTGTTGAACACCCAGACCATTACAAGTGTGGAAGATAACTATGCCAATTAACATAGTCCCTCATTGTAAATATGAACCACCAACCAAGGATCACTAGACATTTGAGGAAAACTAATAGCATTTTCCTTCACCTTTGAATTGCCTTGGCACCTTTTTAGAAAATCAGCTGACCTTATTTCTCAACTCTCTATTAGGTTCCATTTATCTTTATGTCTACCCTTTTACCATCAATTTATTTGATAACTGTGACTTAAAATCATGTTGGGTGTGTGCTGCAACTTTGTTTCTCCTTTAAAACATTCTTTGGATAGGACTTAAATATTCATACAAATTTTAAAATCATATTGCTAATTCTACAAAATGCATGCTGGAATAATTTATTGGGAATGCATTAAATCTATAAAAAATTTGAGAAGAATTAACATATATTATGTCTTTCAACCCAGGAACATGATGTCTCTCTTCATTTATTTTGATCTTTAGAAACTTTTCTCCAGAATGTTTTGCAGTTTTCCCTGTAGTATATTTTGGGGATTCTTTTATTATATTTACTAGGGGCCCAGTGCACAAATTCGTGCACCTTGAAAGGAACTGTGGGCCACGAGGTTGCAGTGGGCACAGGGGTGGGTCTCGGCCCATTCTCCGTGCCCCCGCATGGCCCCTCCCATCTTGGCCCCCAGTCAGCTCAGGCACCAGCAGCCAGTACAAGTGGGGCCGTCACTGGCATCGGGTGCGAGCGGCGGCTGCTGGCCCCAATCGCCCCTCAGGAGCAAGGGGAAGTGGAGAAGCCCTGAGGGGCGATCGGGGCTGGCAGCTGCTGCTCGCACCCGCTGACGGTGCTGAGCCATCAGGGCTGGAGCCGGGCACTGGCAGCAGGTGCAAGTGCCAGGTGGGACTACAGCACACAGAAGCAAATAATTTTCAGTAACCACCTGATGACAGCGACAGGCATCTCACTTTGGTCTGGCGCCCCCACTCACCAGCTCCACCATCCCACCATGGCTGACACCCGCCATGTTCCCTGCTCTGTCGCCTGCTGCCAATGCCCACCATGTTCCACGCGTGCCCCCTGGTGGTCAGTGCACATCATAGTGACTGGTTGTTCGGTTGCTCGGTTGTTTAGCCATTCGGTCTATTTGCATATTAAGGTTTTATATATATAGATTCCGAGGTATTTTATGATTTAGATGTTATTGCAGATGAAGTTGATTGCCATTCTTTTTACTGCCAGTGTATAAAAATACAGTTGATATTTTATGTTAACATTATATCTTGCATTTTCCATAACTAATTTATTAATTTTAATAATTATTTTTATATGGCTTTTGGGTTCTTGTACATATACAATAATAGGGGCAGTATTATTTTTCCTGTTTGTTTATTGTGTCTTTTCTTTAATGAAGTTTCTAGGACATTAAGTACAATTTTACAAGAAATGGTGAATATGAGAATTTTTACCTTTTTCCTGTATAACATGGGGGGAAAACTATCTTTCACCATTAAGTGTTTTGTTAGTTGTAAATGTTTCATATGCCCTCTATAAGAATGAGAAAGTTTCCTGCTATTTTTAGTTTGTTGAGAGTTTTGGAGGTTTTTTTGCTTTTAAATTATGATTTGTTATTGAATTTTATAAATTTTCATCTGTTGAAATCGTTATGCTATTTTTCTTTAGTCTCTTAATCTGATGCATTACACTGATTAGTTTTCTAAAGTTGAGCCAACTTGCATTCCTGATATAAACCCTACTTGATTATGTTTTGTATATTTGCATGTAGTGATGGGCTGGATTTGCTAATATTTACTTAAGGATTTTTGCTTCTATGTTTAGAAAAGATATTGGTTTATAGTGTGTGTGTGTGTGTGTGTGTGTGTGTGTGTGGTATGAAGTCTTCATCAGGTTTGGTATTAGAGTTTGGATGGCCATATAAAAGTTGATCAATTCTGTTGATCTTTGCAAAGAACTAGATTTTTGCTTTTAATTTTCTCTATTTTCTGTTTTCTGTTTTAGTAATTTTTGCTTGTATCTCTATCATTTCCTTCTCTACTTATTTTGGATTCACTTTACTCTTCTTTTCAGAGATTCTTATGATGGATTCTTATCTTAGAAACATCTCAATTTTTTTCTAAAATTAGCATTCTACACAATGCTCTAGATTAATCCCACAAATTGATGTGCTGTATTTTCATTATTGTTCAATTAAAAATATTTTCTAATTAATCTTGTGATTTCTTCATTGATGTTTATCTAATCACAAGACAAATTAGAAAATATACCTTTATTTTATTATTATTTTTTTTAAATATATTTTATTGATTTTTTTACAGAGAGGAAGGGAGAGTTAGAAACATCAATGAGAGAGAAACATCGATCAGCTGCCTCCTGCACACCCCCCACCGGAGATGTGCCCGCAACCAAGGTACATGCCCTTGACCGGAATCGAACCCGGGACCCTTCAGTCCGCAGGCCGACGCTCTATCCACTGAGCCAAACCGGTTTCGGCTATACCTTTATTTTGAACTCTCTATTGGGTAAATCATTATCTCCATTTATTTAAGGTGGATTCCTGGAGATTTACCTTGTTCTTTTTGTTTGGAACATATTCCTTGACTCTCTGTGTTGGCTTCTGTGCATTTAATACATCAGCCACCTCTTCCAGTTTTGAGAAACTGATTTCTTGTAGGAAATAAGCCTCATCAATCAGCCCAATCTAAGCTCCTAGTTGTTTACCAAACATTTGTGATTGTCTGAGCCATCATCTTTGTTTTTCAGTGGCTCCCAGTATTTGAAGGTATACCAAGACCTGTCAGTGTGGATCACAGTCAGCACTTAGGTGCGGGCTAATTAGCAGCAGTTGGGAAATATACAGTCAAACCTCTTTCAGGGAAAAACTGGGAAATGGGAGATTTTGCCTGCTCTCTCTGCACTGAGCCTGGGTTTATAGCTGTGTGTGTGTTGGGGGGAGGGCGGTGTGCAGGGGTGGGGGGAGGTGGTATTCCTATACCCATTTAAAAGCTCCTTTTCTTGCTATAGACAGTCCTATGGGACTCATGAATTCAAGCCCCATTGCATGTCAGAACTAGGCATATGTGATTTGGAAACCTGCTACTTGGATGGCAGCCATGGGAGTTGGGGTGCTAGATGTGTAGACAAGCTTCCTCCACAGAGATGCTCAATACTTGTTTTTGTTATTGGACCAAGTGGGATGAGAGGAGTGCCCACTGGCTCTTTCAGGTTCTGAGAAGGTTTGTAGTTGGCATTAAGATGTACACTAAACAGAAGCTGGATTCTGGGAGATGGGGTTTGTCCCTCTTCCTCTGCACTGAGCCTGAGTTGGCAGGGAGGAGGAGGGGAGCCTGTGCAAGTGCTCACCCACCGTTAAGTACAATTTCTTTGTCTGTTGTAGTCTTGTATGACTCGAACTCAAGCCCTGTTGCCTTTCATAACTAGGTGATTTGGGGGTTCACCCCTCCAGCGGTAGCCCCAAAACTTGGGGCACTAGAAATGTGGTCCAACCCTGCATTCCTCAAGGAGGAGCTGGGCATTGAAGGTTTCCTGCCAACTGTATGGCACTGTGCAAGGGGTAAGGTTTGTGGTGACGGTGACTCAGCCTTCCCTACCAGTTTTGAGGTGGGTATTTTCTGAGTCTCCTGATGTGCAGGAGTCACTGGGCTGGTTTCTGTATTTCTTTCAGAGGGAATTGCTTCATGTGGAACTGTACATTTGGTACATCTGTGTGAGGAAGTAAATACAGGAGCTGGGCATGTTGCTATCTTGATTGCCCCCTTTACCATTTATTGCACTGCAGGTCTGCTGAAGACAATTTATATTTCTGAAAATGTCTTTATTTTGTTTCTATGATGGACAAATATGTCATTCCCCCATCTCCCCCCAATTTAATGGTCTGCACTGTCCCTCCCACCTTCAGGACAAATCCATGAAGAGGAGCGGAAAACACCATCACAAAATATGCCACTTTGGCACTGGATTGTTTTGAGTCCAAAGCAATTAAGACTCAACAAACTGAGGAAAAGCTCTTGGCCTCTCCCTTAACTGCCTAAAGGAATTTAGATGGGAGACTGTACCAGGAAGAGAGCTAATACCAAAGATAACTTTTTGTATCTGAAAGACTTATCTGCATGGCCTAGCACACATTTGTTTACCAAACATCTACTCTTCTCATTTTCCTGTGGTTTGTCTTCGTCCCCTTTGAGACCTGCTTCTCCTTAGCCTGGGGTGGTATATAAACCTCAATTACCTGACTGCTGGGGAGCTTCTTATGTCTTTGTGGGACTCCTATACTTACAAAATTAAATTTTTTTTTTCTCCTGTTAATCTGTCTTCTGTCAATTTAATTATCAGACCAACTAAGAACCTAGAAGGGAAGAAAAGTTTTCTGCTCCTACAGACATAAGAAAGGGAGGAGGGAAATTCTGGTTGCTTCTCCAGTTAACTGCCTTCCAAGGTATACATGCTTTGGTTATTCTTTAAAATCCTTAGGTAGTTGTCTTTTGCATTTTGCCCAGAGTTTATATAGTAATTATTATCAGTGTGAACCAGAGGGTTGGTCTGGACAGGAGTCAGTCACATCACCATCCCAGAGGCAAAATTGTTTTTAGTTTTTGTGTCTAGTATAATGGCATAATAATTCTGCAGGCTTATTTAAATCTTTTAATACATTTATTGTAAAAGGTGATTAAATGCATTATATACTAGGTAAAAGAGTGAAGTAGAGTTATATATTAAGATGAAATTATCTCTAAGAAATATTGAGTAATATAAGCCAAGTATAATTTGTTTCAAAACAAAAACAAAAATAGTAAATATATTATGTAGTATGTGTATCTTTCTAAAACTCGAGCATAATTTTAATGCCATTAAGACAAATTCATACTCATTATTCTTCTCTTTCTCAATTTTCTTGAATGTGCTAGCACATTACTTATTCTAAATGAATTTTAAAACGCACACTGTTAAGTGCCCATTGTTCCATTCTTCATATAGTATTTTAAAAATAACAATTGGATATTGTCACATTCTTTCTTAAGACTCTTTAATAGTGTTCTTTTAAATTAATGAAAATGATAAAATAATAATAGACAACATTTATAGAACTAGTTTTAAGTGGTAAACTACATGTCAGCATCTATTTCATCTACCGCTCTCAACCTGACTTACATACATACATAAATACTTATTAACATTTCTTATTTCTTGGGAGAAAATGACAGCCACTGTCTGAACTTTTAGCTACTATGGTGAGTCTGCCCATTGTACTTGGGAGAAACATGGCCTAAAATCAGTCAATGTAGTGGTTAGAATGGGACAGATTTTTCTGTATTAACAAACTATCACAAATTCTTCTTGCATAACATTGAATGTATATTGAGAGCCAGATCATGACTTAATTATTTTCATCATTAAATAGTTTGGGAGTGGGCTCATGTGAGAGGAATATGATGACACAGGACAACTGGAAAGAGGTTAGCAAGATATATGAAGAAAGGCATTGGGAGAAATACAAATTGCTTGCTACAATTTTTTTTAAAACTAGAAATGGTTTTGTACCATGAACACAAATGGCCAGGATATTTTTCTCCTTTTTCTTTTCTTTCTAAGACTACATGCCCCCAACTGCTAGCATCTGGGACTCTCCGGAGCATATAAGGATTATAACCCTGCTACTGTATGGATAACTACCTTTTTTCAATTTACTCTTAGGCCATTAGAAATATTGATAATACAATTTTCACATTCTAAAGAATTTACTTGACTAAATTGAAAAGTTATACATTTGAGAGTTGAGGAGAGCCTGCACTGGGTGAGCACCCAGCTGACTCCTGACATTTGTCTTTTTCATGTATGTGATTTGTAGGGGCTCTCTTTTCTCTGAGTTCAGTGTGAATTATTCCACATTCGAAATATGCTGACTTAATGGCATGACTCAGTTCTCCATACAGTTTGTAAAACCACATGTACTTCCTCATATTTATAGGCGAGGGAAATAGTTGTTAGTTTAAGAGAATAGAAAAATATGACTTAAAAAGCATTTGAAACTCAAACCATCAAATTATATGGAGAATAATCTTTGTGATGCTTGCTATTCAAGAGAAGGTGTCATAGCATGTAAAGAAGTTTAAAGGAGCTCTGTTTCATTGTTTAGGTGACTGAGCATGAATGAGTTTCTATCTCCCAAGTCCTACAGTTCTATGGTTCCTTGACCTTGAGTTATTTAAATGATATCATTGTTAGCATACAAGTCTATTTTTGCCTACTGCCAGTCATGAACTTCATATTAAGCATCTGGAACATTTACAGAATCTACAGTTCTGACCAAAACACATTTAGCCTAAAATTGAAGAGGATAGTTAATGCAAAAGAAAATGACAGATGTCTCTCAAGCTGTTGCCTTGTGCTCAAATAATGGTAGATTCAAAGCCAGCTCAGCATTTCCCAGACCCTGATATTTCATCATGGCTCTGTCAACACAGCTTGATCAATGTCTTCAAAGGAAAAATGGAGGCAAATGGATGATTAACTTCAAGCATTTGTCACTGAGATTAGGCTTGGAGCAGTCCTGGGCAGTGTGATGGATGTCACAGAGAAGCCTCTTTATATCTGTCAGTCAAGTGGAGTAACTGTGAGAGTATTTAATGGTATAGAAGACACCTCATTGCTCACCTTCAGCTTCCCTGAATTTTCCTGGGCGATGATAGTATTCTGCAGTGCCAAACGATATGGCTAGAAAAGCGGTGTTCAGGACACAGACAGGAAAATGAGAAACACATTCAACTCAACTTCCCTCTATGTTTGGCTTTACCAGAGACCATTTTCTCTTCATCATCATTTTACAAAGCAAAATGCATATGCTTGGATAATACACTTGTGGAACAAACTTGGGATTTGGATTCAGAAGACGTGGGTGTTAGTCCCAATTCTGCTACATTCTGTATGTGAGACCTTCAGCAAGTTATGTCCATGTTGCAAGTTTCATTATTCTCATCAATAACATGGAAATCATAAGCCTGTTTCATAGGATTTCATGAGGGTTTGTATGCATATGGGTACCTGGCATGTGGTAAGAAAGGCCTTATAAAGATTTAAAAGAAAAGAACACACATGTAAATGAATACATTTACATGGAAGGAAGGCCAGGGGATTCTTGTCTGTCACACTTTCTAATATAAGTCATGCTGAGAACAGACTTTTCTCAGTACTATTTTTATTAACATAAAAATAGTAAACATGACAATTTTATTACACATATATAAAAATAGGAAGTTTTTTTGGTGGAGTGTTTCTTTACTGTTGCACAAATACTGCATTAATTAGTACTTTAGCAGAGAGAGTGTCAAAACTAGTGGTCTTTGTTTTAATTAGAAAGCATGCTGCTGTACTGGCTAGACTTTGTCAGCCCTTTGAGGTAATTAGTACTTTTAAAATAGTACAATATGATGACATTTATTAACCATAATTCTTTTAATAAATAATCTTCAGTTCTACTCAGTGACTAAAAATATTCCTTGATATATATCCTTTGGCAAGATGACTAGTTTCTTTTTTTGATAATTTAATGGGGATGTTTGAGAATAATTTTACTTCTAAGACTCTAATTTGCTGTAAAAGGATTAAGTACTTTATCTGAGGAATCACCTCAGTCAGAGAAAGTAATGCCTTTCCCAAAGACACTGGACTGTGTAGGATTCATTTAATTCAGGAGCATTGGGGTTTCTGTCTCAAGGAAGTGTTGTTGTGTTAGCTAGCAGAAATCACAGCCCTTGCCTGTAGAAAAAAAATGCACCCCTACTCCTGAAACTAGCTGACTGCAATCTCATTATGTCATGCATAAAGAGAAATGGAAAAAAGAATGAAAATATAGGAAAGAACAGGAATGTGCATATATCCACACACATACATATTCCTACTGTGAAAGAGAGAACAATGAACACAAAGGTACAAATAGTGGGTAATAAGAACAGGCATTGATGCTTGAAATATTAGGTATCCTATCTGATAAAGAGGGAATAGCAAATTGACTGTCATGCCATCACAAAGATGGCGGCGCCCAGTCCCCTCAGCCCCACCGGAGTCCCCCAGTCCTTTTAGCCACACCGGGAGGTGGGGGGGTTTGGCAGGCTGCCAGAGTCCCACAGTCCTTTCAGCCCAGCTTGGGGGTAGGGGGGCAGGCGGCAGGTGCATGGTGTGGCCGGACCTGCCCTAAGCCCCCCAGCCACCCAGGGCTGGCCTGAGGTGCAGGCAAGCCTCAGATGGCAGCTGCCCAGCTGCCCAGGGCCACCCAAGACACAGGTAACCAGGGCTGGCTGAGGCTTGAGCTGCCGGCAGTGGCAGCAGCAGAGGTGTGATGGGGGCATTGCCTTCCCCTGATCGCCGGGTCACCTCCTGCCCCTGAGGGCTCCCAGACTATGAGAGGGGGAAGGCCGGGCTGAGGGACCCCCCTCCATCCAGTGCATGAATTTTCATGTACCGGGCCTCTAGTTCTTAACATAACACTCTCTTCTCACTGTTCTTGTTTTCCTTTGAAGAACACATAATATTTAAAGGAAAAATTATGCCTTGGAGTGCTTCAGGCACAACAACTCATCAGATCCCACTTCTCAGTTGGGGCCAAGGCATCAGGCATCTCAGGAGACTTGGTTGGTTGTGTAAATGGTTCATTACTTTCCTACAGGCTGTAATGCAGGGCCCCGTGGGGGTGTTGTGGAAGGAACTTTCCTAAAGAATGGAACACCACAGGAATGGGGAGGAAGAATTTCTTTTTAAATGTACATACATTAAAATTCACTCCTTGTGATGTATCATGATAAGGCTTTAACAAGTGCATAAAGTCTTGTGACTATTATTACCACCCGGATACACTCCAAAAATTCTCTGCAGTCACCTCTCTCCCACCTGCAATGCTGGCAGTCACTAATCTGCTCTCCTTTCCTATGGTATTGCCTTTTCCAAGATGTCATAAAACTGGAATTGCACAATTTGTAATTTTTTTAGGGGGGTCAAACTCCTTACACTTAGAAAAATGCCTGGTATAGTCATCTGTTTTATAGCATATATCAATAATTTGTTCCTTTTAATTGCTGAGTTGTGTTCCATTGCATGAATGTACAGTTTGCTTATTCTTTCGTGGACTGAAGGATATCCAGGTTGTTCCACTTTTTGTTAATTACAAATAAAGTTTCTGTAAACAGCTGTATAGAGATTTTTGTATGTTCACATGTTTTCATTTCTTTTGGATAAATACCTAGGCATGTGATTGCTGGGCCTTATGGTAGGTATATGTTTAACTTAATAAGAAACTGCCAAATTGTTTCCCAAAGTAAAAACACAATGTATGAGCACTTCAGTAGCTTCATATCCTCATCATATCAATTTAAAAAATATATATATTTATTGATTTTTTTACAGAGAGGAAGGGAGAGGAATAGAGAGTTAGAAACATTGATGAGAGAGAAACATCAATCAGCTGCCCCCTGCACAGCCCTTACTGGGGATATGCCCACAACCAAGGTCCATGGCCTTGACCAGAATCGAACCTGGGACCCTTCAGTCCGCAGGCCGACGCTCTATCCACTGAGCCAAACCAGTTAGGCATCAATTTTTTTTTTTTAGTCATTCTAATAGGCATGCAGTGATTTCCCCTAGTGTTTTAATTTGTATTCCTCTAATATCTAATGGTGGTAAACATCTCTCAATATGCTTACTTACATCTGTATTCTTAGATGAAGTCTCTATTAGGCTTTTTTGCTCATTTAAAAAATGGGTGTATCTTTTCCTATTGTTGTTGAGGTTTTTAAAAAATATTTTTATTTATTTCAGAGAGGAAGGGAGAGGGAGATAAAAACATTGATGAGAGAGAAACATCAGTTGGCTGCCTCTTGCACACCCCCTATTGGGTATCAAGCCTGCAACCTGAGCATGTGGCCTGACTGGGAATTGAACCCATGATCTCCTGGTTCATAGGTCAATGCTCAACCACTAAGCCATGCCAGCCATGCCCATAGTTGAGTTTTTAAAGTTCTTTATATATTCTAGATACAATTCCTTTGTCAGAAATATGATTTGGAAATATTTTCTCCAGTCTGTAGCTTGTCTTTTCATTCTTTTAACAGAATCTTCCCAAAGCAAAAGTTTTTAATTTTGATGAAATCCAATTTAATGATTTTTTTCTTTATGGATTATAGTTTTGGTGCTATACCTAAGAAATCTGCTTAACCCAGTATCAGAATACATTTTTGCCCTCGCCAGGTAGCTCAGCTAGTTAGAGCATGGTCCCAATACGCCAAGGTTGTGGGTTTGATTCTTGGTCAGGGCACATATAAGAATCAACCAGTCAAAATACTTTTCCCTCATATTTTATTCTAGACCTTTTGTTTCACATGTTCATTGGGTCTATGATCCATTTTGTTTTAAAATTTTTATGATGTGAGGTATGTTGGTTTTTTTCTTTCTTCCTTTTCTCTTTGTATATGCATGATCAGTTTTTTTCAGCACCACCATTTTTTAAAGACACTCTCTTTCCCCCCAGTAGGTTATCTCTGCATCTTTGTGAAAAATAATTTGTAAAAAATAATTTAATTATGTGTGTGTGGGCCTTCTTTTCTGATTGCTTTCTATCTTCTTGGTAAAATAAGCAAAATCATCACCTGGAAATTAGGAGGGCATATAAACTGTTGGAGTCTGAGACAAAAGAAGTTGTAAAATGAATTTAACAAATTGTAAATATATGTATTATGTACCAGACACTATTTTAATTTCTGTGGATGCAAAGGTAAACAAAACAGACAGATTTCCTGCCCTTGTAATATTCAATACACTAAAATAGTGAATTAAGCTATACAGGAAAATGGATGATTAAAGTAAAAGGAAATAGAATTTCAGCGAACCCTAAAGGCCCACTTGGGGATAGTGGTTATGAATTAAAGTTGAGAGCAGTCAGCAAAGTTTTGTGTCTATTCCCCCAGCTGTATTCAGCTACTCATATGCCATTGCAGAAAGTCATGCATGGTCAGAGATTTGACTTAACTGGGTTAGGATTTTCACCAAAAGAGTATGGTGGAGGGAGAATGTGGCAAGGGGATGGAGAATATATATGGGGGACTAATTATAATAAATGATCTTGTAATCTCAACCAGGTAAGGAGAAATGGAGAATCTGGGAGAAGTAAAAAAAAACAAAAGGTTAGCTTAATGCATTGGAAGTTATAGTGCACCAAGGGATTGTTGAGGTGGGAGCAAGGAATGAGATGGAAAGTTAGAAGGTGGTGGTCAGTGAATGAGATCCTAGAAATTGAGATTATGGGTGGTGAGAGAGTTCCAGTTGTTGGAGTGACAGGGAATAATGAATCATTTGCTGAGCTAGCATAGAGGGAAGAATTAATGAGGGTGAGGTGGACAAGGAAATAAGAGGTCAACATTTGGGAAGAGTCAGAAAGATATTTTAGTGTCCATGGATATGTAAACCATAAAAATAATTCTAAGCATAGTGTCAGTGAGCAAAATATTAAACCAGGTACTGCTGTCCTCTAGGAATTAGGTGAGAGAATCAGGACTCCTGGACATCGGTAGATGCATCCATGTGAGGTGTGTTAGTTTCCAATTGGTGCTGTAAATAATTACAACAGACCTACAGTTCTGAAATCAAAATTCCCAAATCACTTTTTTCTGGGTTAATGTCAAGGTATCAACAGGCTAGTTCCTTCTGAAGGCTCTGAATGAAGGATTATTTCTCAATCTTTTTCAGCCTTTAGTGGCTTCCTGTATTCCTTGTCTTATGTTCCCTTTCATTTTCAAAGCACATAATTTAATTTCTGCTCTTATTGTCTTGTCATACCACCTTCTCATCTTTTTTTTTTTTTTTTTTTTTTTTAATCAAAGCTCCCTCGGCCTTTCTCTTAAAAGGCCATTTGTTATTACATTTAAAATATGTCTGACCTGCAAAATCCAGGATACTGTCTCCATATCAAGATCCTTAATCATGTCTGCAAAGTCTGTGCCATGTAAGATAACAGGACCTGGATATTTTGGGGGGCTAAATTCAGCCCAATACATGATGGTATAGACTGATGGAAAGAGATTCAAAGAAGCCTGGAGGTTTAAGTAGGAGAGACATATAATGGTCTGGAAGCAGCAATGAAGAGTAAGGAAGATACCCCCTCCATCATAAATGGCAAGAAGAGAAAACAGGCTCCACTTAAGAGGAATTGAGGAGCAGTGCCATTAGGTTATAGTCAGTTTTCCACTGGATCAAGAGGTGGAGGGCATTTTCAGAAAAGAGGCTAAGCACAGAGATTTTTGTGAGTATCATACTTTTATTTCTGGGCATAAGGGTAGTGTTTGGGGGAGAAGAGAGGGTGTAAGGTTGGGTCAGATTTGGAAATATGATCCATTTTCTATGGTTATTAAAAACTTGAAAAATCTGAGGCCAATCTAACATATTTTTCCCCTTATTGGTGGCTTAGTGTTTTAGTATAAATATTCCCCCTGCCCCCATGTTGTTAAAAGTCCAATAGCAGCTTTTCTAGATCTGAGTTGGTGTTGACTACTCTGGGTCATATTTTCCAAGTGTTCAGTGTGTCTATTCAATATATAGATGACATCAACCTGAGCTCTCTTATATGTCTTCTATATCTTTCACTTTCTTGAAAACCCTTTGTATCTTTATTCCTAGATCCTTATATTCAGTTTTTCTCTTCTTCTCTTTCTCCTATTTTGCTTTATATTTATATATTTGTGTGTTTTTTCAAATTTAGTCCTCGTTTCTGATTGTTTTCATTTTCTTCTAATTTATTCATGAGTTCTGTTAGGTTTTAAAAAATTATATCCTTCTGTTGTCTAGTCATTTAATCTGAGATGTTCTAATTTTGATTTATGCTGTGTGTGTTTTCAGAGCTTTGATAATTTTCCAATTTCCTTTGTCCCTTTTAGAAATAATTTGCTACATTAATTTTCTTTGCAGTCATATTTTTCTTAGTGTTTTTACTATTTTGTTAGAACATAAATTGGGTTATTTTTATCTTTAATTTTATAATATCTTTATATGGAATTTGATTGTAATCCTATTCATTTGTTTTACATATTAAATGAGATAGCATTTCCTAAATTACTAGGAGGATATTTCTATATGGGAGGCATGACTGGGGCAAGATATCTCTTCCCCCTCATAGCTTAAGAGCTTTCATATCTCTATCTATCTATCTATCTATCTATCTATCTATCTATCTATCATCTATCTATCTATCTATCATTCATCTATCTATTGTCTATCACATATCTTTATACATTTTTTTAGCCAAATATACATCACATCTCTCAGGGCTTAGCCTGATCTGCTTCAGGTAGGTTTCCTGTCTCCATATCTGTATTATTCAGACCTCTGCCAGCCTTGCATTTCAAGGTGGTGAGCTCACTGTTAAACATTCTACTTTGCTATAACAGTATTCTGTGCTCTATTGGTTTCTTCTGCCATGCAGTATCTGAACCTTATCTCTCCCTGGGATCTTTAATGTTCTCCCTACATCCAATGTGATTTTTATTTCTGCAGTATTACCTCAGAATAGGCATTTCCTTTTAAAAGAGAAGATTTGTTGGATATTTTTCCATTCCACTAGTGATCTGGCCTCTTCTGCATTATTTGAATTTCTTGTGTATCCCTTAATGATGTGCTAGAGTCTTTGTGCACTAACCTCTTATTTGGAGTCTACAAAGACTTCTTCAAAGTTCTCTGGTTGCCTGGCCAGGTTACTCTGTTGATAGAGTGTCATCCAGATATGCCAAGGTTGTAGGGTTTGATCTCAGGTCAGGGCATAGGAATTAACCAATGAATGCATAAATAAGTGGAAGAACAAATTTATGTCTCTCTGTCTCCCCCTCTCTCTCCCTCTCTCTTTTTTTCTCTTTCCCCCTTCCTCTCTCTAAAATCAATTTTTAAAATCATGACAAAGTTCATTTGTTACTCTCAAATTTATTCTCATAGGGCTCATTCAGTGTTTCTGTGGACTTCTTCTCATGAGAATAGTATTTATTCATGATTACTGTGTTTTATGGCTTATAACATCCTTCTACCTTTTAATCTTTACCGTTAACACTATATCACTGTTGATGCTAGAAGACCTGTGCTATTTGATCCCATATGAATGTTCATGAGAGTTCCTTATTATCCAGTGTTATTAAAATATCATTGGCTGTTTATATTTTCTCCAAGTGCTTTAATTGTTCTTTTATTTTTTTGTTTAGGGGATTTGAGATTATAAAAATTCACTACTCTCTTTTCACTGACTCCATTTTACCTCTAGAAGCCTGTCTTTGCATGCCTTTTTCTGAAAGCTTGGAGGATCGCTTTGTTTCATTGTTATGACATTTCATGGTGGAATGCCTTTGAGTGAGTCTATTTTTATGCTTTCACAGGGTACTTTCTCAAACTGGGCATTCATGTCTTTTTTATTATTAGTGATTTCAGAGAGGGAGGGAAAGGGAAAAAGAGATAGAAACATCAATGATGAGAGAGAATCATTGATTTGCTGCCTCCTGCACCTCCCCAATGAGGATCAAGCCCACAACCCAGGCATGTGTCCTTGACTGGAATCGAACCTGGTACCCCTCAATCCACTGGCTAACTCTCTATCCACTGAGCCAAACCAGCTAGGGCTTCATGTCTTTTTATACTTTGAAAATACCTTAAATAATTTAATTGGTTTCTTTTCTCTAATGAAGGTTTTTCTACTATTATTAACCTTTCTCTCCTATTTTTCATTTTCCTGTCTTTTTTACATACTTTCTAGGAATTTTTTCCCCCAGTTCCTTCTTCCAGACTATACACTGAGTTCTTCATGTCAACTCTTCTTTTTTAAAACAAATCTTTATTGTTGAACATATTACGTATATCCTCCTTTCCCCCCACTTTGACCCCTTCTAGCCCATCCCCACCCCCATATTGACTCTTTTAGTAAACCATGAAGCTATTACTTTTTGTTTGCTGAGTGTTCCTTTTTGTAGCATCCTATGCTGATTCATGGTTGCAGTAACTTATTGCTCTCAGGGTATTAATGATAGTTAAGATTTTTTTTTTAAGTTTTCTCCTTGTTTAGTTATTTCTTTTTCTAATACAAATTGTTTCTTTTCTGATTTGGTTGTTTTCTGTCTTTGATTTCATAGATTTTCTTAAAATGTCTGGTAATTCTTGGTTGACAACTCATATTTATAATCAGAGTAAAAAGTTGATTTGATGCTCTGCATATGGATGGGGTTTTTCATTTTGAGCTTTATTGTGAGATATTTCTTTGGGAATGCTTAATGTCTGTATCTTAGAGTCTTTCTCCTGAGCTGTCCAGTGTGAGTGCCCAAATATTTTTTCCATTCACTTGCCTGAATGATAAGTATGTAGGTGCCAGCGTTTTGGGAGCAAAGTGAGAGAATACAATGAGGCTTTCCACATTCAATATATAAATTTTTACTTAATTCCTTTGTATGTGTGCAATCTCCCAGGGCAGGAGGCTTTTAATAATATCTCAAAAAATATATATCCTCTAAAATGTACATTTAAAAAACACAATGAGAAACTACTTCATAGCCATGATGATGTCTAAATGAAAAAGTTTTGTGAGAATGGGAAGTTGGAAATCTCATGCATTGCTAGTGGGATTGTAAAATGATGCAGCCACTTTTTAAAACAGCCTGTTAATTCCTTTAAAAAATAAATATAGAATTACTATATGTCACAGAAATTCCACTCCTATGTCTATACCAAGGGAAATAAAAACATATGTCTGCACAAAAACTTGTACACAAATGTTTATAGAAGTTTTATGTGTAATATGTAAAAAATGAAAACAACCCAATGTCCGTCAATGGAAAAATGGGTAAATAAAATGTGGTATATACAGACAATGAAATGCTATTAGGCAATAAAGGAATGAAGTACTGCTACATGCTACAATATGAATGAACCTTAAAAACATTCCACTATGTGAAAGAAGCTTCCTAAAAGGGCACACAGTAGATTAATCCATTTCTATTAGGACAGATTTTTTTTTATTAATCTTAGTTAATTAAATTTTAATTAATTTAAAATGTAATGAATTATAATTCATTTGATTAAATGATTCCTTAGAGTTGAGAAAAATGGGATTGGAACATGATAGTTAATGGATATGCAGTTGCTTTTGGGGGTAATGAAAATTATCTAAAATTGATTGTGATGACAGTTGCACAACTCTCTAAATATACTCTAAACCATTGAATTACTGTAGTTATACACAGATTTGTGACTGTGCGGGAGGTGGGTACTCCCAACCCCTGCATTATTCAAGGGTTAACTATATACACTTTAAATGAGTAAATTGTGTGATATATATGAATTATATCTCAGTAAAGCTGTCAAAAATATACTTGTAGTTCTCAGCCAGTGAGTATAGGAGAGAAACAGTAACCAAGAGACTTTAGAATAGAGAAGATCTGGTCTCAGTGCTTTCTAAGTAAGTTTTTAACCAATTTGTAGGCTAATAGCGCTAATTTAACCCTTCTTCAAATATCTTACTCTGCCAGTTCCTCAGATTTTTAGGGATCTCTGTTTAAGTGAAATTGCATCTTGAACTTTTAATCTAGGTTTAAGATTCAGCTTTCTCACTATGCTAACCTAGTTACAGTTGCCATGTTTCCATTTTGTTTCCAGCTTCTGAAAGAGTTGCTCTGCCTTTTTCCCCCCTCTCTCATTCTGTTTGTTTTAAGGCATTTATCTCTTAAAATAATTTTCACTGAAGTTGTAATCAAGTTTTAGAAGGAAGTAAAGATAATGCATGTGTTTCTTCAGCACATGATAAAAATAGAGATCATGATAAAAATAGACTTCCTTTATCTGGAAGTCAGTAAGCATATTTGTTTGCTTTTTATTATTATTACTAGAGGCCCAGTGCATGAAATTCGTGCATGGGGGGGGGTCCTCAGCCCAGCCTGCACCCTCTCCAATCCAGGACCCCTGCGGGATCGGGCCTAAACCGGCAGTCGGACATCCCTCTCACAATCTGGGACCACTGGCTCCTAACCACTCGCCTGCCTGCTGGCCTGATGCCCCTAACTTCTCCCCTGCCTGCCTGATCGCCCCTTACTGCCTCTGCCTGCTTGCCTGATCACCCCTAACCCTTCTGTCTGCCCGCCTGATCACCCCTATCTGCTCCCCTGCCATCCTGATTGCCCCCTAACTGCTCCCCTGCCAGCCTGATCACCCGCTAACTGCTCCCCTGCCAGTCTGATTGCCCCTAACTGCTCCACTGTCTGCTTGATCACCCCTAACCACCTCTGCTTCAGCCTCTGCCACAACAGCTTTGTCCGGAATGACATCTGGAAGGTCATTTGGTCTAATTAGCATATTATGCTTTTATTAGTATAGATTATTTTTAAAATGTTTTTATTGACTTCAGAGAGGAAGGGAAAGGGAGAGAGAGATAGAAATATCAATGATGGGAGAGTCATTGATCAGCTGCCTTCTGCATGGCCCACACTGGGGATTGAGTCCAGGCATTTGCCCTGACTGGGAATTGAACTGCGACCTCCTGGTTCATAGGTTGACGCTCAACCACTGAGCCAGGCTTGTTTGCTTTTTAAAATTTATATTAGAAGGAGGTTTGAATTCTTAAGATCCATCTGCTTTTACACTGAGTGGCCAGATTATTATAATCGCTGAATGCATAATAATCTGGCCACTCAGTGTATATCCTATATAATAAAAGGCTAATATGCAAATTGTCCCCTCGACCAGGAGTTTGACCAGCAGGCAGGCTGGCCAACCGCCCATGTCCCCTCCCCCTGGCCAGGCTGGCCGGACCCCACCCATGCACGAATTCATGCACCAGGCCTCTAATACACACACACACACACACACACACACACACACACACACACACACACTGAGTGGCCAGATTATTATGATCTCTGAATGCATAATAATCTGGCCACTCAGTGTATATCTGTAAATATTCTGATATATGTTCAAGTTTCATGAGTGGCATTGATAATTTACAAGAAAAGCAGTTAGGCATGATGGCTTAATGGTATTTTTTAAGTCCCTTTCCCCCTTTATCCTGAGACATGGTTCAACAATTATACCAGAACTGAATTATTATTGTATATATTTCAATAAGATGTTGTTGGAAAGTGACATAAAAATATATAAATTATTAGCTAATTAAAGTGAAAACATTTAAAATGGACTTTTTAATTAACTTGAAAATTTTTAGCTAGCTACATTACTACACATATTAATAAAGTCAGATGCTGAGTAATTAGCTTTTGATTTTAAGAAGTGTTCTTTTCTCTGCTCAGCACTAAAATTCCTTTCTTATCTGTCTGTGTAATAATTTCTATTCTGACCTACACTATATTATGTATACCTTCTGTTTATATTTAAAAGACTGTAGATGCAATTTTTAGGGTTTTTTTTTTTACAGCCTCAGGTTTAGGAGTTTTCTTGGATTCAATTTATAAGATGCACACTGGAATGAAGAACTAAGATAAGTATCCACATTATGTTTCTATATTTTGTGCCTCTATTTAATGATTATTTTATCTCAAGATGCTTTTCCTCTGGTTTATTTATACAGTCTTCTCCTTTCTTGGTATTTGTAGACATCTATTTATTGCTATTTATGTATATTCTATCAGTTCATAATTTATCTATTTCATTTTTGGAATTACCTCATTTTATACTAAAAGATTCAACAGACCCTTTTGTAACACCTAAAATTCTAAATTTTCGTCCTCAAAATCTATTAGATAATGAGAAAAAAAAGAAATGTAAATAGTTAAATAAAAAACGAATTTGAGGGAAGCATACAGGTAGAAAAACTCATGCAAGCTTTGGTGGTTACTTCTTAGAAAGAATCACAGAGTAGTTTTATTACGTTTAGGAAAGATTATTATTGACATGTCTTTAAGATAAAATGGTAAAGTTAAGGATATGTGATTATGTGTAGAGAAAGGTCATAGAGAGATGACAATATTAGCCTACTAAATGGAGGGCAATGAAAGAAAGTTATCATCAGATGAGAGGGCAGTTGGGTCATAAGTTCAGTGAATTTAAGAAAATAAAGAGAGCCGAAACCGGTTTGGCTCAGTGGATAGAGCGTCGGCCTGTGGACTGAAAGGTCCCGGGTTCGATTCCGGTCAAGGGCATGTACCTTGGTTGCGGGCACATTTTCAGTGGGAGGTGTGCAGGAGGCAGCTGATCGATGTTTCTCTCTCATCGATGTTTCTAGCTCTCTATCCCTCTCCCTTCCTCTCTGTGAAATATCAATAAAATATATTTAAAAAAAAAAGAAAATAAAGAGAAATAAAAACTCTTTAGAAAAACAAAGGGCATTTATGAAAAGAGGTGAAGGGATACCATCTAGAATACTGAGATAATGGCTGTTGGTAAGAATAAGAGGAAGAAAAGTTGTGGAGAAAACTAGGCTAGAATGTGATGAGAAAACTCAGACTGAGTTACAAGTGGTAAGATGTTGGTGCTTATAGGAGAAAGGAGCATTAGGGTGAGAAAGAATGATGATCAGTTGATAGGAGATGATTATTTGTGGACTAGGAACACAGCAGTTGAGGGAAGAGGGACCAGTTTCCTGAGAGACAGTATAAAGTTTCTATGTAGGTGCATGAGAAGTAAGATGCTTTTGGGTCCTTGGCCACACACTGGCATTCTGTGATATCCAGGGGATAGGTGTGCTATTGAAATGGAAATAGCTTCTAAAAAACTTCTAGAAAACTTTCCCTTCACTTATGCCTGTGAAATTATGCTTAAGAATTTAATCTAATTTGCAACATAATTTTTCTCTATGAGAAAGCTCTCATGTTATGATTTTTTAAAAATATATTTTATTGATTTTTTACAGAGAGGAAGGGAGAGGGATAGAGAGTTAGAAACATCAATGAGAGAGAAACATCGATCAGCTGCCTCCTGCACACCTCTCACTGGGGATGTGCCCACAACCAAGGTACATGCCCTTGACCGGAATCGAACCTGGGACCCTCCAGTCCACAGGCCGACACTCTATCCACTGAGACAAACCAGTCAGGGCTCATGTTATGATTTTATGATTGAAAAATATGGTATAAACTATCTTTTAAAATATATGCCTTGCCCAGCTGGCATGGCTCAGTGGTTGAGCATCAACCTGTGAACCAGGAGGTCATAGTTCAATTCCTGGTCAGGGCACATGCCTGGATTGGGGGTCAATCCCCAGTGTGGGGCGTGCAGGAGGCAACCAATCAATGATTCTCTCTCATCATTGATGTTTCTATCTCTCACTCCCTCTCCATTCTTCCCTGAAATCAATAAAAATATTAAAAATAGATATAATCCTTATTGATTCATTCATCATAATTTGTTGCTGAAACTGAAATTCCTAAGCAGTAGCTGTGACTCTAGCCCCAACTGTAAGTTGGACCCTTTGGGTGGAAGTAAATAATTACTTTATTTTATTTTTTTACAGTAAGGATTTACTATGTTTGCTCGTAAGAGTAGCAATTCAGGTTCAGGAGTATGGTCTACTATGATTCAGTTCTACACTCATAATAAATCTAGGTACCCCTGAAAGTGTTACAAGGCTTTCCCAGCCATCCTTGTCAAAAGCAGAAAGCACATACATTTACAGCTCTGACTGTTAACCTTTCATCAGAGTGTACATGTAAATGCCCCTACCTCTCCTGTCTTGTATAAGTTACCTCTGTTTAGATCCATAAGTTTAGTAGCTTATAATCATTAGTAACTTCATTCCCAAATCATATGTAATCTCCAAGACTATAAAACCACACAATAAAATAAACAAATGACCCCAAATTCATTTCCATTCCTCCTTCCTCCTCTAAACTCACCAAGTCTATAGATCTAAAAGCAAAAAGAGAAAAATATGATATATGATAAAATAAAATTATAACTATATTAATGCAATTCAATGCCTAGTAAATGTCTTTAGTAATGACATCCGGTAACTGTCATTACTAAATGAGAAAATGTAAGAACGTTTTATGAATTATTTAGAAAATATGGTAGGGGCCCAGTGCCCAATGAATCTATGAGAAATTATTCAGTTGCTAAGGTGAGCATTCTTATGTTTATTTATCATTTTCCATGCTTTAGCAACTCTGCCAGAAAGTGATGCCTATTTTGTTTTATGAGGTGTTTCTACTATAAATTACTATATCAATCTTTATCTGTTCATTAAAATAGCTAAATGTCTGTTTTAAGTCCCCAGATTTATTGCTAAATTATGACTCTATCCATGTACCTCTTATAGTTTAAAACACATTAGGTTTCTGCATATTATTTCTCTATCAATCCACCATAGAAGGCTAATTATTATGTGAAATTTTAGGATGATTATTATACCTGACTTTATAGATCCCCAGCCCCATCATTCATCACCTAGACAGGTATTTTACCCTATGTCAATCAATAAATTCATCACACAAGTTCAACTGCTTGATAGATTTTGACTGTGAATCACATACAGTTTCTTTTATATGAACTTAGCTACGTTAATAGAATAGTTCCCACAAAGATTTTGAAGTCCAGCTCTGATTTTATAGTAGGAAAATAGGATAGAGTCGAGTCTACTAACCTGTTATGGTCTGAATTTTTGTCCTATTGCTCCCCATTCATATGTTGGAGGCCTAATCCCTAGAGTGATTGTATTTGGGAAATAATTAAGGTTAAATGGGGTTATGTATGGCACAAGAGTGAGTCAGTCAGTTAAATGGAGTTAAGACCAAGGTAAATTTGAGATAAGATGTGTCTTAAAGAAATCAACTTCAATCTTAGTTAAATGCTAAATTCCCAGTTTCACTTTATGGGCTGCATCTGTTATCTCTTAATTTTTCAGGATTTTTTTTTTTTGTATTACTTCTTTGCCTTTGGAATAGACTAGATGCTCTTATAGAGTTGACTTTTTAATTTTGTTAATTGTAGAAATTTTACACAATAATGTGATTTTTCGTTTGGAGAAATTTAGAAGTTATACAGTTCTATCACCTGCACTACTCAGGTATGTTAGTCCTGCTGCTGAGGGGGAAGTGAGAACTGGAAGGGCCCATGGAAACTATCCTGTGGAAAGGCCACATCTCCCTGTGCACCTATTTTATTTTTATTGTTTTTGCTTCCTTTTAATGTAAACAGAATACACAAACACATTAAAAACTCCAACATGACACAAGAGAATCCACACAGATTTATATATTTATAGACTTTCCAAATGGTGCCTCTTCCTACCCCAACTCTGTCCAAACCCAACTGCTGAGGCAGTTGCCTGAGCCTCTGCAATTGCTTCTGGATGAAATTTAGCATGAGGCCGGGGCAACATAAGAAACCTCCCAAAGCAAAACCAGGATTCTGACTTTCTGGCCCTGGCCCTAATCCTAACCTCTTCCTTGGCAAGCTGACCTGCCAAGGATTTTCACGCCTCAAGAACAGTCAGTGTGACCCCTAAATTAAGATGCAATGAGTTCCCATCCCCTCCCAGCTTTTCCGAGCCTTGGGCTGAAAGAGAAATGAGCTCCATCCATGTCTAAGAGAGGAGAGAGGAGAGAGGTGAAGGAAGAGAGGATCCCAAGCTTAGAGATGACTGCTCCCAGGAGGGAGGCTGGGATCAACCAGAGGCTAATCCTTGCAACCAGTCCCTTGCTGGGCTGGGAGAGCACAGTGGGACTGTGCTGCCACCTGGAGGGGCAGGGAGCACTGCAGCAATGAACCAGGGTAGGCCCTGAGACTCCGTGATATCAACTTTCTTCAGTGCCCTGCTCAGGAGCATCACTGCAGCAGCTTTTTCCAGGAAATGGGCTTGGAAGAGACCTCACTTTCTAACCAGAGGTTGTAGTTCATCTGGACCCCCTCAGGGAGGTCTATCCACTGGCCCAGGACACTCTGCTGGCAGTTGACTAATGGCAGGAAGTCAGGGTTGTTGTGGGCCCAGTTGTAGCATTAGATGTTGACACAGAGGGCACACTCCTCTGGCTGGAAGTCCTAAGGCTAGGCATCAAGATTGTTATGGTAGACCCCATGGTCATTCAGCCAATGGCACACCTATCTGGTAGATGGCAGGTATCATCTTCATGTTGCTCTTTGGCTACTGCTGCTCAAGGTACAGCAGCGTCAGCACATAGATCCACGTCGTGGCCTGCTTCACCTCCAGGGCCTGCTTCAGGATGAAGTGGACACCACCTGCATCATCATCCTTGAATGCTTCCATTTAGTCAGTTTGTTCAAGATCCAAAGCTGATAAATACAAGAAAAGAAGTTCCTTCAGGTCATTGTCACTAGCTCCCAGATTCTCGACAGTCAGCTCTGGCAGCTTGCATATCGTGCAGTGAGGGTAATCCAGGGCAGAAATACTGTTCCTGGCAGTAATGTAGGACATGATGTTTGACTGAAGAACTTTAGGATCAAAGAGATGCAGTTGGCAATTGCCTAGTGCTGGGCCATATATTCAAACTGGTTGACATGGTTCAACATAACGTGCTTGAGCAGCAACAGTAGGACAGCAGAAATGGCCTTAACAATGACCTCTTTGTGGAGGTTCACATCCACCCCAGCTTCGCGTGCTCTGCAACACTGTGGTGGGCATCTCCTCAGGCAGGACGTCTGCTTGGATGTTGATCGAGTCTGTTTTGGCTTTTGAGTTGGGAGCTGTGGCCTGCAGGATCTTCAGCAGCACCATCATATACTGAGGCAGGCGGGGACTCGCTCAACTTCCGCGCCCGCCCCCACCCCACCCCTCCTAGAGGAGAGCGTGGTACACCTCCTTCATCTGTGCCTGGGCCTCTGCAAACAATCCTTGTGTGCTTGTGCTGTTTCAGAGTGTTAATGCTTTCATAGATTGGCCTGGGCAGCCCCCACCACTGTGCTCGTGTTACTGCCTAGATAGAGTGTAACCTATGAGTTTGCTGCAGCTAGGCTTGGGGAACATCTCAGTGTCTCTCTCTCTGATCTTGGGCATCCATGGAAGCCCCTATGGGTGGAAAGCCTGTCGATCTGGGGGTACTGTTGCATTGCCTCATCCCCCTCCAGACTGTTGTCCTCATCATTTTCCTCTTCCTCTTCTCTAGAGTCATCGGCTTTGTAAGGATCCATTGCTGATTTTATATTTTTAGTTTCCAGTTTCAGAAAAGTAGAATGGTTATTGTGATTGTTTTCTTTCCCAAAAGAGACTTTCTTTTTCTTGCTAAGTTATACTGTTTGTGCTTTAAATTAACATACAGATTTTTAAAAAATACAGCAGATGGGCCTTGGTTCTGGTGTTTCACTACATGCTAGACTGGGAAATAGTGTAGCACTTTGGGTTTTTAAAAAAATATATATTTTATTGATTTTTCACAGAGAGAAAGGGAGAGGAGTAGAGAGTCAGAAACATTGATCAGCTGCCTCCTGCATACCCCCCACTGTGGATGTGCCCACAACCGGAATCGAACCTGGGACACTTTAGTCTGCAGGCCAATGCTCAATCCACTGAGCCAAACCGGCTAGGGCTAGTGTAGCACTTTGGATAAATTTGTTACTTTCTGTGAGCTGAGACTTCTTATTTGTAAGATGGAGTTCATAGTATCAACGAGCTAGTGTTTCTGTAAGAGTTAAGTGAGTTAATGACATATAGTAAGGGTCCTTTACATCGCAGGTATTTTACAGAGAAATGATATTAACCATGCTACCTTCCATCCTCATCCACCATCACTTTTAACATGATATGACAGTGACAACAAGAAAATGGCAAAGGAGTTACACATTGTACAAGCTCATAGCTCACTGAAGTTTCAAACTAAAACCATTAATTTTTTTCTAAGATTATGTGAAGCCTTTTGATCCCTCCCTGCTCCCTTAGCTTTGACCAGAAGATCCCCAAATGATGAGTGTGACAGACCACAGCATGAAGAAATCCTTATTGGAATTCAATTTCTTTCCATGAGTACTTAGCACAGACCATTATTTAAGTGTTCTAGGCATTCATAATGAAATACTCTATTCTTAAAATGCTGGTAATTTACAATTTAGTTCTGGGTTATTTGAAATTGCTTTACTATGGTGGGAGTGACGATTTCGTAGGATTTGAGTTGGAACCCTGCTCTGTCATGATTGTAAAGCCACAGTATGAGTAGAATCAGCAATGCTTGGCTCAGATCCAGTTACTCTGATGTATTATGAGTGACTCAATTTAATTGAAAATCACCACCAGACATTGTTACTAAATAAAGCTGTAAAATGCTTTGCCGCTGCAGCAGTGACTTATAGGTCTTGTGTGCAACATAAAATGTTAATGAAATGGGCATTTAAAGATTACCATTACAGTATACCCTCTAGTGTATGATTAAAACACTTAATTGTTTTTACATAACAAAGTAAGATAAATGCAAGGTCTGGGATTTTAAAATGGCAACCAAAGAAAGAAATGAGTTTGAATTTTACTAATAACATATTGTAACATAAAATAAACAGATATGTCTGATAATGACTATGTATTGTGCACCACTGAAAAACTAAATTTTTGGCAAAAAATTAGGTAGATATTTAGAAATAGGGCATGATTATTTTCTGCCATAGACTTTGATATAGCTACAAAAGACCTCAAGAATATGTTTTGAGGCATATGAGCCAATGTGGTAGACTCCTCAATATCCATTCCACTCCATCTGGTTAGTCTTGAACCATTGTCATCTCATTCTTCTGGTTTGTTTAGTTTGGGGCACAACTTGGCTTCCCTAGAATGTAAGCTACATGAGGGCTGAATTTTTTATTGTTTTGTGCACTGATGTTCCCTATGACTTAGAATGGTGACAGGCCTGTGATAGATACTTGATAAATAATTGTTCAAGAAAGAATGAGAGAAAAAAAGAAAGAAGGGGAAGGACAGAAGGAAGGAAAGAAGAAAGAAAGGAAGAGAGGAAGCGAGGGAGGGAGGGAAGAATAGAGGGAGTAAGGAAGAAAGAAAAGGAGGAAAGAAAAGAAAGGACCGGAAGAGTGCAAAAATGGTGGCAGAATAGACAGACGTATCCCGAGCCTTATCCTGGAGCAGATAGAAAGAACAGCTGGGGGTCACACAGGAGTGTTTGTTGGTGAGTTGAGGGACAGCTATACTCCAGGAGACGGTGGGGGACTGCTGGATGGGGCTCCCCTGACCGGGCAGCTCCTACTGCTGCTGGGTTCCCTCCCGGAGTGACCGGCTCGGACGCGGAGACTGCGCCATCTTGAAGGGGAAAGTGGATGTTATTGGAAGCCTGAAAATCTATAACTACGGCACCCACCGAAGAGCTGCAAACCCCAGAACACTGGTCCCCAATTGGCACAAACATGCGGATTCAGAGGAGCTCTACACTCCACCACAGAAAGGTCAGATTTCGCCTGGGATAAGGAAAGAGAGAACTACAGAACCAGACACCCGGAGAAGAGAAGCCATGGGGAGACAAAGAAGCAGCCCACATATGAAAGACAAGCAGGCATCACCAGAAAAGGAAGTAAACGAAATGGAGGCAAGCAACCTGTCAGAGAAAGAATTCAGAGAAATGGTCATAAGGTAGCTGAAAAGAATGGAAGACAAATTCGACAATATGTGTAAGAACCAAGAGGAAATGAAGAAGAACCAAGAAGAAATGAGAAATGACATCGCTGCTGTAAAGAACTCAATAGAAAGAATCAAGAGTAGACTAGAAGAAGCAAAGGACCACATCAGTGAGCTAGAAGACAGGGTAGGAAAAAATACCCAGGTAGAGCAGCTTGTAGAAAAAAAAATTAAAAAGCAGGAGGAGAGCCTAAAGCAGGGGTGGGCAAACTTTTTGACTTGAGGGCCACAATGGGTTCTTAAACTGGACCGGAGGGCCGGAACAAAAGCATGGATGGAGTGTTTGTGTGAACTAATATAAATTCAAAGTAAAGGAGCAGAGGGGAGAGCAAGAGAACCCTCCGCTCTTTCGGCTCCGTGGGCTGGATAGAACAGCCGAACGGGCCGGATCCGGCCCGCAGGCCATACTTTGCCCACGGCTGGCCTAAGGGAACTTTAGGACAACACAAAACAAAACAACATCCACATAATAGGGGTTTCAGAAGCAGAGGAAACTGAGCAAAGAATAGAAAACCTGTTTGAAGAAATAATGACAGAAAACTTCCCTGATAGAGGGAAGAAAAAACCCACACAAATCCAAGAAGCTCAAAGAGTCCCAAGCAAAATGAACCCCAAAACACTGATGCCAAGGCACATTATAATTAAAATGGCAAACACCAATGACAAAGTAAGAATCTTAAAAGCAGCCAGAGAGAGACAGAAAGTTACCTACAAAGGATCCCTCATCAGACTAGCGACTGATTTCTCAACAGAAACTCATCAGGCCAGAAGGGAATGGAATGAAATATACAAAGTCATGCAAAGGAAGGGTATGAATCCAAGAATACTGTACCCAGCAAAGCTATCAATCAGAATTGAAGGTGAAATCAGGAACTTCACAGACAAAAAAAGGACTAAGGGAATTTATTACTACCAAACCAGCAATGCAAGAAATGCTAAAGGGTCTGCTGTAAAAAAAAGAAATAGGAAGCAAAGAAGGAACACAGGGGTAAAGAATAAAAATGGTGACAAATAAGTACCTATCAATAATAACTTTAAATGAAAATGGATTAAATGCCCCAATAAAAAGACATAGGGTAATGGACTGGATAAGAAAACATGACCCATATAAGTGCTGTCTACCAGAAACCCACCTCAGAAAAAAAGACACACAGAGATTGAGGGTGAAGGGATGGAAAAAGGTTTTTCAGGTAAATGGAAATGAAAAAAAGGCTGGGGTAGCAATACTTATATCTGACAAATTAGATCTCAAAGTGAAGGACATAACAAGAGATAAGGAAGGCCACTTCATAATACTAAAGGGAACAATCCAACAAGAAGAAATAACTCTGGTAAACATATATGCACCCAATACAGGAGCACCCAGATACATAAAAAAAACTCCTGGAGGATATCAAAGGAGAGATTGACAGCAATACAATCATAGTAGGAGACTTTACTACCCCACTATCACCATTGGACAAATCCTCTAAGCAAAAAATCAGCAATAAACATCAATCCTAAATGACTCACTAGACCAGATGGAATTAATTGACATCTTCAGAACATTTCACCCCAAAAGCACAGAATATACATTCTTCTCAAGTGCACATGGGTCATTTTCAAAGATAGACCATATGTTGGGTCATAGGCAATGTCTCTTCAAATTCAAGAAGATAGAAATCATATCAAGCATCTTCTCAGATCACAGTGGCATAAAACTGGAAATCAACTACAATAAAAACAATCCAAAAAAATCAAAGACATGGAGACTAAACAGCATGCTATTAAACAATGACTAGATTACCAGAGAGATCAAGGAAGAAATAAAAAACATCATGGCTACAAATGACAATGAAAACATTACAATCCAAAATCTATGGGACACAGTGAAAGCAGTCTTGAGAGGGAAGTTCATAGCTCTACAAGCATACTGAAAAAAAAAACAAGAAACAATGGTAATAAATTACCTAACCCTACAACTCAAAGAGTTAGAAAGAGAGCAACAAGAAAAGCCCAATGTAGGCAGAAGGAAGGAAATAATAAAGATCAGAGAGGAGATAAACGACATTGAGACAAAAAAAAATACAAAAGATCAACAAAACCAAGAGCTGGTTCTTTGAAAGGATAAAAAAGATTGATGAACCTCTAGCCAGGCTCCCCAAGAAGCAAAGAGAGAGGACCCAAATAAACAAAATCAGAAATGAAAGAGGAGAAATAACAACAGACCCCACCGAAATACAAAGGATTGTTAAAAAATACTATGAACAACTCTATTCCAACAAACTGGAAAACCTGGAGGAAATGGACATATTCCTAGAAAAATACAACCTTCCAAAACTCAATCAGGAAGAATCTAAACATCTCAATAGGCCAATAACTATGGAAGAAATTGAAACAGTCATCAAAAAGCTTCCAGAAAACAAAAGCCCGGGGCCAGACGGTTTCACAGGGGAATTTTACCAAACATTCAAGGAAGAACTAAAACCTATCCTCCTCAGACTATTCCAAAAAATTCAAGAGGAAGGAACACTTCCAAGCTCCTTCTATGAAGCCAGCATCACCCTAATACCAAAACCAGATTAAGACAACACAATGAAAGAGAATTACAGGCTAATATCCCTTATGAATGTAGATGCCAAAATCCTCAACAAAATTCCAGCAAATCGGATCCTGCAGTACATCAGAAAGATCATACAACATGACCAAGTAAGGTTTATCCCAGGAATGCAAGGATGGTACAATATCCGCAAATCAATAAACGTGATACATCATATAAACAAACTGAGAGATAAAAATCATATAGTCATATCAATTGATGCAGAAAAAAGCATTTGACAAAATCCAACACCCTTTCTTGATAAAAAACTCTCAGCAAGGTGGGAATAGAAGGATCATACCTCAACATAATAAAAGCCATATATGATAAACCCACAGCCAACGTCATACTCCATGGGCAAAAACTAAAACCATTTCCCCTAAGAACAGGAACAAGACAGGGATGCCCACTCTCACCACTCCTGTTCGACATAGTACTGGAAGTATTAGCCATTGCAATTAGACAAGAAGAAGAAATAAAAGGCATCCAAATTGGAAAAGAAGAAGTAAAGTTGGCCTTATTTGCAGATGACATGATACTGTACATAAAAAACCCGAAAGACTCCATCAAAAAACTAACAGACTTAATAAATGAATTAGGCAATGTAGAAGGATACAAAATAACGCCAAGAAATCTATGGCATTTCTATACACCAATAGTGAACTTACAGAAAGAGAGACTAAAAAAGCAATCCCATTTACCATTGCACCAAAAAAATTAAGGTACCTAGGAATAAACTTAACTAAGGAGGTAAAAGACCTATATGCGGAAAACTACAGGACACTGAAAAAAGAGATAGAGGAAGATGTAAACAGATCGAAGAACATACCATGTTCTTGGATTGGTAGAATCAACATCATCAAAATGTCCATACTACCCAAAGCAATCTATAGATTCAATGCACTCCCCATTAAAATACCAATGGCATATTTCACAGACCTAGAAAGAAATCTCCAAAAATTCATCTGGAATAAAAAAAGACCCTGAATAGCCACAGCAATCCTGAGAAAGAAGAACAAAGTAGGTGGGATCTCAGTACCAGTTTTCAAGCTGTATTACAAAGCCACTGTTCTCAAAACAGCCTGGTACGGGCACAAGAACAGACATATAGATCAATGGAATAGAATAGAGAACCCAGATATCGACCCAAAGCACTATGCTCAATTAATATTTGACATGAACATACAATGGAGTCAAGACAGTCTCTTCAATAAATGATGTTGGGAAAATTGGACAGATACATGCAAAACAATGAAACTAGACCACCAACTTACACCATACACAAAAATAAACTCAGAATGGATACATACTTAAACATAAGACTGGAAACCATAAAAATACTAGAGGAATCCACAGGCAGAGAAATCTCAGACATATGCCGAAACAATTTCTTCACCAATACCACTCCTAGGGCAATGGAAGCTAAAGAGAAAATAAACAAATGGGACTACATCAAAATAAAAAGCTTTTTCACAGCAAAAGAAACCATCAACAAAACAACAAGAAAGCCCACTGCATGGGAGAACATATTTGCAAAAGTTATCACTGATAAAGGTTTAATCTCCAACATCCACAGGGAACTTATACAACTTAATAAAAGGAAGAAAAATGATCCAATAAAAAAATGGGCAATTGACCTAAATAGAATCTTTTCGAAAGAAGACAGAAGGAAGGCCAAGAGACATATGAAAACATGCTCAAAGTCACTAATTATCCGAGAGATGCAAATCAAAACGACAATGCGATACCATCTCACACCTGTCAGAATGGCTATCGTCAACAAATCAAAAAACGACAAGTGCTGGCGATGATGCAGAGAAAAAGGAACCCTCCTGCACTGCTGGTGGGAATGCAGACTGGTGCAGCCACTGTGGAGAACAGTATGGAGTTTCCTCAAAAAACTAAAAATGGAACTCCCATTTGACCCAGTAATCCCACTTCTAGGAATATATCCCAAGAAACTAGAAACACCAATCAGAAAGGATATATGCACCCCTATGTTCATAGCAGCACAATTCACCATAGCTAAGATTTGGAAACAGCCTAAATGCCCATCAGCAGATGAGTGGATTAGAAAACTATGGTACATCTACACAATGGAATACTATGCTGCTATAAAAAAGAAGAAATTCTTACCATTTGCAGCAGCATGGATGGACCTGGAGAGCATTTTGTTAAGTGAAATAAGCCAGGCATTGGAAGAAAAATACCACATGATCTCACTCATTTATGGAAAATAAAGAACATTATAACCTGATGAATAAAAAGATAGACACAGAGGCAGTAAAGCGCCGAACAGACTGTCAAATTACAGCAGGAAAGCTGCGGAGTGTTGGGGAGGGAGGGAAATAGATCAATCAAAGGACTTGTATGCATGCATATAAGCACACCAATGGACACAAGACACTGAGGGGGGGTGGGATGAGGGCATGCGACAGGGGTTAGGGGATGCTTGGGGAAGGTCGATGGAGAAAAAAAGGAGATATATGTACTAATATATGTAATACTTTAAACAATAAAAAAAATATTTAAAAAAAGAAAGAAGGACCAAGAGTGACATAAAGGGAGAGGATTGCTTAGGATTCCTGGAATCAATTAGCGATCACTCTCTTTGACTCTCTCCCTACCTGACTTGAGCAAGGACAACTTTGCCCTGTTGGTTCTGACATCCATTCTAAGACCATAAAGACAACCATCCATAGGATGGAACTTACCTCATTATTTTAAAGAGATGGAAAGAACCTGAGCTCTTGATGACAAAGCTGAGTATTTTAATTAATCATTCCTACCTCTGAACTTAATTATGGTGCAACAAAATAAAGTTTATCTTATTTAATCTGAGTTAAGCAGAAGTTTTCTTTTTTGCAGTTGAACACTTTCTAACAAACAAAATCTAGATTCCAGCATTTGGTAACAGGATACTGTGGTTGAGAATCAGTCATTTTACCAATCAGAACCCAGTATGGCACCTGTAATGAAATTCTCTGTAATCAGTAATAATAGCAATTGTCTTATTCCCTGACACTATGTGTCAAGCCCTATGTAATATTTTGCATATGTTAGATCCCTTTTACTAGCCTTCCTAGGTAAGAATTATCATTGCGGTTTGCATATGTAGAAATTAAATTTTTAAAAAATATATATTTTATTGATATTTTACAGAGAGGAAGGGGAGTGATAGAGAGCTAGAAACATCGATGAGAGATAAACATCAATCAGCTGCCTCCTGCACACCTCCCACTGGGGATGTGCCCCCAACCAAGGTACATGCCCTTGACTGGAATCGAACCTGGGACCCTTCAGTCCGCAGGCCAACACTCTATCCACTGAGCCAAACCGGTTTTGGCCATAAGTGGAAATTAAAGCTTTAGGAAGTTAAGGTACATATTGATCAGGGGATTGATCTAAGATATTAATACATATGTTTTAGACTGCAGAGCTCAAGCTTTGTACCCCCAGACGGCACTCACACAGGCCTGACTTCTAGAGGGCTCCCTTTTGAAATTCACATGGTCTTTCGAAAACAAAATGAAAAAATTAAGGCTCAGCTTCTCTCCACATAATCCTTCATTTTTAACTTTTCCTAGCAATGAAAGTATATGCTTAATTACTCAGAATTCCTAGTTTTGCCATTCCCTATGAGTATTTTAATTGAACAAAATGTTGCTTCAATGTAACATCATTGATTTGGAAAATTCAATACAGAGAAAACTTCCAGAATGATGTCAGATGCATAAGTAAAGAAAGATTTTAAACCAAACTGAATGATATGGTGATGACCTGGAAGATAAATTTTTTTAAGGTACCCAATTTCTATCTGTTATTTAGAAAGTGAAAAGAATACAGAGGTTTGAAATAGTCTTCCTAAGCAAAATATGTCCACCTAGTTTTTTTTCTTAAACTTGAATAAATTATTTTTGAATAGGGAATAACAGTAAACTAAAAATCAGTGTTTGTGTTAACTGCTGTTAGCACTCTTGATATTTTTATCTTGCTTTCCAATCTTTTGAGTCTCATTCCCTGGTTTACACAGATGAGAAATGTGTTACTACATGATAATATTAATGAAGAATCTCTCCCAGGTAACTATGCTGCAGAAGTCCCCTTGAAACAATTTCTTATTCCAAAAAAGGTATCATAGATAGCTCTTGATAAATCTTTGGGAAAAAGCTAAACTCATTCTGATGATAACCTCTGGAATCTTTACATTTTCACTATTATCTTACCTGTCCTTTTAATACTACTACTCAACTTTCCAGGACCCTGAACTCCCTGAATTTTTTAATAGCTCTAATATTTTTCTAGCTTTACTTGATAGTTTTATCAATAATATAGTTGGTTTTTACAGTGCTAGAACTCTATTCATATGTTCAGGTAACATTTATTACTCATATAACAGGAAATGTGAAAGGCATGGTAAGAAATAGATACATAAGACACGGTTCCAGAGATAGTTACATGGGTAGATATAGAAAATGGAAACAGTTATGATTTATAAGAGAAGAAGTTAAGAAAAGTGTGTTAGAGAAATCTAGAGAACACCTTAACCTGCCCAGAGAAACTGGTGAAATCTTACTTGAGTAGATGATTCCTAAGCTGGGCCTTCAAAAATAAACAGAAGCTTGACATGTAGAAAATAGAGTAAAAGAAAGGAATGGCATCTGAGTAAGATGAAAGAGTATGTGGAAAAGCATGAGGGAGGGATGTGAGAATCTTCTGGAATGATGTATTATAATAAACTCGATCCTCATAAAGGCCCTGTCAGTTCTTGTGGTTATTCTTATATCATGGATAAAGAAACTAAGGATTAGATTATTTGTCACTATTTGCTTGGTTTTTAGTTGCTCACTTTTCTTTAGTTCAAGTATTCTTTGCTTATGAATTTATTATATAAAACACTAGAAGCCTGGTGCATGAAATTTGTGCATGGGAGGGGTGTCCCTCAGCTTGGCTTGCACCCTCTCCAATCTGGAACTCTCTGTGGGATCGGGCCTAAATTGGCAGTCATACATCCCTCTAACAATCTGGGACCAAGGCTCCTAACCACTCGCCTGACTGCCTGCCTGATTGCCCCTAACCGGTTCTGCCTGCCAGCCTGATCATCCCCAACTGCCCTCCCCTGCTGGCCTGATCGCCCCAAACCGCCCTCCCCTGCTGGCCTGCTGGCCCCCAACTACCCTCCCCTGCTGGCCCGGTCACCCCCAACTACCCTCCCCTGCCAGCCTGATTGCTCACAACTGCCCTCCCCTGCCACGACCCACCTCCTCCACTGGGACCGGCCTCCTCCACGCCACATGGAGCTGTGGGATCCCCAGGCCTCAGTGCATGGAGCAGCCACTGGGCCCTGCCTCCTCTGTGCATGTGGCCATCTTGTGGCGGCCATCTTTGTGGCGGCCATCTTTGTGGTGGCCATCTTGTGATAATGTTGTGCACGAGGGTGTGACGCCACCTAGGCTTTTATTAGTATAGATATCAGGGAGCCAGCCCTGTCACAACTATTCAGTGTCTGTTGAATAAATACATGAATCAAGCAAACAAAGGAATGTCATCTTTATTTATAATTTTAACAAAAATTTATGTGATTTCATATTGGTTCCCAATATGATTAGAATTCATGTCAAAGCAATTCAACTTGTGAGAAAATTTTAGAAAACAAAACCTCTGCTTGGCTGGTTGAACATCAACCTATGAATCAGGAAATCACAGTTCGATTCACAGTTGGAGTACATGCCCGGGTTGCAGGCTCAAACCCCAGAAAGGGGCATGCAGGAGGCAGCTGATTAATTATTCTCATCAATGATGTTTCTCCCTCTCTCTTCCTCTCTGAAGTCGATAAAAATATTTTTTAAAAAAGAAAACAAACCTCTCACAGTATTTCAAAGAGAAGATTGGTTACAGAAGAGGTAGAAGGTCTAGAAGAACAAAAGGAAGAGGAGAGTGACCTAGAGGAGAAGAAGAGGAAGCAGGAGAAGGAGGGAAAGAAAAGGGGGAAGTAAAGGAGGCAAGAGGGAGGAGGAAGATGAGAGGAGGAGAAGGAGTTGGAGAAGGGAGAGAAGAAGGCTAAGGAGGAGAAGGGGAAATAAAAGAAGAGAGGAAAAGAGAGCAAGAGGAAAGAGGAAGGGAGGAGGATGACACAGGGAAGAAGAGGAGGATAAATACTGAGATTAGAAATTGTGAGATGAAATGCCATTTAAATAATTTGCCCATTTTTATATTGGGTTTCTGTCTTTTTGTATTAAGTTATGGAACCACAGAAGTTCTTTATGTATTATTTATGTGAGTGGTTTTTTTTTTGTAATTATGATTTGCAAATGCCTTTTCTTATTCTGTCTTTAAGCTCCTTTTGGGGGCCTTTTGATAAATAGGAGTATTGTGTTAATTGAAGTAGAATTTATCAGTTTTCCTTTATGCTTAATGCTCTTTCTGTCTTGTTTGAAAAATTATTCCCTCCCTGAAGTAATAAAAACATTATATTATATTATATTTGAAAAGCTTTATAGGTTCTACATTCACATTTATAAAATTAATCCACCTATAATTAATATTTGTTTTAGCTTTAGAATATTGTCTGTGTCCAGTCTGGAAAACGGAAATCACTCTGGGTACTCCACATATCAG
This sequence comes from Plecotus auritus, assembly GCF_963455305.1. NCBI lineage: Eukaryota > Metazoa > Chordata > Mammalia > Chiroptera > Vespertilionidae > Plecotus > Plecotus auritus. Next base: position 64,321,854 of record NC_137775.1, read on the forward strand.
CAATTCCTCAAATGCCATTTTAATATACATCTGAGGTTTTTACATTATCTAAAAAAATGAGATCTTTAGAAAAAGAAATGTATTATCAAGAAAAACATTAGAAACTTTTATTTTGATTGAAGTTTATTTTGAAAAATATAGTGTGTTTCTTCAAAAGGAACTAAAACAATGCAGATTCAGTTAGCTTACTATTATCATTCAGCTATCCACCGTGAGCATTAAAAACTCCTATCAAAGCTGCACATTAGTTGTCAGATTATGATAAATCCAAAAAGTAATTTTTAAGGTAGAAATGGCTTCTTCTGACATATCTTCTCTTCAGCTTGTTATTAATCCATTCTCACATCAGACTTGACATTGTGAGAGATGATGGACTCTCTTTATCATTTACTGAAACTTGGGAATTAAAAGTAATAACACCCTCTACATAAATAGAGAGAACACATTTCATCTAAAGATTAAGATGCATTATCAAAAGAACCATCTTCAATACTTCAGAGAATGTTTATCTGACTTGAAAGATTGTTTGATTATATCATTGCATGAGAGAAAAAAAAAATCACAAGCATACAATATTGGATACCACTACCCCACTACCATTAATTGTCTGTTGTGCTTTTTTTAGACTCTTAGTTCTATTGAACAATGTAATTAACTTAATCTACTTGTCTTTAAAAATAAAGATATTTCCTCTTGGCATTTCTGGGTCATCCTTGATACTACTCAGTACTAGTAATTTATCTTCATTGCCACCACACAAGACTAGGTAACTATCTCCTCTCATGAGGAACATTCATTCATACAGCTTCCCAGTTGGTTTCCCACTTTTCTCTAACTCCAATATGTATTTCAAATAGCAGTCTAAGTGCTCTTTGAAAAATTAAATCAGATCGTATTACCTCCTGCTGAAAAGTCGTCCATGGCTTCCCACTGTATTGAGAGCAATATCCATGCTACCTCCGGTGAACTGAGACCCTAAATAAAAGCTCCCTGACAACCTCTCCAACATAGTCTCCCTTCTCCACCTTGCTCCTGGTGCACAAGCTTAAATGGCCTCATTTCAGTTCATCATACATGCCATTTCCTATCTTAGAAGCAGCACAATGCTGTTCTCTTTGCTGGAAATGTTCTCCCTGCAAATCTTCACATTGACATAGCACTTCATTCTAACTATAAATGACACATTCTCAAAGTAGTTCTGTTCATTCTTCCTTACTAACTTGATATTCAGCTTTTTCTTAGTTTGTACTCACATAATTATTGACCTGCTTAAATGCTTATTTCATCTCTGCTTACATAGTGTCAAACATAGTTGCACCATCCAAAATATTTGTTGACTGATGAATTTAAGATGAGACAGTTAACAGTATTCAGGAGAAATATCATATATGTATGAAAGATTTCCACAGCCTTGCATAAATAATGCCTCGTTAGAATAGTTATTAAATGCCCTTTATAAACAACGTAGTCTAAGCAACAAAATATAATCACTTGGAAAGCATAGAGAGAAAAATAAAGTATTTCAGACCCCATTATAGTGACCCAGTGAATTATTTCCTAGTACCACTCTGTTCTCCTGGCTATTTGTGTTAGATTCTAAGTAAGCAAGGAGTACTCTGGACTGAAGTCTACCTCCTGTGACCTCTGAAAATGAGGACAAAATTGGCATGTACAAGGCTATTCTTTCCTTCACTCCCTCTTCCCTTCCACCCTCCCTTGCCCTCTTTTCTTTTTCCTCTTTTCTTTTTCTCAAATCAGAGCTGAGTCAAAGAAATACTCCTTCTATAGTTTATAATAATAGAGCATTTTCAAAAGTCAGCAACCCAAATGGACTCTATATTTGGGTAAGTGTCTGTCTTAGGATGTTTCATTCCTTATCAAGAATGAGAACGGGATGTCTATATTCACAAGGCCTTTCTGAAATGTGCTTTAGAACAAGCAGGGAATTATTATTAAAAGAGAAGAAATGACATAAAGAAAACACATTTCAAAGAGACTTGAAGACTCATTAGATATAAAAAAATAAAGGAGAGAGAATGGTTAGAGATTATTCTAAGTGTGCAAACGTGAGCCCCTGGGAGAATGTCAGAGAGGCAGAAACGGGCTGCAGCGGCTCCATGTTGAACACTTAGCATCTGTTTAATGTGGACTCTTTCATTGCAAGATATTTAAGTTTGCTTAAATGACAGTGAATTCTCACTCGAGTTATTACATGGAGAAAGAAAATCAAGGACATAAATGGCAATTCCACAAATGAATTTTTAATGTAAGAAGCAAAATGAGCCTGACTGTCAGGTGGAAGGGAAATTTAGGCATATCACCAAAATTACATTCATGGGGATGAGGAAGAAGGGAAAGCACCACCTCTCTTGTATCTTTAATAAGGCAATGGTATTGTGTAGCTTATCTTGATGAAAATTAAGTTTCACTACATGTAAGCTTCACTTTAGGGGCAAAATTTAAAAACAAAACCATTTTGATAAATTTTGAAAGCCTTTCTCTTAGGAGTGTTATAATCTAGTTTTGAGATTAAGCTGAGTCTCAAATGAAAACTGAAAGCAGCCTACTGATATGATAAAATTGGCAGCAATGGCAGGAAGCTTCAGTCACGAGAAGCCAGTTCCTCTCATCAGTGCAGCTTCAGGAATTATCACTGACATATCTATTTTTCTACATTACCTCAACATCTGGCTTACAGGAAACATTATAATTTGTCTGTCTTGCCAGTAGACACAGCCCATCAGTAATTTAAAACTACTGAAGGAGAAATTTTGAAATATCACAAGAGTTTTCCATTTTCAGTAATGCCTCTCGTAACTTCTAAAACAAATTTCCATTTATGTTTTATTGTATAAAATATAATGGATTTACATGGGATATGGTTATCCTGCTATAAAAGTATATTTTTATAACATATAGCCTATGGTTGAATTCATGTGTCAAAGATCTCTGTGTCTCTAGTGACTTGGATTACATTCTTGGAATTTATTACATTTCTCTGAGCTCAAGCCCTAACCTTGAAGCAATTGTGCGTGCTTCCTTCTTGCAAGTATTTGAAGACCAGAAGTTTTAATGCCTAATATTACATTAAACTCTATCCAAAGCCAGGTCTTGCTTCCTTGAAAATGACAGCGGGTTACTTTCTGTAATCCCTTCCCCTACCTTGGTTTTTGTTTCTGGAATCATTGGTGCGGTCTTAGATTCATTTAGAGATACGGTTCTCAGTTTGTCTAACAAGTTTCCGTTTATACATCCTGCCTGGCGTCATGTCTAGGTAGTGCTTCTTTTTTTTTTTCCTCAAAAGTCTTATGTGGATGATAAGATATAAGGTAACCACATTGTTTGCTGATTTGTTTATTCCCTTGTCAGGAGCTGAGGGCTAGAGCCACTAAAGTTGGGCTTTCTTAGGGCTGAGAGTAGATAGTTCTCAGCCAAAGCAACCAATGGGATGAGAAATGAATACAGTAGAGCAAAAATTGTACAGAAAAGCTAAGATATAAAAAGCCAAACACACACACACATGCACACACACACACAAAACCCTCTAACTAAAATCAGAGTCAACAATCCAGAATGTGGTCTCATAGATGAAAAGAAATGCAAAACAGATGGAGTTTTCCATGGTTTTTAGCAAAAACCATGATTGAGGCCTCTTTTTAAATAGCCTTGACAATATGTGATTCAGGGTTTCAATTTTACTTAAAAGGCGGAGAATCCTTGTGTGGTGTTTGTCTTAAACACAACATCTCCCTGGTATCTCCAAATCTTCTTTAAAAGGGTACAGACATGATCTTCTTATAAAACTTCCTTAGTGGTTCTGATTTTCCAAAGTCTTCTATATGTTTGTTTGAGTTATAATTTAGTTTGTCACCTTTGTTATCCACCCCCCCTTTTTTTAATAATGCTCTATCTTTTACATGAGAATATAGGTAAAAACCTATTGGAAGATTATTATAAAGTGGAAAAACTCTTCAAAGGTCATCTAGAATCTGTTAGACATTTAAGCAGAGGAATATACATCATTCTAAACTGTCTCCTGGAGAGAAGAGTCTCTCTCTTCCAGTGATTCATGCCGTTAGTGCAGGATTCCTATCCAGCCTCCTGCTGAATCTTTTGCAGGATTACAATCTAGAATGTATTGGCAGATTTTCAGAACAGTGTCCCTTTTGTCAACTATATGCAGAGAAATGTGTTTCAGACAAATCATTCAGGAAGAACTTGATAAAAGGAAGTGGCAAGTTTAGTTTTCAGTCATACCCACTTGCTGAATACAACTATGGGAGTAATATTAACTGGTCATTAGTTTGGGTTGCTCAAGGGATGCTCATCATTGAAATAATAAATCGTCGAAATTAATCCTTCCACCCCCTGCCCCCAATTCTCAGTCCTTTTTAATAGAATCTGGATAGAGATGTCTTGTTATGAATACTCATTACCGTATTAAGTTGTCAAATATTCATTTTATGTAGAGATTAGAGAGATTTTTATATCCTATCTAATAAAAGAGTAATATTCAAATTAACCATCACTCCATTACACCCACAAGCCACTCCCACAAGCCACACCCACAAGCCAATCAGGAGCAAGTATGCAAATTAACCCAACCAAGATGGCTGTGGCCACAGAGAGAGCAGGAGGGAGGCTTGGGTTTTCCCGGCAATGGAGGAAGCCAAGCTTTCCGCACACCCTGGCCAACCCAGGCCTCCCCTCCAGGATACAAAGTTTCAATTATAGAAGATAAATAAATCCCAACAAAAATGGCAGCAGCCATGGAGCTGGAGAGAGCAGGAGGCTAGGGTTGCCCCCGGCGATGGAGGAAGCCAAGCTTTCCGTCTGCCCTGGCCGGCCTAGGCCTCCACTCCAGGCTACAAAGTTTCAATTATAGAAGATAAATAAATCCCAACAAAAATGGCTGCCACCACGGAGCAAGCAGAAGGCTTGGCTCTGCTCCAGGCTACAAAGTTTCAATTGTAGAAGATAAATAAATCCCAGATACCAGGGCCTCCACTTGGGTCGCCGGGGGGCGTGGCTGGCCTGCAAACCACCACAGGCCCCTCACCCAGGCCACCCCATGCCCCAAGGGAACCCCCACCCTGATCTGGGACACCCTTCAGGGCAAACCAGATGGCTCCCACCCATACACCAGGCCTCTATCCTATCTAATAAAAGAGTAATATGCAGATTGACCATCACTCCAACACGCAAGATGGCTGCCCCCATGTGTTCAAAGATCCTGCCCCCATGTGGACACAAGATGGCCACCACAAGATGGCCAGCAGGGGAGGGCAGTTGGGAGGGACCAGGCCTGCAAGGGAGGGCAGTTGTGGGCAATCAGGCCAGCAGGGGAGGGCAGTTGGGAGGGACCAGGCCTGCAAGGGAGGGCAGTTGGGGGCGATCAAGCCTGCAGGGGAGGGCAGTTAGGGGTGACCAGGCCTGCAGGGGAGGGCAGTTAGGGGTGACCAGGCCTCCACGGGAGGGCAGTTAGGGGCAAACAGGCTGGCAGGGGAGCTATTAGGCATCAATCAGGCTGGCAGGGGAGTGGCTAGGGGGTGATCAGGCTGGCAGGCAGAAGCGGATAGGGGCAATCAGGAAGGCAGGCAGGTGAGCAGTGGGGAGCCAGCAGTCCTGGATTGTGAGAGGGATGTCTGACAGCAGTCCTGGGTCCCAGATTGGAGAGGGTGCAGGCTGGGCTGAGCTGAGGGACACCCCACCCCGTGCACTAATTTCGTGCACCGGGCCTCTATTTATTGTTATAATGTGGTTAGTTATAATTGAAATTAAATATAATTTTCTCAGCCTTTGGTAAAATCAGATTAAGTTATTGACTAACTCAGCAATTAAAAAATATTATTATAAAATAGTATTAGCCTCTAAGAAAATAATTAGGTCTAAATTTATGCATAAAAAAAGAAAGGTCTTAGTATTTACAAAGTGAAAATAGTACTTACTGAAATATAGTAATTAGAACATATCAGAAATTGCTATTTTTCCATTGTGTTGAATGATAATTTACCTTCGATTTAATTTGATGATTATGAAATATGGATCACATCCTCTCCCTTTTAACTTCTTTGCTTTGGTTCCAGGACACATATTCTCCTTGTTTGTCCCCTACCTCTCTGGCTGCTTCTTTTCATCTTCTTGATCTTAATTTTACAGGGCTTTACACGTCAGTGATATGCTGATAATGCCAGTATATTTATCTCTAATCTTGATCTTTTCCCTGAATATCAGTCAGGCTCATCTAATGCTTATTTGTCATGTCTATGTGAACATTTTAAAATGTCTCCTCAAACTTAATTTGAAAAATAATACCTGTAATTCCTTCACTTCCCTCCTCTAACACATCCCAGCTCTTCCTGTAGTCTTCCAATGTCACCAAAGGACAATTTATGTCTACCAACTTCAGCTTTACCTCTTAAGAAAAGACCTGAGGTTTAAAACTATGACATTCTTTATAACTATAGATTTCAGAACTTTCCTTTGAAAGAAGAATATGTGACTGAAAATGAATTATGCTGATATTATAAATATGAGTACTTATCCCTTATTTTGCTTCAAATGGAAATCATCACAAAGCAACTGGATTAATTAAATACTGGCTTGTAACTTGAAGGCTTCTATAGTTAAAGTATAGATTGAACCTAGGGTGACCCAGATAGGCTAGATATATGGAATAATTGTTCATCAAGCATCTCTGGAAAATATTGTAAGGTCTCATTTAGGAAATCATTGTAGTTTTTAAGCAACTAAGCTAAAACATTTTTTTTTTTGTATTAACAACATTATTTGAAGAAATTAAGGACATGTTCCCATTTTAGTTTCAGTTTGTACAAAGTTCACTTTGTTTAGTTGGAAGTTTTCCTTTCCTTTTAAAATATTTTGTATAAGTACTACAAAGCTAAAATTAGTTGGATGGATAATTTAGCCTATATTTCCATAGGCTATAGACTGCCTTAAGGATTTTGTTAGATTATTTGTTTAATTGAAACGTTTGAATAGGTAAATTATGAACATGGTAAAAATGTAAAAGTGTATAAAAAGATATTGAGTAAAAGTAAGTCTCCTTCTTGATCAGGTTATCCTGTATCCCTGTGTCAAAGTAAAAATTGCATTAGACAAAGTTGAACGCACAAATAAAAATTTCACTTAAGGCTATTGCAACAGGGAAAGATGCCAAACTCAGTTTGAGTTCAACTCCATAAAAAAAAAAAAAAAGAAAGAAAGAAAGAAAGAAAAGAAAAAGGTAGGTGAGTTTTTAAAATCTGGGCTGGGGAATTCATCTTAGGCCACTGGTGTTTGGTAATTGGCATTACCCCAGGGATAATTAAACTTTCTCTTATCTTCATCCACAGGAGCTACGTTTATAAATTGGAGCAGCCACCTCCCTAGGTGTTAGGCTCCTACCTTCCCACAGAGACTGGGAGGTAGGGACAGTCTTCCTTGATGGTTACATTTCAAAGAGAAGGCTCCCAGGTCCTTTAGAAAGATAGTTCCGGTTATTTAACTGGCTATGGGCTTTTTAAAAAGATTTACATCTTGAAGGGACAGAGAAAGAATGTACAAGTACAAGCTTTCTAAAGTGCAGGAAGAAAAAGGATGTCAGGAGTCTGGGGTAAGCAAGTAACCTGTCTAAAGTGTAGTCAGGCTGAAGGGATGATAAGGCCATCTTTGTCACCATATACCCTCCCTGGAGACAACTGCTGTCAGTCTCAGATGTCTTTCCCAGAGATGATCCTAATGAGTGTAGATGCGTTATACATTTTGAATATACAAATATTCTGTAACTTGTTTTTTTCATGTTACAATATATACTAAAGATTAATATTATAGTAAATGGTATACAGTTAATTATAAATAGTATCTGATTTTATAGATGTACCAAACTATTTAAATAATTCTCAATTAAAAGAAATTTAGGCTTTTGCTTTGACCAACCATGCTGCACATTGGAACATGCTTTGTTTTACAGTCAAGAGGGTATTTCTACAGGATAAATTGCTAGAAATGGCATTGCTGGCTTGAAAAGATACATTTCAAGTTTTGTTAGCTGTTACCAAATTGCTTTCCCTCTGTTGCACAAATTTTGGCTCACCTCAACCTTTGCAAACACAGCATGTTAACAAACTTTTTGATTTTTGCCCATGTTACAAGTGAAGAGTAGTCACTTTTTAACATTTAATTTGCATTTTAGATTATGAACCCCCACACTGTAAGTGCACAGACATTCAAATTGTGCAATGAGTCAGTTGTCAGTTGTCAGGTAGAAATAGTTTGCTGTGATTAAGTATCCATTACTGATAAGATGTCCAAATCATGCTAGGAAAAATATCAAAAATTATAAAGTGGTTAAAGGACATTTTCCTTTTACAAAACCTTCAAGAGACACATGGTAAGGAACAACCTTGGATAAGGGAAATTTTCATCCTTTTTTTTTAGTCTCTAAGTTTCCCACTATCATGTTTCAGATTCAATCTATTTTTCCTTAATGTCTTTTCTGATTCTTGCCTATACTATAGATAGTCATGAGCTTAGAAAATTAAAAGAAAAGGGAAATTTTGAAAAAAATAAATATTGGAAAGTCCACTCCTTATTTCCCCTTAATCACCTTTAAGGAATAAAAAAAGAAGGTAGGTAAGGAGCAGTACTATTTGTTATGCAAGGTCCCATGGAGTTTCTCTCCTTATATAAATGTTATTTCATTTAGTCTCCAAGACAACTTTCCAGTGAGTGGTGCTATTTGCATATTACTTGTGTGCAACCTGAGGTTAGAGAAGTGAAGCAGTGGGGCAAGGTTACTTCCAGCTAGGAAACAAAGCTGGAACTGGATCCTTTTCCATGTCATTGCAAAGCCATGTTTCTACCACATGGCCCATTTTCTCTGCCTATGCCATGTTGTGTAGAAGGGTTGGTCAGTTCATTATGGCTGGCTTCCTATTCTAACTCAGAAAGGCCTTTCTGTATTTCCTGGTTTTTACTATAGTGATATATACATAGACAGTCTGGAAATTCAATGGTTAGTACATATGAAAAAGTGAATAATATTAGTTTAATGGATTGTTTTGAAAAGGCCAGTAAATTAGAGTATGGTTACATGTGATTCACTGACAGGAAAATGATTGTGTTGATGTTTCGTTTTTTTAAATTTAATAAATTTTTATTCAGATTATTACAATTGTTTCTCCTTTTTCCCCCCATAGCTCCCCTCAACCCAGTTCCCACCCCACCCTCTGCCCTTACCTCCCCCGCACTGTCCTCATCCATAGGTGTATGATTTTTGTCCAGTCTCTTCCTGCAACCCCATACCCCTTTCCCCCCGAGAATTGTCAGTCCACTTCCTTTCTATGCCCCTGATTCTATTATATTCACCAGTTTATTCTGTTCATCAGATTTTTAATTCACTTGATTTTTAGGTTCACTTGTTGATAGATATGTATTTGTTGTTCATAATTTTTATCTTTACTTTTTTCTTCTTCCTCTTCTTAAAGAATACCTTTCAGCATTTCATATAATACTGGTTTGGTGGTGATGAACTCCTTTACCTTTTTCTTATCTGTGAAGCTCTTTATCTGACCTTCCATTTTGAATGATAACTTTGCTGGGTAGAGTAATCTTGGTTGTAGGTTCTTGCTATTCATCACTTTGAATATTTCTTGCCACTCCCGTCGTCTGGCCTGCATAGTTTCTGTTGAGAAATCAGCTGACAATCGTATGGGGGCTCCCTTGTAGGTAATTAACTGTTTTTCTCTTGCTGCTTTTAATATTCTCTCTTTGTCTTTTGCTCTTGGCATTTTAATTATGATGTGTCTTGGTGTGGTCCTCTTTGGATTCCTTTTGTTTGGGGTTCTGTGCGCTTCCTGGACTTATAAGTGTTTCTTTCACCAGGTGGGGGAAGTTTTCAGTCATTATTTCTTCAAACAGGTTTTCAGTATCTTGCTCTCTCTCTTCTTCTGGCACCCCCATAATTCTGATGTTGGTACGCTTGAAGTTGTCCCAGAGGCTTCTTACAATATCTTCAACTTTTTGGATTCTTTTTGCTTTTTGCTTTTCCGGTTGGGTGTTTTTTGCTTCTTTGTATTTCAAATCTTTGACTTAATTCTTGCGTTCCTCTAGTCTGCTGTTGGGTCTCTGTATAATATTTTTTATTTCAGTCAGTGTATGTTTAATTTCTAGTTGGTCCTTTTTCATATCTTCGAGGGTCTCACTAAATTTATTGGCCTTTTCTAGGATATTCTTGAAAAGCCTTATAACCGTGGTTTTGAATTCTATATCCAGTCATTTGTTTTCCTCCATTTCTTTCGTTTGTGATCTGTTTCTTTGTCTCCACATTTTCGCTGCTTCTCTGAGTTGGTAGGGTAGCTTTGTGTGCTAGGTTTCCTATATGGCCCAGTGGGTCAGCCTCCCCAGTTAACCTGAGGTGGACACTCTTGGTGCACCCCTTTGTGGACTGTGTGTACAGCCTTGTTGTAGTTAAGTCTTGATTGTTGTTGGTATCACTGGGAGGAATTGACCTCCAGGCCTGTTGGCTGTGAGGATCAGCTGTGTCTACGCTGGGAGAATTTCAGTGCTGGAGACAGCCATATAGGATCAGACTTGCAAAATTGCAAAAGCCTCTGTGCTCAGCTTGGATGGGGCGGAGTCTCAGGCCGGAGCCGATGTTTTGGCTTCCCATCAGCCCTGCCCTTGTGTGCGTGCCTCCAGACCTCTGCCTTCTGCGGCTCCCCTGAGTTTCCGCCTGACAGTCCAGATTCCCCCCATAAGAGCGTGGGTCCCCAGGGGCTCACCCAGAACTGGGGTTCAGTACAGTCAGGAGCTTCCGACTCCCTTCCACTAGGGAAAGCCTGCAGCAACCTTCACATTCAGTCTTCTCAGTGAGCACTCGCGCGCACACGCCTCCAGACTCCTGCCCTCCATGGCTCCCCCGAGTCTCTGAGTCTCCGTGTGCCTTTATCTCTACCTGACAGTACAGACTCCCCCTGTATGAGCCTGGGTCCACGGGGTTTCACCCAGAACTGGGGTTCAGTGCAGTCAGAACTGGGGTTCAGTGCAGTCGGGGGCTTCCTTCCCCCTCCCGCCAGAGAAAGTCAGCCAGGCACTCAGCTGCCCTTCCTCTCTGTGCGTGTGTCTCTGTACCTCAGCCCTTTGCTGCTCCTCTGATTTTCCGTGAGCTTTCCTCTTTCCTTCTAGTTGTAGAATTTCCACTCAGCCAGCTTTCCTGTGGTTCTGGATGATGTCCGTTCTGTCTTTTAGTTGTCGTTTTGAAATTGTTGTGCAAGGCAGCAGTTTAGGTGCCTACCTATGCCTCCATCTTGGTTTCTCCCTGATTGTGTTGATGTTTAAGTTGCAATTGCTTTTTGCCTATCTTCCCAAGAGGAATTTCAGCATATGTGTATTGTGATTCTGTGTTGACAAAGCAGCCTGTTGTTAATTGAACTATTTATTTTTTTCCATAAGACATTTTAACATTACATGGAGAATAATGCTCCAGCTTGAATTCTGTAAGACATGATTTCTTTAAAATGTTAATGAAGTTTGTATAAAAAAAAAAGAATGTATAATATGTAAATTTGGGAACTGGGGTGGTAAAAAAAGAAAGTAGGCAGATGGACTTTAACAAAAACTGCAAACTTCAGGGGGGGGGGGGTTGGGGATTTTGGAATGGTGAGTTTCCCAGTCACATCTGACCTAGAACTTTCTTTTATTGAGTATCCTATAGAGTCTATAGTATAGACTAATGGACAGAAGGAGTGTGCTGTGAAATGTTAATGTAGAAACTGCTGTCAGTGAGCAAGAAATGCAAATACCAACCTGAGAATCAAGATATCACTGAATTTACACTATGGTCTTTATGGTCTGAAATGTAGAGAGCCTACTATTTTTCAGGTATTTCTGGCCTAACATTTCCGGTCTTTCACTCACCATGCTCAGCCATTTATCTGTCTGTCTATCTATCTGTCTATCTATCTATCTATCATCTATCTATCATCTGTCTGCCTGTCTATCTATCTACCTATCTATCATCTATCTCTCTATCTATTTAAAATATGTTTCTGTTGACTTCAGAGAGAGGAAGAGAGAGGGAGAGAGAGATAGAAACACCAATGATGAGAGAGAATCATTGATTGCTGCCTCTTGCACTCACACTATTGGATATTGAGCCCGCCACCCAGGCATGTGTCCTGACTGGGAATTGAATCATGACCTCCTGGTTCATGAGTCCATGCTCAACCTCTGGGCCACATCGGCCAGCCCATGCTCCACCTTTTTACTGCCTCTATGTGGTCAGAGCTGTCTGCTATGCTTAATGCTGAAGGATAGCCAGGCTTGTGACCATTAATTGTTATATTTACAACTTAATCTATGAAATACTGATAGTGTGTGATATAGGTAAAGGAACAAATTTATTTCTTGGGATTGTTATATTTCCACCTCATAAATGTCTGAAATGTCACTATGACAAAACTGTGTCATCTTAATACATAGCTTTTTAAAAAAAATTCTATTAAATATTGTATCTCAAAGCACTAAAAGTCAATGATGGTTGATTAGCAGTAGGTAGTAAATTTTCCAGGATGTAGCACTCATTCTCTAAACTGCCAGGTGTGTTGGCCTCCAGTAGCTCACAATGAGTGCCTCTTCAGCAATTGTGCTCAACAAGAGGGAGCAGCCTGGCCCAAGGGAGCAACCCACATCCAATGACTAGCGATGTGGCTGGCATGCAAAGGCCAGGCCCTAACTCAATTCTGGACAACTCTACAGGGCCAGTGCAGCTCCAAACCTCCCTGTGAATTCTGCTGAGGCCTTTATTGCAAGTTCATCATGTTTTAACCTCTCCTTCTGCTCAATCTGTCTTCCTGCATTCTCTTCACAGGTGTTGGTCCCAACAGCCCTGCACAATAAACTCCCTGCACCCACATCTATATTTCAGGCTGTTTCCTAATGGATCTTACTTAGGTGATGGTATTTTCTACAGGAACCTAGGTCTTCAGGGCCCACAAGCACTGAAGAGAAGGCTGAGTTTGTATCTACTTGAGTTGATTAAAGTAAATATGGGTTGTCTAAACATCTAAATGTAATGCTCATCTAAAGTTCATTAACCAAAATGCTTTTGTAGAGGGAATTTACTCTTTAATGAAAATGAAAAGTTTCTACTTTTCTCAGTTTAGGGGAAGCTGGAGAAAATAAAATTATATATATGGTCATCATGGCCTTTCTTAGGGAACCAGACTTGGTTCATATTGTCAGTCAGTCATTTTCAATCATTACACCCCAAATACTGGGCCTAAATCAGATGTAGGGAGGACATGAAGCCAGCTTTACTCTCCTAATGTGACCTGCATTTCTAAATAAAAATATTTGCACATGTGAGAATCACCAAATCTTGACTATTAGGCTAAGTCAAGAGGCTGCAAATCTAGAGAGCCTCCACTAGTTTTGAGAAACACTATAATTACCTAGAGAAGGGCTAATCTTGAGGAAATGAGGTAAATTCAGTGACAGAGGAGTGAATGGTGGAGAGTTGAGGGAGGGAATGGGATCATATGACTTCAGACAGTCAATGCTACATTAAAATAATCATTTCCTTTCTCTCCTCCTCCACTCATATTTATTGAACACGATTTTATGTCAGATTATGGGTATATTTTTTATCTAGTGTTATGAGGTAGGCATTTTATCCCCATTTAAAGATGAAAAACGAATGCTCACAAAAATCAAGTAAACTGCACCAAGGCACCATCTAGATCCAAAGCCACATTCTTTCCATTGTATGTTTATAATGGAAAGTATGTTTTGTGCTCCTTATAGCAAGAGAATTAACTACTATATATTCAAAAAGTTTCAATTATTTAATCCAACAGAATTATAAATTACTCTCAATACCAGTTAGGTTGAATTTTGCCTAATAAATTGATATTGAGGGGTAGATAATTTCATGCTTGGAGCTATAACTAAGAAAAGCAAAAAAATTTCAAAGTGAATTCAGATTAGGCCATTTTTGTAGATAACTAAGCATCTTGGAAAGAAAAATGCAAATGCTCACTGAATACATTGACTTGTATCATAATTATACCATTAAATATACTGAAAATACCACTTACCTAGTTGATTATGAAAATAGGTAAATTAAGTTGGTTACCATAGTTGCTGAGTTTATTATTGGTTGTTCTCTTTAAAGTTTAAAAGAAGTTCAGAAAAACTCAGAATTACTGTGAGAACTCTCCTATTTCCCAGGGGTCAGAATATAACTATCTGGGCATAGAAAGAAACTCTATTATTATCTCGTCTATATATCATTTCTAGGACTACCTCAGGAGAGAAAGAGGGGCTTGTATCTTAGGAGAATGGGGAAAGAAGAAATATAAGGAATTTAACTTCTGTTCCCTTGGTATCAGCAATTAAACCAATCAGGATTTAAGAAAAAGTTTTAAAAGTAACTCTGATTTACACACATCCAGTCTAGGATGAAGCCAGAATTGTAAATTAGGTTTCCTTATTTCAGGCTGAAGTATTTCATAGAAGTAGTTATGTTAAATATTTAATGTTAATGCTATTGCTGAGTTATGTAGTAAAATTAGCAGAATGGAATATATTAATCATTGAATCACCAATTTTTAAATGTGAGGTATATACTACACAGGCTTACATAAACTTTACAGTGATGAGAAATATAGACAGATATAATTATTCAGAGGATTATTAGTATTGTTTATGGTATCCATTTGTAATATGCTGAAGTAGGAAGCATATTGAAGGTATAACAGAATTTGAACAAGGATGTATTGAGATAAATAAGCAAAAAAAATTTCACTAAAAATATTCTCCATTTCACATTTTAATATGGCTGTACAGGAAAAATACAATACTGATAAATTCATGTTAGAAATAGATATTTCTAGAAGTATTAGTCAAAGTTTTGTTTATTATATTTTAAAAGCACTAATGGAGAAGCTAGTGAAAGGAAAGCAATAATAATCCCTCAGTAAAATAAGAAATTCTTTTGAGGTGTAAAAATTACTTTCTGAATTTATCAAGTTCATGTTTATCTTTTAAAATATAAATTAAATTGAAGCATGTTGTTTTATTATGCTAATTTCTTGATCATTAATGTGTGCACAGGTGAGTCAACACTAATTTGTTATTTCGCACATTAATGTTGCAATGGAACTATTAGATATTTACATTCAAACATATAATAGGTATTTTTCCTCTGGGAAAATGTTTTATTTTTCTTGTTTACTAAATGACATTCTCTGAAACATGCTTATTTCAGTCACTGGGCAGTTATACTTTGTGAATGCAGTTGTTTGCCAACAGGACTAATTATTTGTTGATTATTGGTTCAAAATTCTTAGTGCTTTTTTTAGTGTCTCTCAATCAGTTTAAAACTACTAAAGTCATAATTACTTGATAGGTTACTCTCAGATATAAGCGCTAACTGTAAGAGACAAGACAGAAAATTCTGTTGCATGAAAACTTGAACTATAGATACAATGAATTTTGGTGTATTTTCATTTCCTTATTCTTTAACAGTAAAAATAATGTATGTCACATTTAAATACTAAATGTTTTTAATATTATGCTACATTTAAAATTTTTATTAACTTTATTTTGGATTAGTAATTTATCAGTACTGGCATCTTATTTTATTAAAAAAAAAAAAAAAGTGACCCTAGAGCATAGTATTGGGTGTCACACATGTAAATTCTTAAACAAGCACAATTTTTTCTCAAGCCACTTTATATATTTATTTATGTTGCCATTTCATTTTTTATTTGAAAAAAATCATTATTGTTGAAAGTTTTACATAGATTTCCCCCACCCCCATTAAACTCTTCCAGCTTGCTTCCATCCCCTCCCCTCCCCACCCAGACCTTCACCACCCCATTGTGTGTGTCCATGGTTATGCATATATGAATACAAGTTCATTGGTTGATCTCTTCCTACCCCTGCCTTCCCTCTGAGTTTCAGACTCAAGCCACTTTATTTCAAAGAGATGATAAGTAGGTCATTTTTTTTAAGGAAGTAGCTAATAAAAATCTATATCTATAGTGCCCAGCAGGCCATGAGTTCTGACTGCAGAAGTGGATATGGTGGCAGGCATGGACTCTCTGTTCCTGACACCTTCCAAGTGAAGCACAGAGCCCTGGGAGAAATGGGCTCTTATGGAGCGAAGCATGTGAAGACTCCGCGCATGCAGAGAATTCTGACTTCTCCAAACGATTTTTCTCTCTGAAATGTCACATTGTTTCGGGAAAAACTGTGAGATTGTGAGATGGTTAGGGCAGCTTCTTTTACACCTATTTTTACATATTTCTCTTCCATCTCCAATAATCTTGCCATGGTTACAGGCATCACTTTGGCTCAGGACAGCATTCCTTAGCACACTGACTATGGGAATGCGTTCCTTTCCAGGCCCTGCCTCTAATCTCTCTTCACTGCCAACTGCTATCAGAACACTGAGTATGGCATTTCTTTTTTAAATATATTTTATTGATTTTTTTACAGAGAGGAAGGGAGAGGGATAGAGAGTTAGAAACATCAGTGAGAGAGAATCATCGATCAGCTGCCTCCTGCACATCCCCAATAGGGGATGTGCCCGCAACCAAGGTACATGCCCTTGACTGGAATCGAACCTGGGACCCTTGAGTCCGCAGGCTGACGCTCTATCCACTGAGCCATACCGGTTAGGGTTGAGTATGGCATTTCTTTTCTTCAAAACATTTGCTAATCTCACTGTCATCTGTATTTTTTTTAGAGTTCTTTAGCTGTTTGATATGCATTTGATTTACTAAGTGGTTTAAAAATGTTCAAAATTTACCAAATCTACTCAGTTGTCTGTGCAAATGAGGCCAAGAAAAGAAACATAGACAAATAGCAGGGTATTTACTAGTATACCATTTGCAACAGCATGGGTGGACTTGGAGAGCATTATGCTAAGTGAAATAAGCCAGTCAGAGAAAGATAAATATCACATGATCTCAATCATTTGTGGAATATAATGAACAGCATAAACTGATGAACAAAAATAGATCCAGAGACAAAGAAGCATCAAACAGATCATCCAACCTCAGAGGGAAGGCAGGGGAGGGGATTGGGGATAAGAGATCAAAGGACTCGTATGCATGCATATAAGCATAACCCATGGACACAGACATTAGAGGGGGGTGAGGGCATGTGCTGGGGGGTGGGGACGGCCAGGGAGCAGTCAATGCAGGAAAAAGGAGACACATGTAATACTTTAAACAATAAAGAAGTTAAATTAAAAAAATAAAATATAATGCAATATTTTAAGAAAAAAGCCCAAATCATTACAAGAACATTTTATATTTAATGAAAGACTTGTCAGTACACTTCTATTTAGGGAAACTTAGCAATAAAATGATCAATAATGAAAAGATTGTAGCCTTCAAGAATGTTGACCGATAGGTTTTGACCTGCTAATGAAATTGGCATAACATTTTAATGAATTAAAGTGAGAATAATGAGATCTAGAATTAAACTAAATAGAACAGATTAAATGGGAAGTAGAGTTAGATTTCTGGTAAAAGATATTGGATGACAAAGTAATTACAAATAATTATGTAGCAAATTATATTTTTTATCTCTGTTGGTGGGAAAACTCTATTTGCTGATTAACTTTAAACTTTGTTAAATAAACTTTCAGTAAAATTAATCAGCCTGTTTAAAAAAGCAGTTTTCAAAAAAATGTAGGTCAATATGATATGATGTACTAGAAGAATGAGGTTGAATTTATTAAGTATGCTAATTCTACTTTCAAAGTTTCAACCTCCACCAAGTTACTTTGGTACTGACATAATTTTGTAATTTGAATGCATAAGGATATTGATCTGTCAATACTATAGCCCAGAATTTTATATTTCCAAGGCTTGAGGACTTTCTCTCTCTCTCCCTCTCCTCGACTCTCTCTCTCTCTCTCTCTCTCTCTCTCTCTCTCTCTCTCTCTCTCTCTCTCTCCCTCTCTCTCTCTCTCATCTTGTACATTAAATAAATTTTTACAAAATTTTAAATCAGGGAAGACTGAACCTGACCATGCCTAGTGCTAGGATCAGTGGCTTCAGTGATAAGTATATTCACTGGGATCCTTGCTCATATTTCTCCTTATTTCTCAAACTGTAGGCACCCTTCATACATCCATCACTTGATCAATCCAAGTATTTATATTCTTTGATTCTGTTCCCAGGTTGAATAAACTTCATGCTAAGCCAATAAGCTTCATGAATACATTATGCTTTCTAACTCCAATGGACTCCCCATCTGCACATCCAGGCTTCTTTATGCTTTCTTCACCTGTATCTAACCATGTTCTCTGCAGCAGACTCTAGGGCCCTTTCCAAAACTTTGTTCCTCTTCTCCGTGGCATACTTCACCCTCCCAATGCTGCCAAGAAGATAATGTGGTCATTGGCCAGGACCAGTTCCTGACTTTGCCTCTGTAATTATATATGACATCACCCATTCTGGCCTCCTTCTCTCCTGTTGAAAGAAGAGGAGTTGATTGTCCGGTCCCAGTTTGATCATTCAACCCTTACCCAGTGTGGTAGACAGAATAATGATCCCCCTAAAAAGTCAATATCTTAATCTCTAGCACTTGTGAATGTTTTATCTTACATGACAAAAGAGACTTTGCAGATGCGATTAAATTAAGGATGTTGAGATAAATTGTCCTGGATTATCTAGGTTGACCCAATTTATTCACAAGGTCTTTATAAGAAAGGGGTCATGCAGATATGGCAATGAAAGCAGAAAGTGAGGAGAAAGGGAGAGAGAGAAAGAGATTGCTTTGAATATGGGATGAGCCAGCTTTGAAGATGGATGATGAGGCCACAAACCAAGAACTGCTGGTAGCCTCTAGAATCTTGAAAAGGCAAGCAAAGGGTTTCTCCCCTATACCAGTAACCTTTAGAAACCCTACTGACATCTTGATTTTTATCCCTATAAAATGCATTTTAGACTTCTGACCTCCAGAACTGTAAGACAATAAATTTTTGTTATAAGCTAACAAGCTATAGCATCAGCAAAAAACTGATATACCAATATCTCAGTTCCCATCACTTTTACAGAAATTTTATCCCATTGTCTTCTCTATTTCTTTCCCATTAATTTTATGTATTCCTTTAGCTCCTTCTTTCCAGGCGGCAAAAAAGAAGCCTACCATCAATCTTCACTCGAACTACGGCTTTATATCTTTCCTTTCCTTCAGCATCATTCTTATTAAAAAACGTTATGTCTTCCATGCCTGCACCTAAACCTTTGGAAATCTAGTCTCTGACTCTTGTCCAGCTCTGAGTGGCTTTCTAGCCTCTATGGCAGTTTCTTTTTATTTGACAAATTTAACTGAACTCTTCTTCTCTCACCTGAGGCATTTGCAGCTTTCGATACTGGCCTGTTCTCTCATGGCTTCTAGTTATTATTTTGATAATTTTTTCTAGGATTTTTCAGAGGCGTCCCCCCCCCACCCCCCTCCCCTTTCTGGCCACTACTTATAGGTTAGTAAATGAGTCAAGGTCTACTATTTTATCTTTTTCATTATTATTTCCATATAAACTTTGGGTGATTTAATTTACTTTCATGGTTTTAATTACCAGTTACAAGTAGACAACTTCCAGTCAGCCAGTTCTAACCTTACTCTTAAATTCCAGGTATATTTATTTACTACTCATGTTTGCCTATATGTTATCAAGGCTCCTCAAATATTATTTAAACCTAGAGAGGTCCTTCTAATTTTCAGTGTCTCACAGAAGAAACAGAAAATCACCCTTTCATCCTACTGATTCCTCTTTTACCTGTGCTCAGTTGAGTCTATGTCACTAATACCAACCAATTAATCTTTGCACGCCACAATACCTCCACATTTGAAAGGTCATCCCATCTTTCCTCTAGAAGATTTTAAAACCTCTTAACTTTCCTCACCTCCAAGTCCATTCTCTCTGCAATCGGCATGATGTTCCTAAAGCTAAATCTGATTATGCCTCTGCCTTACTTAAAGATTTCTTACATATTCATGCTTCCACAGATAGGGTAAATGGTCTTAACATTGCTTCTAAGGTCTGTTCTGTTTCTCTGGCTAACTTCGCAGCCTCACTCCTTCCTCATCAGAGACCGCTTGTGCTCCAAACACAGAGAATAATTGTCTTATTCACTAGATCTGCCTGACCCTTTCTTGGCTATGTGTTTTGCACACATTTTTCTTAAAATCCACTTTCTGCCTTATTCTCCTAGAAAAATCTGCCAGTTTGTTAAGCTCATACATCCCCTTTTCTTTGAATCTTTTCTCAAGTAGCCAGAATCAGTTACTAAATATATGTTTCCAGATCACTCTTTTCCTGCTTATCTCATAGCACTTATTGCATTGCTATTATTAGTGTTGTATTCTGTCTGCCTGGTCTTTGAATTCTTTAAGGGAAAACTGTGCCTCTTCATGTTATTTTTTAAAATATGTTTTTATTGATTTCAGAGAGAGGAAGGGAGAAGGAGAGAGAGATAGAAACATTAGTGATGAGAGAGAATCATCCTGCACGCCCCCTACTGGAAATCGAACCACGACCTCCTGTTTCATGGGTCAATGCTCAACCACTGAGCCACAATGGCCAGGCATCTTTATGTTTTTATACCTAGTACCTAGCACCATGCTTGACACATGGGAAACATTAAGTATTGTAGCATGGATCAATGAACATCATAAGTAGGCACAAACAACAGATCATGTAATGATTTTCTAAAAACAATACTCAAGGGATGTTTGAGTCAAAATAGGGGAAGCTGTAAAAGAATTGATTATGAAAGGAAAGATATTATAATTGATGTGGCAGTGAGAATAACAGTTCAAAGATTCCACATTCCTTGTGAGGAAGTCCCTGCACCTTCCTTTAGGTGGCACACACAGATGAATAGGATGCCATATGTTTCCAAGAGATTGTAATCTATAAGGAAAAGCAGTCACGTGCACAGTTTGATAGAACAAGGGACTACACAAGCTATGAAAGATGTGTATACTGGATACTAACATCATACAAAGAGAGGGATGAGTTCTTTATGGGGTTATATAAGGCTTCCTAGAGGAAGTAATTAAATAAAATAAAAATGTGACATTTTTAAGGGGAAAAGGCAAATATTAATACTAGGAATTGTAAAATATAAAATGGATAATCCATTAAGTGAAGTGTTGGTTTTGTGTTCCTCTTGTAAGCCAGTTGAACATGTGTCATACTCATGTACATTTATATACAGGGTGTCCTAGAAAAATGTATACACACTTCAACAGCTGATAGCATAATTTTGAAAATGAAATATATTTTAATATAAATTGCATTTATCACTATTCAAAGTGTGTGTATACATTTTTTGGGACACTCTATATATTCAAAAGCTGTATTCTGATTGAAATTTTTGCTTATTACAAATTGGTGTGTCTCACAGGATTTTATTTAGCAGCCTTACTGAACTTTGGCCAGAGGAGAAGTTGAAATATTTCATTACAAACTCTGATCCAGTTTTGGTGGGAAGAGATCAAAGCATGGAGTCAGGTGAAATGGTAGAACTCCCATTTGGCCTGGCACCCTTTCATAGGAAGTTTAGGCTTTGTTCTTACTCCCACTTTCTCCGGGAGAGTGATCAAAGACATTTAGATCTCTCAGACTACACAATTTGACACTGGCAGTCACCTCAGAGAACAGATTCTGAAAAGTCTATGGGGACATTATCAGAATACCATCAGTAAATTATTACTATAAATTAAACAAATATCTCTGATAACACTCATTAAAATTCATATAGATAATTAATTCAATAATTTTACTCTGTAGTTATTTAGTCCCATTGAGGGACACTTAATTTATATGCTAAAATATTATTTTAATAGTTATTTGTTGCAATTTTGATACACAATGAGGCTAAGATGTCCACATGCATTTGATGTTAAATTCCCCCTCCCCACCCCCCCCGCCCCGGGAGGATACATCTGCTTAAAGAAAAAAGTAATCATTATACATAATGAAAATTAGATGGCTTTCAACTTTACTGTACCTGGATTGGAGACATCCCAAAACTTATTAGTCTTCTTTGTTAGCTGTGTCTTAGCTGTTCTTAGGTTTTAAAACATTTAATTTTATTATCAGCTGTCAAAGTGCTTTGAAACTGTGTAAGATTTTTTAAAATATATTTTTATTGATTTCAGAGAAAAGGGAGAGGGAGAGAGACAGAAACATCAATGACGACAGAGAATCATTGATTGGCTGCTTCCTGCATGTCCCACACTGGGGATCGAGCCCGCAACCCAGGCATGTGCCCTTGACTGGAATCGAACCCGGGACCCTTCAGCCCACAGGCCGATGCTCTATCCACTGAGCCAAACCAGCTAGGGCCTGTGTAGATTTTTATTGAAATTGCAATTAATCTATAGATTAAAGAAAGTTGAGGAAAAGAGTATGTATCTCTATTTTTCCCCTGTTTTGTCTCAATAAGGTTTTAGACTTGTCTACAGAAAGGTCTTATAAAGTCTTGGTTAAATTTATCCCTTGGTATCTATTTTTATAGTTGTTATTGTTATTACTCTAAGTGGTGTCTTGACCTTCACTTCCACCCTAGAAAAGGCTTTCCAAGAATTTTCTCAGCATCATTACTTTTAATGCAAAAATTATTGGAACTAAGTATTTATTGGCCATAGAAAGTATAAATAAAGTGTGCTCTATCTACCCAGTGGAATATTGAACATAGGTAAAATTAAGTGAAAAAAGTATATACAGCAATACAAGTGAATCTTAAAAACACAATGCTGTTGGAAAAAAATTTCAGAAAGATACATGCAATATATAATTTATAAGCAAATTGACTTTATTATACTTCACTAGTTACATATATCTAACATATTTTACATGCATAAAATATTAGATGCTTTTTAAAATAAGAGGAATAGCTCAATAACTTTTAAAATGGTTAAGAATTCATAAATAAGTAACAGATCACTAAGAATTATTGTAAATCCTTTTACTACTAACGTAATCCTCTTATGCAAGGCATATGAGCAACAAATCCTTGGAAAGGCTTTTATGAGCTTTGTGTGCAATCTTAGACATAACAAGAAATATGTTTTCTTAGTAAATTGAATTGATTCTGTGATTTAAAAATATGTGATTTTTAAATAAATAAAATATAGCAGTATATTATTAGAATATCTGTATTATAATATTACTTTTTTCAGTTCTTTATACATCTTTTTAATGAGGCCTACTCTATCTTATTTATTACTACAAACTGCTCTCTCGCCATCCCTTAACCCTGATCTTCTTTTTCTTTATTCTTATTTATAGCATTTAACACATGTGACCATATGAAGCACTTTACTTCTGATATTTGTTGTTTAATATCTATTTCCTTTCATTAGAAGGCAATATGGGGGTTAGCTCTCAATGTGGCCCCTATGCTCTACTTCTCCCAGTATTTGTGTCTTGGTCAGTACTCACCCACTTTGAATCATGGATGCCCGAATGCCAAATAGCATAGTGTAGAAGTGGTTTTGTCTGACTCCTAAGACTAGGTCATAATAAATATTTCAGCTTCTACCTTGCCTCCTGTCCTCTCTTGGATCATTTACTCTGTGGAAAGCCATCAGTCGTATCATGAAAACACTCAAGCAGCCTTGTGGAAAGGGAGGCAGCCTTGTGAACTGAGACTTCCTGACAACACCAGAAACTACTTTCCAGCCAGGGGTCCTTGAAAGTAGATTTACCAACCCTCACCATGCCTTCAAATGCATCCCTAGCCCCCATTTTCACCACAACCTCACATGAGACACTTAACCAGAATCGCTCAGTTAAGGCACCCCTGAATATTTGACCCAAAGAAACTATGAGAGATATGAAATGCTTATTTTTTAAGCCAGGACATTATGATTTAAAAATACAGACATAAATGTGATTATAAAATCCTTTGTTATAACCTCAGAAAGATATAAGGTGGTAATTCAGCTAAATAGTAGAGCTTTGCTCTCATAGCTTCAGCTTAACTCAAAAGTAGAAAATGTTATCTTGAAGATGCTTATGTGTGTGGCTTTTATCTAATGAAATGAATCCTAATATGATTCACAAGGGACCAAAAACATCTATAATAATAAAAGCGTAATATGCTAATTAGAACAGACAGATGGACGACCTTCCGGATGAAGCTGGGGCTGTGAGGGTTGAGCCCTTCATGAATTTCATGCATTGGGCCTCTAGTTTTAAGAGAATTATACAGGCAGAAACACTGTCAGCTTGATATGACAGGGACAGAGACAGTACAGAATAAAAACAGGATTTTGGATCCCCAAGCATTTTACCTACAGGAAGCAAATTGGTAAAATTACTCAGCTGCAAGCACTGACTACATTTTCTGACAAAAAACACCCACAAAACAACAAAAAACTTGGAAGGGCAAAATTAAGGGCCCAGAGAGCAAAGAAACATGGAGAATAATGACAGGACCTTAGTCCTAATGAAGGAACTGCTAACATGTGCCTGGTGAGAATTCAGTCACTGTCGACCAGTTACTCCTATATGCTTCCCATTGTCATTTTTTTTTTCTTCAATGGGGAATTTATAAAGGTTATCCTTTGTTTATCCTAAACATTATATGTTGGGAGTGTGGTACACAGATAATTTGTCTGTTTAGTTCACAGGTCTTCATACTGAGAACTCAGAACTGGATCTAAGGAGACACATTTGCACATGGACTTGATTTATTGGTAAGATTTGGGACTTTGATGCTGTAATGCAATGAGATTTTTGAGGGCATTGGGAGGAAGTGACTATTTTGCATATGGGAGGAATGTGAATCATTGTAGTCCAAAGGGGCAAACTAAAATAGCCGGCCTCCAAATTTACCCCCAATATTCCTCATGTTCTGGTAGTCATGCCTTGTGGAATTTCCACCCACAATGAATATGGCTGGCCTGTGTAACCAATGGCTTGTGACTTCTAATGTCAGCAAGTGATTTTGTTTTGTTTGCCAATTTTAATCTCAGGTGTTTGGAAGAGTTCCTGATAACTGGCCAGTCAATAGATATTGAAAATAAAGAATAAATAATTTTGATTTGTATATTTGATTCACTATAAATTATTTGAAATATTTTGATTTTATTATTCAGTTTATGCTCTCTTTGAATTTTAACCATTACCTTTGACTTTGATGGCAGTAGGAGAGCTATAAAGTACTTTTACATTCAGTGAGGAGATAATAGTCTATCTTGGGGAGGTAACAATCTATGTCCATATCACCAGCACAACTTACTTTCTAATATATGATCATCTTTTCTGTTTTCAGCTACCACTGTGTATATCTAATTCCTATCACTTACTGAAACACTGGAGGCTTCTTTATTGAATTATTTTACTTCACTATGTGGTGCTGAGATACAGACTTTTAAATATATGGGTGCATTGTGGTACAGCTACTACTTCTGGCAGCTAACTGTTGAGCATTTATCATATGCCATATACAGTATTATCACATTTAATCCTTGCAGTCCTGTGAGCCAGTACTATTAACTCCATACTAAGAAATGGAGGAACATGAGGATAATGGGACATGAAGAAATTTAAGAGGTTGTACTAGCTATTGTCAGAGACAGAATCTGAACTAAGGCAATTAGACTCCAGAAACTATGTTCAGTGAGTCTCAACTCACTGTGCTATCCTTCCTTGGATTTCAAATCTGACACCCTGATTTTAGATGGATGGCCTTTAAATGAAATGAAACCAGGAAGGATCTCTAAGGCACACATGCTGACTTATGTTCTCAAAATGTAATTGGCTGTCACATTCTTTGGTATGTTCTGAAGAGGAAAATTTGACTTTTAAATAGAACACCTGGTAATATTTTACCAAAAAAGTGTATTTGTTTCCATTACATATAGTTAATGACAAAAAGTAACCATGAGTAAATTTCTCATTTTGTACCCACAAATATACATATCAGAAGAGTTAAGCTTCTATGTATGCAACAATTTAATAGGTAGTAATTTTAATAATGTTGCCATGATCAGACTCAAGGGCCAAACCAAGCCTTTGCTACAATGATACTCTGGGGCACAGGAATCCTATCTAATAAAAGAGTAATATGCAAATTGACCATACCTCCGCTACACCCACAAGCCACACCTTCCAGCCAATCAGCAAGTATGCAAATTAATCCAACCAAGATGGCTGCAGCCATGGAGCAAGCAGGAGGCTTGGGTTTCCCTGGCAATGGAGGAAGCCAAGCTTCCTGCACACCCTGGCCGGCTGTGGACTCTACTCAAGGCTACAAAGTTTCAATTATAGAAGATAAATAAATCCCAACAAAAATGGCGGCAGCCACGGAGCTAGAGAGAGCAGGAGGCTTGAGTTGCCCCCAGCGATGGAGGAAGCCAAGCTTTCCGCACACCCTAGCCTGCCTTGGCCTCTGCTCAAGGCTACAAAGTTTCAATTATAGAAGATAAATAAATCCCAGATACCAGGGCCTCTGCTTGGGTCGCCGGTGGGCATGGCTGGCCTGCAAACCACCACAGGCCCCTCGCCCAGGCCACCCCACACCCCAAGGGAACCCCCACCCTGATCTGGGACACCTTTTAGGGCAAACCAGTTGGCCCCCATCCGTTTACCAGGCCTCTATCCTCCTGTCTAATAAAAGAGTAATATGCAAATTGACTATCACTCCAACACACAAGATGGCTGCCCCCATGTGGACACAAGATGCCCGCCACAAGATGGCCAGCAGGGGAGGGCAGTTGGGAGGGACCAGGCCTGCAAGGGAGGGCAGTTGGGGGAGATCAAGCCTGCAGGGGAAGGCAGTTAGGGGTGACCAGGCTGGCAGAGGAGGGAAGTTGGGGGTGATGGGGCCTGCAAGGAAGGGCAGTTGGGGGGGACCCAGGCCTGCAGGGGAGAGTAGTTGGGGGGACCCAGGCCTGCAGGGGAGGGCTGTTAGGCATCAATCAGGCTGGCAGGGGAGCAGTTAGGCATCAATCAGGCTGGCAGGGGAGTGGCTAGGGGGTGATCAGGCTGGCAGGCAGAAGTGGTTAGGGGCAGTCAGGAAGGCAGGCAGGTGAGCAGTTGGGAGCCAGCTGTCCTGGATTATGATAGGGATGTCCGACTGCCTGTTTAGGCCCGATCCTACCAGGATCAGTCCTAAACGGGCAGTCGGACATCCCTTGAGGGGTCCCAGATTGGAGAGGGTGCAGTCTGGGCTGCGGGACACCCCCTCCCCTATGCATGAATTTTGTGCACCAGGCCTCTAGTAGAATTTATAAAATCCTTTACCAGCAAAAGCTTTTTACTAATTCCAGCCAACAAAAATGTGATTTAATATGCAAAACAACAAAACAAATCTTGATTTTCAGATGGTTAGTTGTTGAATATTATGAGCATCTTGGTTAATTTCACTTATAGCTCTGAATTTGGGAGGCAGTGTGATTTTTTTTTTTTTTTAGAAAAAAATGAGGCAGAATCATCATTTTCATCCACTAACTTTCTATGAAAACATAGGTATATTTACTAAGTTAAGCTTTAATAACTGCTGAAGCAGAAACAAACAAATAAAATTTCAATGACTTACACAAAAGAGGTT
This sequence comes from Plecotus auritus, assembly GCF_963455305.1. Lineage (NCBI taxonomy): Eukaryota > Metazoa > Chordata > Mammalia > Chiroptera > Vespertilionidae > Plecotus > Plecotus auritus. Next base: position 64,349,450 of record NC_137775.1, read on the forward strand.
TAATTTCTCTCATATGTTTTTTTTCCCCACATAGGCCCATGGAGTTGTGGGAAGTTGTGCTTGACAGAATCACTTAGTGACTGAGGTTGATGGAGTCTACCATTTTGTGAGTCTGCCATTTGGACCATATGGTTCTAAAGCTATCAGAAAAGTGAAGAGGGATTCAGGAGTCATACTAGTGTTTACCTGCTTGACCTCATTAGAAACACATGACCCTAGTTAAATACACAGGAAATATAGAGACACACATGTGTATTTTCTACTGATTATCTGATTTCACTAATCCTGTCTTCTGCTGGTTATGTCCAATCTTTTTGTTAAACTCATCTAGTGAGGTTTGAATTTTAGATTTGTGTTATCTTTCTTCTGCCATTTCAATTTGATGGGCTTTTTAAAAAAATAAATTTTTACTTGCTACTTAAATTTTCCATATTTTAATTTATTTTGTCCATTTCTCTTATATTCTTGAGCATATCAACCATAATTTAAAAATCTTAAGAGAAAGTGCTGCTATCTGGATCAGCAGTAGGTGTGCATCCTTGTTCATTTTCTCTCCTCTTCTTTTGTCTTTCTAAGTAATTTTTAAATTTATTGCTAGACATTAAACAAAAGATACTTCTCTGCCTCTGTTGTATAGAGAGATTGGTAGATGGTCATCTCACTGAATGCAGTCACAGCTGCATTGCAACACTGAAAAAAATGTAGTCTAATATATGCTAACACCTGATTTTACAGGGTTTTCCAATAGGAATCTGTTGCATTCTATGTGGAGTAGGAACCAAACTTTAACTTTTGCTTCAAGAATTGTTTGCTCTTCAGATGCTTTTTCTTTCAGGTTTTTAGCCTGCTGGCCCAGGATGCCCCAGTTTTGGTCATGCTAGGCATGTACTTGAGGCTCCCTAAGCTCTGCTTACACCACAGCAGCCATCCACGAGTTCTCACTGGATTTTCTGCCACCTGTCAGTGCAAAGAATCATTAAAAGATCCCAAATAAAAGTAGCCGAAGGAGCTAGCTCACTGTTTCAATATTATTTTGTCTCTAGAGTCTTAGCCCTTCTATTTTCCACGCCTCAGAAATTTCTTGCTACTGTCAGGCCAATGGATGATATATTTTATTTTGCTTTTCAAGTTGTTCTAAGTAGAAACACTAGTCTGCCGCTCAGCCATTCCATCACTTTCCAAAATAGAAATTTTAGGGAAATATATGGAATATTTTATATGCATGCTCTATTTCTGACACAGTCCAATAAATTTCCTTTTTCTCACACATAAGAAACAGCTCCTCCTCAAGTGAGACAACCCAGTGTTCCAAGTTACTGAATCAAATTCAAATCAGTAATCTCCAAGAGACTACAGTTGTATTATGAATCATCTTGAGCTGGAGATGTCTGAACTAAAAGACAAGTTACCTACTCATTGTCTGCATCAGTGTGCAAAAATGGAACAGGAGGAGGATAAGTGTAATAAACAATCCCGCAGGGGAAAAGGAAGACCAGGTGACACACCACAGTCACTATCTGTAAGCAATTCTGAAATTCCATTGGACAAACATTTTACGACCTTCTGCACTGAGGTGTCAGAGGTTCCTTGATTAAGTTTCTTACTCTCTGGAACACTTCTGGTATCCATTGTTCTACCTATCCATTGGCTTTGCCTTCTGGATGCTCCATCTCTTCTACAATTCTTGACTCATTTGAAATAGGAATTGGAAACTATGCCCAATTAAAAGCTTTCTGTGTTTTATATTCCAAGCTTGTGATAAGCAAGCCTTTGGAAATGTGGCAAGCTCTGCTTTATTTGCTTCTAGTCAGTTTCATGAATCATGATTCTAGAATCTAGATTCTGCTTTACTATTTCATATTTTTTTAAAATATATTTTATTGATTTTTCTTTTTTTTACAGAGAGGAAGGGAGAGGGATAGAGAGCCAGAAATACCTATGAGAGAGAAACATTGATCAGCTGCCTCCTGCACACCCCTTACTGGGGATATGCCCACAACCAGGGTACATGCCCTTGACTGGAATCGAACCTGGGACCCTTGGGTCCGCAGGCCGACGCTCTATCCACTGAGCCAAACCGGTTAGGGCAATATTTCATATTCTTGTTCTATCTATCTCTCCCCACATATTGAAAGCTATCTTGAGGTCCTTTGGAACATATGTATCAGGCAGACCTATAATTGATCTTTTCCAAATTTTATTTTATCCAGTAGAAAATGTATACTGGCTTTTGTCTCTCAAAACCAGTTTTAATCCATTTTCTGTCAGAATCTGAAAGCTGTAAGTTTTTCCAATCATGGAAGGCCCAAATTTCTGCTTAAAAACTGGCTAATTATTCCAATGCCAATAACTTTCTTATAATATGTCAAACACAGCCAATAGCAAATACATTCTCTTCCTGGAACTGCTGTTGTTTCGCAAATTGGCCCCCATATACAAAGTGCAAGGAGAGACTGAGGAATAAGGTAGACCACTCCGGATGGGAGGGTAGTGGGTTTAATAAGTAAGGGAAATTACTTATGAGGCTTGTCTTGGGTGGCTGCAGTACAAGCAGACTTCTGCACTTGCCTGCCAGAATCTTAAAAGTTTATAGAGGCCTTAAAACATTCAGTCACATATATTGTCCAGATGCTCTCAGCACCACATTCTTCTCTCCAGGTTACAGCTTTGAATACGGCTCCCGCTGTGGGAATGGTGGGCAGAACTTATGTTCCAAGGACAGGAGAGTGTGTAAAGAGCCTCCAGTTGGTCATGTCCAGTTCACAGGTCAACCAGCAGTTTTAGCCTCCCGATGACCTCCTCTAACAACTACACGTGCAGAGTCCATCTTCCTTCCACTTGACCAGAGTTAACAAATATATATTCTTTGCATAATTGTGTCTCCATCTTTCCAGCTCCTGACAGCATGTTACACCAGAAGCACTTTTCATGCTATTTGTGTTAAACAACTTTAACTGCCACAGCAGACAAAAGCCAGAGCCTCAGTGGTCCAACAGAACAGCATTTATGTTTTCACATTTATTTTCCAATGCAAATTGGCAGGAGAAGTCACTCTACAAGTCAGGTTGCTTGAGGAGCCACAGTTTGGTAGGTTGCTACAGGAGGAGAGAGAAATGGAGCAGGTACACTGATCTTCAGAGATCAGCTGAGAAGTAATGTACCACTTTCACTCATAGTCCATTGACTAGAGCTAGTCACTAGGCTGCAAGCTATGTGCAAGGGAGTCTGGGAAAAATTGAGAAGCACATAAAATAATAAACATGTAGATGAGATAAACCTTTAGGTGTCCCTAGCTCCAATTTTTAAAAAAATCTGTGTTTAACAATAATCTATCTTTTAAGTTTCCCTATAGAAGTATCTTCAGAATATCTCAGAATGTACTGTGATTGTTTTGAAATGTTAGCCTTGGTTATTACTTGGTCTCTTTATGTTATTCAACATGTAAAACCTCTAACAGGCAGTCAGACAAGACATCCAGGGCAGCCTTAAGTTCTTTTGGTCCTCAGGGTTAGTTTTTCTTCCAGCTGCATGGTAATACTGGCTGCATATAAATTGATGCCAGCTTGAGGGAGAAATTCTTGAGTTGCTTTTGCCTTATCATATCAGAACTTTTTAAATATGAGTGAAATAACTCCCAAGACATCCCGAGGACAGCCTGTCATTAGAAATGCTCAAGGTACAGCCTAGCTGGTATGGATCAATGGTTGAGCGTCGAACCATAAACCAGGAAGTCAAGGTTTGATTCCTGGCCAGGGCACATGCCCGGGTTGTGGGCTCAATCCCCGGTGGGGGGCATTCAGGAGGCAGCCAATGGATGATTCTCTCTCATCATTGATGTTCCTATCCCCCTCTCTCTCACCTTTCCTCTTTCTGAAATCAAATATATGTTGTACTTGCTCTTTGTTCCTCAGCTTAACACTCTTCTCCTCCCCACTTAGACACAGACATCTTATCTCTTATTATCCCTGTCACCTGAAAATTCCATATCTTGAAAGACATGGAATGCAGGGCATCCCAAGGGTGTTTTATTAAAATACAAGCAAAAGCCATACATAGTGGCTATTCTGCACCAGAACGTTAGGTTTTTAAGTCCTACAGTACCCTACAACACTATTTTTCAATCACCTTACAAGCTCTTGAGACACTTTCACATCCAGGTCCTCCATTGTCAAACTATCTTTTTCTCTCCTGTCTGGGAAAATAGTTAGCTTTCATATAGCATTTCCTCCAGATATTAAAGGAGGCTGGTAAATCCACTGCTTATTTGGCTAAGCACTGCTCTTTCCCCTTGGGAGAACAAACCTTTATACAAATACTAGAGGCCCAGTTCACGAAATTTGTGCACGGGTAGGGTCCCTAGCAGCTGCCAGCTGCTAGCCAGGGCCTTCCTTACCCCAGCTGCCTGCTGCTGCCGCCAGCCGGGTCCTCCCTTCCCCCGCTGTCAGCCGGGGCCTCCCTTTGCACCTGCCTTGGCCTGGTGCCACCTGCTCACCTGTTCCACCACCCCACCGCAGTCCCACTATCATTGGGACCCACCACTGCCAGCACCATGTCACTGATGCCCACCATGTTCCGCGCCGCCCCCTGGTGGTCAGCGCACATCTAACTCCCGGTCGGTCGAACTCCTGCCCATAGGGACAATTTGCATATTAACCTTTTATTATATAGGATGCCAGACCTAGTTCCTTCTCTTAGAAGTCATTCTAATTGTTTATAGTTAGCTGCCTCTAAAAACCATAGGCCTATAACTGTTATTGAAACTTTGATCCACTATGGTCAGCAAGGATATGTAATAATGTTAAACCAAAGCATTGTCTGATGAAGAGTTCTGAGCAACAGGTGGGGCTGCAGGAGCAGGTATGAGGTTGAGTTGTGGCCAAATCAGAAAAGCTCTTTGTTTCTCTTATAAGTAGGCTTTGGTGTTGCTGTCACTGGAAAAGTCAGAAAGGACACACAGAGACAGCCAACACAGTGTCTTACTGCATAAAGAGATATAAATTGTGCACAATTAATAAGTAATGTGGATGTTGGAGGAAAGATTAGAATTTTAGTAGAAAACTTCTGTCAGTTGCAGAGGCAGACTGCTTTGCAAATAGTTACAAATGCCTTGAATAAAAGGAGTAACCATTTCAAGAGGACAGCTGCTGGCAAGAAAAGGTTGGGGTGTAGGAATATCAGTTGTGCAGGAGAACCTAGCCCTGTCTGGATAAAGCAGGCTAACATCTTGGACTTCTACCAAATCCTGCCAGAGATATGCTCTGTTTGGCTGGCATAGGTTTTAAAAAACTTTAATATGAATGCTGTTATGTGGCAATAATGCTCCCAGTTTGTTGTCACTTTCTATTGTCATATATTCATCCCATGCATACATTTAGGTTCCCTGCATGGCACCTGTGTGCATTTTTAACGTGTGATACAGAAGGTATTTTTACATGTTCCTAGAGAGGAGAAACAGAATGCTAATGACAAAGCACCACTGATATGCTTTGTAGTTTGTTCTTTGTAATTATGCTTAGATCATCATATAAAGAGTCAACAGTGTATAGTTCTTATTACACAGGCATTTGAAATACTTGCTTCTGCTGCAGATAATGATGCCTGTGGTTCTTTTTTTCTCCTTTTCTTCCCCCATTCTTTTTGGAGTCCAGCTTCTGCCCTGAGCTGCCACCACTGCATTTTCTATTTATCATCACAACTGAAGCCATTTCTCCCAACCCTAATGACTATCCTATCCCTCTCAACAGAGTGAGCATTTGCTCCCCAAAGAATGATTTGTTTAGGACTAACAAGTTATTCCAATTTTTGTTCACTAATTATATTATGAATCATTGAACATTTCTTTGTGAAATGCCTCCTAAGAGGACATATACATATATTTACATTCACAAATATATATACATAAATATGTGTATACGTGAATCTATGTAATACACGCACGTGTGTGTGTTGTGTGTTTATATTTTCTCCTCCAGAAGCACCCATCAGAGAAAGGTAATTGATAAGAACCGATGTTCCAGGTGTTTTATCTAGTTAACTCTCACCACAATTCTATCTGTTAGGTATTATTTTAAAAAATAAAATAACCTGAGATTGAAACAGGCTCAGTGCTTCTCCAGGTCACCCAAGCAGTGAATAGCAGAGCCAGGACATGGATGTCTAAGTCGATCACATCTCCATTTCACCAGGCCATTTCAGGTTGATCTCCGCAACACTGGTTACGATGGTTCAGATTTTACTTTCCTTTACACTGGAAAAACAGAAAACCATCTATTTGATTATATGTTTATACTTTTTATTATCTAAACATATAAAAATTCTTCTAATTTTTTGTTGTCATTAATGCAAACAGAAGAGTGTTAAGATGTTTTGGGATTTTTTCTTAGTTTTAATAGGCAGTGAAATCAGAGCCCACACCTGCTGAAGAAAAATGATCTTACACGAAGGTGTGCACCCAAAGTCACTTAGGGTAGCAAATCCTTGTCATTCCTCTTGTCAATCCCTAGCTGTCCAGAGTGCTCATCCTGTCACTTTTTTTGCAGGTAACAAAGCTTGTTTGATGGAAACACTTTTTTTTTTTTCTCTTGAGGAAAAATCATGTGGAGTTTTCTTCTTTGTCCCTATAAACAAGTGAAAAATACTTGTCATCTTTTATCTTGGCAAAGTATTGAAATATCTTAATTGAAATAACAAAGAAAAGTTTGTAATGATTTTGAATTTTGCATTAAGAAGAGAATCCCCATGGAGTCATTCTGCTAATTTTCTTTTGGAGACTAGATTTCTTTTTTGTTTTATTCTAAAACAGAAGTAAAATTATTGTAAATTTACATTAGTTTGTTTTGCTTATTTTTAGAATTGAATGTTTAAAATTCACAATATATGTGTCCTAGTTCTGTTGATTGATATACATGTAACATATGAATTATGTAATAGTTTGTTATAAGATAATTTAATTATAATTATTTTGTTTGTTTATCCTCTGTGCCAAGAGATGAAAGTGAAGAGCAGAGACACTGTAAGGTGCAGGAACCTAATCTTTCCTGTTTTACATTGAGAAAGAATAGGTTTCCATGAAGTCATGCTAAGTATTTATTTTCACTTCATAATAATAATATACCTAATATCAATGAAAGTTATTAATATTAATACTTAATAATATATTAATAGTGAATAATAAGTATTTATCTTCACTTAATAAGGATGAAATAAATATATTTTCCTAAAAATGTGAAGAAAATTTGTTTCTACTAGACTCTTGATGAAAGAACTTTATTAAAGGTTGTACTTTTGTAAAAACATAAATAAATCCAAAAAGCAGCACTGAGAGCAAGAAGGGAGTGATGAACAACAAAAAAGTTGTAAATGTGGTTATTTCTAAATAAACATTTTTGTACAAAAATAAGAAGGCTATAAAATTTGGGAGGTAAAAACTAGAGAGAACTAGATTGCTTGAGCAGGCAAATTTGGAATTAAAGCCTGTGTGTTGCCAAGAAGAAACTTGAGATTTTCATTAACTTTGGATTTTTAGTGAACTTTATACATATTAAAAATAAGGAAATTACTAAAAAAAGAGGTAACATCTAGCATTTTTATTATAGAAGTGAATAAAGGGGGTTGGACTATGGTAGCAATCATCTCAGGTAGAAACTGCTGTTTGGGTTCTGTACTTATTTGTTTGCTAAAACAATAGAAAGTTATTTTGATTTTCTGAACTTATGTATGCTATTCCAATACTCCATTGATGATGGTTTGACTATCCCATTGATTGTGATCTCACTGGTCATCAAAGCACATTCTTCTGGGACCCAGGCTATAGATCACTGAGTTTCGGTTGACTCAGTGGTCCCGGAATCAGAACAGACCCTAAATTGCCTCAGTAGCTACAGATAATGCATTCCTGTTGACTCAGTGATCCCAGAATCTGGACAGCACAATTATTCTAAATTGCCCAGGTGGACCCAGATAATGTGTTTCTGTTGATTCAGTGATTCGTAGATACTTTAGATAACTAAGTTGCTCAATTTCGCTTCTGTAAAGAATGCTTTTCGAGAAACAGGTTCCTCATTCCAGACCCAAAGATGTAATCGATACCTTTGTGATATTCTGCCAATATAAGCCAGATGTGGCAAGCTGTTCGGGGCTGCGAGGTCTGGAGCGCTTTTTCTCTCTCGTATGCCGCCGGCTTTTAATAAATGACTCCATAATTCAACTTTTTGAGGCGTCCTTTGTAAGATGGGGGTTACACTACAACAGGGTGATAAAAGAATTAAATAATCCCAAATCAACTAAGCATAGAAAAAGGAGCATATATAGAAAAGTTGAGATAGAGGCAATTAGTAATTACAATAAATGCAAATGGATTAAATATTCCATCTAGAAAAAAATCTCAGATTAGATATTTTTAAATCCAGCTACATGCTATTTCAAGAAGACAAATATAAAACATATAAAATGTTAAGGCCAGAGAAATGCAGAATGTATAACAGTGGAACAAATATACTTGGGAAACATTAGCAAAAATAAATGTAGCAATTAATATCAGACAAAATATACTTTAATTAAAGATTCAATTCAACAGGAATGTAAACCACTTATAAGCCCAGCTGTACTTCATATAGACTCAAAATACAGAAAGCAAAAATTGGAACTACTGTGGGGAGCTGATAAAACACATTTATCAGTCATTGATAGAGTAATAAGGTAATATACATAAGGAGATTACATATTTAAATTTCTTTGGCTTTTTTTTGGATAACTTATCCTGAGCTTCCTTCAGTCTCACTCAGTTGTACCTCCTCAGAAGTGTTATCCACCGTATTGAAATAGTCTTCTTTCCCTATTTCCATCATTCTTTATTCTCTAATTGGCTTAATTTCTTTTATATCCTTTTTATTAAATGAACATGTGCCAAATACGTACGCTTATCTGGCATTTCTGCTTTACTCCTTACATGCCAAATGCCTGGAACACAGCCTGGTCCATTGTAGGTGTTTAATAAATATTTGTTAAATTAACAAATAAACTCAGGGTCTTGGTAATGTTCTCTTTGTGGGTAAGCTCTCCCCTTCTTCCTCTCTTTTCCTAGTTGACTCCCACTTGGCTTCTTAGCATTTGGGTTTCAGATTCCTCAAGAAATTTTTTCTTGTTCCCACAGCCATCTCACACTTCTGCAGGACCTTATAAGGCCGTTTTGTAAATTCACTCAATCATTCACTCAACAAGTATTAATTGAGTGCCTCGTATATTCTGACTCTTGTTCTAGGCCCTGGAGTTGCAATAGTGAACACAATAGACGTAATTTAAATTGTTGTGAAGTTTATACTCTAGTGGGGTGGCGGTGGAGGACAGACAAGAAGAAAGTAAACAAGTAAGTACATAGCACTTCCTACAATTTTAAGTAGGGTGAGGAAACATGAAGTAGAGAGCCAAGAAAATAGTAGGAGCGATTCTTTATATTGAGGCCTAGGGAAAGCCTTACGCAGTGGGTGTTTTGAAGGAGAATCTGTAATTAAGTGAGGGACTGGCCCTGGGGATAACGGGGAAATGTCGCTGTCAGAGGAAACTGCAAGCATAAGCGCCTTGAGGCAATAATGCACTGAAAGTGTTGCAGAAACATCTTTGAGCCCAGAGTGCTGGCGCAGAGTAAATAAAGGAAAAGCAGTAAAAGACGAAGTCAAAGAGAGACTTTTTCTTTGGTAAGTGATGCCATTTTTGTTTTTACAGTTACCCCTGGGATGGGCAGGACAAAGGGGAAAGAGCGTGTGGTGTTCTGGCCTGATGGTCCTACTAGGAACGCCTGGTCCTGAGGTGCCGTCTCAGGAACAGCCACGAGGTGGCGCCAGGCTGCACAGGCCGCTCCAGGAAGTGCAGCTCAGCGCTGGAAGCTTCGGGTCCTAGCGATGCCAGGTTCTCCGTGACTAACCCTCCACGGGGTTGCTGGGCACAGCACCCCCCTTCCCAAAACCTAAGAAGGGTTTTGCTCCAGTGCAGGGATCCCAGCCTCAGGGTCCCTGGCCTGGCATCGGTGGTACTCATCTGTTCGAGGTGCAGTTCGGAGGTCACAGTCTGGAGACTGGGTGGGGCCCTGCCAACTCAGCTGAGGGTCAGCACCCAGCATCTTCTCGTGCTGCTGGGGCGGTCGAGCCAGGGAGGGCCCCAAGGCAGGCCACCACGCAGAAGCTCTGGGGACCTGGCTGCCCGAAGTTGTGCTGCTGCTGCTGAGGGTCACTGGGGTCGCCTTCTGGAAGATGGACTTGTTCCTGGAGCCGAGCGCAGCCTGCCAGGTAGGCCACTGAGCCATGGACTGGATGAGGTGGAGGCTTGCTATTCAAAGGATTTTGGCTTTTACTCTAAGACGCTAAAGTCACAGGAAGGATTTTAGTTTGAGCAGGCCCTCTCTGCTGTGTTGATTATAGAGAGTCTACTCTAGGGCAAACAGGGAGATTAGTTAGAAAGTAATTAAAATAATCCAGATAAGAGATGATGGGACTTGGGATTCAAGACGTAGCAGGAAAGGCAGTGAATTGTGACAGAATTCTGGAGACACTTTTGGAAGTCTTAGCCAGCAGGGATGCATGAAAGATTGATTATAGAGAGAAACAAAGCAGAAGATGATGAATCAGGTGTCTGGCCTGGGTATGTGAAAAGGTGAAACCACTTTACTCGAGATTGGGAAGATTATGAGGAGTATAAGGCACAGAGGGATATAGATTTTGGACATGTTGAGTTATCTATTAGAGACCCAGATGAAGAGTTTCAGTAGGCAGCTGTATATAAAATTCTAGAACTCAAGGAAGAATCCAGAATGGGGATATATTAAGGAAGTTAATGTAGATGATATTTAAGGCCATCTGGAGGATGACAATGCATTTAAAGGCTGAGAAGAGGTAGAAGCCAGCCAGGGAGGAAAACCAGAAAGAGTAGTGACCAGGAGCCAAGTAGTGAGTGTTGGAAGAAGATGGGAGAGGTTGGCTGTGTGAAATGCTAATACATGAGGGAACATGTCTGGGAACTGTCCTTTGCATCTAGCAGTGTGGAGGTCATTGGTGGCCCTAACACTGTAGAGATAGCAGGTGTAAGCTTCATTGGAGTAGGATCAACATGGGACCAGCACAGATATTGTAGGGGGAGTATGAACAACTTTTCAAGAACTTTTGCTTTCCAAAGGAGCAGAGCAATAGGATAGTAGCTGGAGGGAGGTAGACTACTCCCCTGATTGAAACGCCTGTGTCTGTAAGAATGGTAAGAACTACCCTTTGTGGTAACAACTATTTTCATCTTGTTGGCTGTTTTTTGCCTAGTACAGTGCTTAACCCAAAGCAGATGCACAATTAAATATTTTTGAGCAATAAGTACCATTTCAATTAAAACTATAACCCTCTTATGAGCTGGACCTTGAAATCACTTTCCATGTTCCCCAAACAGAGTCTTTCCAGTCCATCATGAATCTCACCTTCAGTAGGTGATGATCTCCATGTGGATAAAGACTATTTCTTATTCTGCTTTGTTTTGTACTCACCATTGCACCTCCCTTAGAACGCTTCAAAGAGTGTGTGCCCTGCCGAAATAGAAATTGATTGATGAAATAGCATTGACTGCATTTATCACAGGGAATTTTGAATTTTCTTCAATGACCAGTTCTTACCAAGAGTTTTAAAGCAAGGTGAAAGCAGTAGGATGACACTGTGCAACACTTACTTAGGGCAGAAGTTGGAGTGTTATCCCTGGTGGGTAAGGAAAAGAAAGGACGTGCTTAATAAATGTCAGGGATACAGAGCTATATTTGATGTCTGTTTCTCACACCTGTGGGGTTTATCTCCTCTTTGGAATCAGCAAAAACAGGTTGGAGATGTACTAATATAGGAGTGAGTCAGAGATACAAAAGCAGGGATTAAAACATTGAGGAGGAAACTAGCCACAGTGCGAATAGGAGGACGAGACCGCGTAGACTCCGAACTGGCCCAGCGGCTGCTTTGCCAGTGCAGAGGGGAAGGACCAGAGCTGCTAGTTGTGTGGCATCTCCACAGAGGAAACAGCCCTCATGCAGTCCAGACCAGACCCAGGTGCAGGCTCCTAATGTGCGCTTTCTGCAGTGACAAAAAGGACTCGTTTATTATTGAAGAAAATGTGCCTTTCCAAATAGCCACAGCGTGATGACAAAACCTGAGACACAGGTAAGAAGATTTGAAAGATGAATTACTGTCTCTTCGGTGACCGACAAAAATGTTCTTTAAGTGACAGTGATGGAGATTAGGAGGCTGTGGAGCCAGGGCACAAACAAGGTCAAGTACCAAATCACTCTGTGGATGGTTTTCCGCACGATAGAGTGGAATCTCTCTGCAGATGTGTTCTCAGCCCCCACTGTGGGAGTGCTATTTAGCAATTTCACTCATTCAGAAACTATTATTAAAATGGAGTATAAAAAAGAGATCATTAAGTGTATACTGAAGAAATGATTCATATTCTTGCATTACACACTCACTGCTGGTGCTGCCGCTAATGGCTGCATATACATGTGTATAACTGGAAAATGTGTAACCAATATTTCTTGAAAGACAGTACACAAACTGCATACTGTGAATAAATATATAATATTGTAAAATGTTCAGCATCTGCTCTAGCCTTCTGTGAGTGATTTCACACACTATTGGCATAGTAATTGGGATTTCTTATAGATTTGATTAAAAATTTAGGGATTTCAGGCTGGAAAAATATTTTTGTTGTACAGAATATGTCATAATGGTATATTTTAAAATGGGATTTGACTAGTATGCTGAGAAATAGCTGCTATAATTCAAACAGCTAGGGGAGAGAATATAATTTTTCCCATATTGAGTAAGGGCAGTCATATTCATTTGCTTCACTTTCCACTGTGAAGGGCTCAAATCTTAACTGAGTGAAAACTTCCATAGAGAACTGTCTGGTAGGGACTTGGGTTCTCTTCTGCCACATTAAGTGCCTGGTTCCTGAGGGAAACATCTATCTTCTTGGCTTCAGAAGTCATCAGACATCTGTAAGTGGGTCCAGACCTGCTGGCTATTTCTCTCTCTCTCTCTCTCTCTTTAAAATAAATATATTTTTATTCATTTCAGAGAGGAAGGGAGAGGGAGAGAGAGATAGAAACATCAATGATGAGAGAGAATCACTGATCGGCTGCCTCCTGCATGCCCCCCAATGGGGATCGAGCCCTCAACCCAAGCATGTGCCCCCGACTGGAACTGAGCCCCGGACCCTTCAGTCCGAAGGCCGATGCTTTATCCACTGAACCAAACCAGCCAGGGTATGCTGCTTGGTTCTCAAAGCTCTCATTCACTTTTCACTTAGGAAATGTAACGTTAAAGTAATTTCAGGCTACTTGAAACAAGTGTAATATAGAGTAGAGAAGTGTAGTGTGTGTACACTGGCATTCCTACTTAGTGCTATTTCTTTGCTCTAACTCTCACCTCCTCCCCTACTGCTACCCAGCAGAGTACGGTGCTGGGAACAGGAAGTACTGATCACTCCACATTGACACTGTGGAACTATGTCCCTCTGTGTGGTGAAAAACGACGGTGGGAAGAGTTTCTCTTAGTTATATGGGCAGGAACTTGAGTTTCGGAATAGTAAAGAGGCTTAGCTATTGTAGAAGTTTTGGGAAATACACTTTAATGAGGAAAATCAGATTTTTTAAAATTGGGAAACCTCCTCTTTTATTGAATAGTAATTTACTTTTTAATTGAGCTCTAGTGAACATTTCTTGTTCTTCACAAGCATAGCTCCCATGGCTTCATAGTGCTCCTTTGTGTAAGTGTACAGTAATTTCCAAACTAGTCACATTTGTTGTAAATTTAGCTTTTCCCACATTCCATTCGGCTGTGCTAAGTGTCTTTTTACATAAATTGTTTTAAACGTGCCTGAATAAATTTTCTTAGGGTTTCCTTAGGATGACTTTTTGAAGTTGGAGGATTAGATTTAATAGTACAGACATTTCTAACTATCATTGGTACATATTTTGAAATGCTACTGAACATATTTACTATATATTTTTTCCATTTATTGTTTCTTTCAATAGATGTGCATGAAGTCTTTTGATGTACAAGATACAGTGTTCAACTCTAGTAATACATCCGTGAATATAATACTGTCTCTTACATAAAGGGGTTTACATTCTACCTGGAGAGACACACAAGTAAACAGTTACAAATCAGAGAAATAATGACAATGTTAGGTTACTTTCATCCATGAGAGCTAATGTGTAAGTATAAATAGTTAGGCCCCGGGTTACAAAATCACGAGAAAGAAACAGCCTTCATGTGAAGGGAAGTGAGTTCCTTAGGGAAAAGGTAGGTTAGAATTAAAGAGATTAGGAAAATGGATTTTCTGCCCTGACTGGGTGGCGTAGTTGGTTGAAGCATCATCCCATGCACCAAAAGGTTGCAGGTTCAATTCCCTGTCCACGAGCCTTCAGAAGGCAACTGATTGATGTTTCTCTCTCATGTTACTCTCTTCCTCAATTTTTCTCTCCCATCCCCCGTTCCTCTCTCTAAACATATCTTCAGGTGATGGTTAAAAAAAGAAAAAGAAAGAAAAAAAGATTTTTCTGATAATAGACTATGAATTTTATTGGGCACAGTGAAATAGTTTCAGGATTTGAGGAAAAAGTGGAGAGGGGAGAGATGGTGCAGCCCTTTTGTGTGCAGAGGGAAAGGTAAGGGTGACTTGAGAGTTTACACATTTTTTGTAACGACATAAACAGGGTCACAGGGTCCAATGAGATTAGTCCCAGTGGTGAGCAGACTGTTGGGTAGAGGGAAGGGCTCTCTTCCTCTGAGGAGGAGGTAATCTTCTTTAAAGCACTTGAAATATCAGAAAAACAAGAATATTTCATGAAAACTTAAAAGTATTATTTTCTTTTAGCATTCTCTCACAACATGACCTCCCCTCTTGTGGTATATGACCTGGTTTTGCTGAATTCAGAGGCAGCTTGTTGCTCTGGATTTGAAAGAGAAGGAGTTACTTTTCCAAGGGGAGAAGAACCCTATGCTTCACTTCCACTCTGGGACCCTTGCCCCCACCAGAATTGTATGCTACAACGGTGACTTCCTGCGATGAAGCTCAGAGCTTCCAATTTCCCACTCTGTCTGTCATGAGCACAAACACGGGGCAGCCGTATCAGAGGCCCCCAGAAGGGTTCAGTGGTAATCTGTGACCGAGGGAAGGGGCAGAGTTTGGTTTATAAAAATATTCAAGAAGTGAGCAAATCCACACTGAGGTAACTGCATTATCAACTAAAAGATAATTTTGCAGTTGTCAATAATCATCAAAATTAGGAAAGAACTCTCCGATGAATCACCTCAGTGCCAATCATATTCTTTCCCGAAACCATTGTGTAATAGCAGCCCTGCATTATCTTCAGGAATGGGGTCATTTTTCTCTGCCACGGTGTCGCCATTCCTCGTATGTTGCTCTCTTATCTGCTAGGCTCTTGCTGTGTCCACGGTAGAAATGTTCTTTTTGGTAAATCAGGACCATCACACCTGCAGAGCATAGAATAGGGATGGGAATCGAAAGTCTCCAAGTGGGCCACTGAGAGTGAGGCTGAGCAGGACCTCTCAAACTTCCTCCTCTTGGGTCCTGGACCTTCGTATTCTACATAATGATAAAAAAACAAAAACACCCAAAAGGAACTATTGTTGATTTAGGACATATGCTTCATCTTGCAGGATATTGTCCTATCTTTGCATGGTCTATCTTCAAGCTGGTCCCTCAGCTCTGCCTTTAAAAGACCATCCCATTGCTCTACCAGGTGGTGTGGTATATTTTAGGACTGGTAGATCCCAGCTATTCACCTTCTGTTCTTTAAAGTGGGTTACTTGGTCCAGTGCAATGTTAGGGAGATGCCATGTCAGAGAAGTAAACACTCCCTGAGCCCTGAGACAGAGGGGCTGGACCAGTCTCTGTGGGCAGAAGAGAATGTGTGCTAAATGTCTGCTCCTCCCAAAATGGAAAGAGTTCAATGTAATCAACTGGACATGGAGGGGCTATTGGCCTGCTGGGCAGTGGGTGGATGGCCTACGAGATGAGAAGTCTGTGGTGGTCTCTCCGGATGGCAGGTTGGACATCTAGTAGTGGCAGCAGCTAGATAAGCCTTGATAGTGGAAGCTCATGTTTTGGGTCCAAGAGTAAGTTTTCCATCCCTGCCCTCATGATTATTTATGTTTCCATTGGGTAAGCACTGGAGTGGATGGTGACAAAAGTTGGCTAATATCAAATGGTTGAACAATTATGTCTACTTGGTTGTTTAGTGCTTTTTCTGGTGACTGCTCTCTGGAAGGGAATGACATATGACACAAATATCTTTCTACTTTCCCTACTCCTGTAGATTAGCCACATGCATCTTGTCCCCACTTTTTCAATTTTTCTTTCCAGGCCTCTGATCAAGAAGACAAGCTGTTCTCTACTGTCCATAAATCCATATATATTCTTGCTTCAGGCCAATTCTCTATACACGACCAGATGCATTGTCCAAAGCACTTTTGGGAGAAGTGCTCGTTACTGCTGTCTTTCAGGGACACCACTGAGTAGGACCATAATGCAGTGCTTGGTTTTGGCTGTTAGCCACATCAGAACTGAATCATCTGTGAGCCACCTAGTCCTTCTTCCACCTCCATCAGTTGTGAACTGAGGGAGGAAAGTCAGTGATATAGTGGATGACACAGGGCTCTATGCAGCTTACTTGTATTCTCTGGTTCTATGATGCCTAATTTTGAATATAACATTTCCATTTTAGGATCGATTACCACAGGCCTGCACAACCATATGAATTGATGGGCCTGAAAATAAATTCCAACTAGTACAGTTCTGGCTGCACATTCACTTAGTCTCTATCTACCAGGACCCAACAGTATAATATAATGGTTTATTCAGTGATGTATAATTTCTGCTGAAGATGGCATGGTCTTGCTCCAGAACCCTAGGAGCCACCATTGTGATTCTCCTATTGGGATTTGCCATAAATTCTATGTAGCAAAATTTTCCATCACCAGTACCTCTAAATCATAGGGTCTTTTGATTCATATGACTCATCTAAAATCATCTTCAAGGGTTGCTTGTTAAATGCATTGGAGCCATATTCCCAAATATGAGTTATTTTGCGTATAGTATGTGGAGATGCCTACCAGGTCTCCTGGAGGTGGAAGATGTCAAATGTGATCGTTAGACTTTTGCTTTGAGAGGGGAGGTTCTGCTCTGCTCCTGATCAAGGAACCATTACGTACTCCTTGATGTGATAGGTATCTCTGTCTTTGTAGAGTTTACCTTCTACCCTGTGGAGTGAGTTTATTTTTACCAAGCCCTCCAAGATACTTCTCATTTATTATTATTTTTCTAATTAAATGATGTCATTTCTATAAAGTGAACCAGTGTGATGTTCTGCAAAAGGTCCGGATAGATGATCCAAGTAACTTCGGACTGTTTTTGAGAGAACAGGAGTGTTAACATAGCTTTTGGACAATGCTTTAAATGGATACCGTTGTTTCTTCCATTGAATATGAGCTCTGGTTTTCTTTCCTGGTAACTTTGAAAAATAAAAAAATATATATATAAAAACAAACAAACAAAAAAAACCAAACAATCAAAAAAAACCCCAAAGGCCTCACATTAGCTTCCTAAGGCTATGTTAATCTGCTCTAACATAAACACCACATCAGCACAACAGTTGAAGTTACAATTTGTTTGAATTTGCAGTAGTGAACTGTCACCCTCCAGGATCCATCTGCTATCATGGAGGCAAAAACTGGTGAATTAAATGGAATTCTTATGGGGAGCACCACCCTTGTTCTTCTTAGATGTTTAATTCCTATAATTTCTTCTAAGATACAGTATTATTTTTATTTAGTATCTTGGCCAAGTGGTGGGATTTCAGAATTTTCTATTTGTCTTTCTTACTATAATAATTCTTACCTTTCAGAGTAAGAACCAATATGGAGATTTTTCCAACTATTAAGTATTTCCATTTCAAACACGTATTTGGAGACCACAAAAATAACCACCGAGTAGGTCTGAAGACCTGATGAACCTACTGTGAGCTGGATCAGTGCCAGGACTTCGCATGGTTCCCATATCAACCCTTTGCCTCCCTTCCCTCACTACTCTAACAGGAGGACCGTGATGGTATTTCAGACCTTAGGCCTACTTGGACCGTATCTCTGATAGTCTTTGAAATGGCTGGATATTTTCCATTCTACAGTGTACAGCAGTCCCCTCTTATCCACTGCATCACTTGCCATAGTTTTTAGTTACCCACTGTCAACCATGGTTCAAAAATATTAAATTGAAAATTCTAGAAATAATCAATTCATAAGTTTTAAATTGTGGGCCATTCTGAGTAGTGTGATGAGATCTCATGCCATCCCACTCTGTCCCACCCGGGATGTGAATTATCCCTTTGTCAGGTGTATCCACATTGTATACATTACCTGCCTTTTAGTCACTTAGTAGCCGTCTTTGTTTTCTTTTTAATTATTTCTTATTGTTAATAGTATTACAGGCGTCTCCCATTCTGCGCCCCCTTTATCCCCCTCCTCCCAGTCCCTACCTTCCCCCCAGAACTTAGTATTCCATTGTATAAATTTCCCACAGCTTTTTTATCTACTCATCTACTGATGGGCACTTGGGCCTTCTTTGTTTTCAGATTGATTGTCACGATATCTCAGTACTTACCTTTAAGGAACCCTTATTTTACTTAATAATGACTCCAAAGCCATTCACATAACTTTTATTACAGTATATTGTTATAACTGTCCTCTTTTATTATTGTTGTTGTTAATCTCTTACTTTGCCTAAATTATAAATTAAACGTTATCATATATATGTATATATATGTGAAATATATGTGAAATATATGTGACTATATATATTTAAAAACATGGTATATACTATAGGGTTGGTGTTATCTGTGGTTTTAGGCATCCATTAGGGATCTTGGAGCATATCCCCTGAGGATAAGGGAGACTACTGTGTGTTCCCCTTTGTGGACATGTAAGCCTTCTGTGGTGCTCAGGGTCCTTTCTCCTGAGGACTTGGACTTTCCTCCGGTCAGTGGCTCCCAGGTCTAAAAATGGGCCTAAGTGCAGAAACTGGGCAAGGATTGTAATACCTTATTGGAGCAGCTACTCTCAACTCCCAATTGTTTATTCTTCATTTTCAGTCATTGTATAGCTTAAGAATTCATTAATCTGTTGGTTAGATTAAGAGTTGGATTTTTATCTATTTTACCTTGGAACACTGTGCTCTTTGCACTGTCATCATAGCTGCCAGTGGGTGTGGCATCCCGGCTGAGCCCCAGTCTTGCTGCTCATTACGGTAACTGAGTCTACCTTACTTGTGATGCCTAAACACTGCCAACAGACCTCTCATATTTGGTGATCAGTGCACCTGTTTTGGAATGTGTTTGAATCATTAGGTGTTTTTGGTTCAGTTTGTTACAATAAGTAACCATACTCTAAATATAAATTGCAAGCTAAAAAAAATGTATAGGTCTCTAATAAGAGTTGTTTTCTGTCAGTTTCTTCCCCAGGCTTTATGTATATAACACATATTTTAAATATAAATAACCTTATTAGTGTCAGTCCATTTTCTCTTACATTTAACATTTATTTACCACTTGTCATTGAGATTTCATATTCTGTCATTTCATATGTTAGTTTTTTAATTCAACTTTGGGAAATGTATATAATAGGTAAATCTGCCTATGCATTTCTCCAGTTTCACTGATGTAACTGTTGAACAGGAAAGGGCCAAGGTCAGCATCCTGCACCTTACCTTCTCCACAGTGATAAAGGCCCATTAATCGATACCACTTTCAAGCTGCAATTGCTCAACCAGCATGATCCACATAGTTGTTCTGTTATCCAGCTCACATTTCATTTTGTCCACAAGGGAATCATAAGAGAGTTCGTCAGATGCATTGCTGAAACAGAGCTATTATATCTACAGCAATTTCTTTGTTTTATTAAAACAATCATAGTAGTTGCCCTTTGATAAGGAGCTTGCTGAGCCCTTTACTTAAGTCATCTTATTTAATTGTCATCACATAATTAGAAATTAGGTACTGTTATTAAATTCATTTTATAGATAAGAAAACTGGATAAAAGAGGTTAAGTGATATGTCTATATTAGTTCAGCTGCTGGATTCCTTCGACTCCAAAAAATGTTGCCAGAATAGCAATTGTATTAAAAAAATGAATAGATAAATGAAAATCAAAAGTCATCATTTTGTGAAATTTAAAGTTATCATTATCATAGTGCTGTGCCTTTTCTCTATTTTCTGTTCTAAATTTCAGACTTAGTTTCTATTCTTTTATATTCCTTAAATATTTTCAGGAAAAAAATTTAAAATAGAAGTTCCATTTAGTTAGTGCCAGTATTTTAAATTAACTATTTAAAAAGACACCACTGGGGAAAAATCTAAAGAGATTTCTGAGATTGGGAATTCCAGTTAAAGTGAAATAGACCGTGACAAATATTGCAATACTTAACAACACTTCTCTGGATATGGCTACTGCTAAGAGACTGATGGCATTTCAGTGACTTTATCATGTATATTAAAAATTAAACATTTGTCATCTGCTATGCCATTTTTATTAGACATTTAAAAGCAATTTTATAATAATTTCCATATAAATTATTGCTTTGTTTAATTCATTTAACAATCACAGTGTGGACTGGAGCATTCCTTCCATTTATTTTTATGGAGTTGTTAAGTCCTTTATTTCTATTTAATAATATATGTGTAGTCAGCATCTCTCAAATAGACAGAGGATGTGGAGAACAGGAAACATAAGTTTTAATGTTTTTGTAGCCCTCATATCTTACTGTACAATGCTTTGGCATAATAGCAGTCAATAAATAATTGTATTGATTATGTTTGGGACCTCATCTATCCTCTCATATAAAAGTTTATATTAACTTACTAATTAGGGTGCTTTTTGATAATATAACAACACATAAACTTGTTTCTATTTTAAAAATCGAATTAAATTATTCTGCTCAAATTCAATATGCAAAGGGGGATCCATAGTATTTAAACATTTTTAAAATTTAATATTAAGTAGTGAAAAAAATCTGCTCTCTATAGTGTCAGACTTAATTTCTAGGATATTGTGAAGTATACTTCATAAAATTGAAAAAAAATATGTATGTAATTACAGTGTTGGATATTAAAGGGAGTATATAGCTAAATAAGGGTGGGGATTCCAAATTAAAATTTGGCAAATCAACTTTCAAAAACCTACAAACTTTATGTATTAGAGGAAATATGTTTGTAAGTGAATTTTTTAATAAGTTCAGATATGAAGGAAATACAAGTAAGATGTGGACAGAATATCTGCTATAGCATTTTCCATAAGCGTTTTCATAAAATTTGGGAGAGTATGTCTTTTCATACCCAGAGTATACTAGGAAAGGACTTAATGGATTCTTTTATATGCTAACTAGAGGCCCGGTGCACAAAATTCGTGTACTTGGGGAGGGGGTCCCCCAGCCTGGCTTGTGCCCTCTCAGTGCGGAGCCCTGCGATCCATTGCTCCAGAGGTAGGCCCCGCCCACCCATCCAGGGCTCCTTGATGGATTGCCCCAAAGAGGTAGGCAGGAGTCGGGGGTCCCACCTCCGCAGAGCGTGGGGCCGCAGAAACCCCGGTGGAAGCTGCGCGGAGCAGCCGCCGGGCCCTGCCTCCACTGTGCATGCAGCATCTTGTGACGGCATCACAGCGTGACAGTGTGAGGAACATCTAGGCTTTTATTAGTAAGATATGCAGGATAATTGTTAAGAGAATTATATAGTACACAGTAATCCTCATATTTATTAGACATTGAAAACCTTATTATCAGTTCATTTTTATAGACCAGTGTTCGACTTTGGGAAATGCTGCCCTAGTATGATTATACAAGAATGGTGTTAGGATGGTCACAGCATATACATATATAACAGCATAACTCATTTTAACAGCATTACATAGAGCAGGAATAATAATAAGAGGAGGATAGGCATGGAATGTTAATAAATGGCATCAATAGTCATATGTTATCACCTCTGTGAGTAAGGGGTGATCTTCAAAATAGCCCAAGTAGGACATACATTAAAAGGGAATGGAAGACTCAAGGAAAGAAAAATTTTAGAATATGTTTAAGTCCTGGTATTTTAAAAGAATTTTGAGATACAATCTTGGTGATAAGTATCAGTTATATTTTGAAAAATCATGGAGATCATAAAAGTTGAGAAACAGGTCAATGTTTACCAGATATTTGAAAACAATAAAAAAGTGAATTTGAGAAAATGACATTTTGAAGTCACTTAACCTCTTTTGGTATTCACTATAAGTAAAGTAATTACAATATGGTTTCTAGAATTTCTTCCATAGCTGACATTCTATGTTTTTGTGTTTCTAAAGTTTATGTAAATTCCTGGCAAGAATTATGATGAATTTTTAAACAGATGGAGCCTGTGTTTGTGTGAGTGTGTATGCACTTAGAAAGGCATGTGGGTGGGTGATGAGGAATGTCTGGATTAGTATGGTATCAGACAGACAAGCACATTCTTCCAATTTCCTCTCAAATACCCATAGAAGCACACAAAAGAGAGAAAAGAGCAGCACAGCCAGAGAACTTGAAACTGCATGAAATGAATAATGAATATCACACTCAAAATTCAAGAGGTAGTCCACTGACTGAGTTACATGTAGACGGATTTCAAAGCTCAGTTTTGGACTCCATACAGCAATAACAGTCTCTTAACCAAAGCAGGATAAATGGCTTGACAAAAGTTAAGTAAAATATGAATCTGCCTCCACCTGACCATATAGCTCAGAGATACAGGCATTATACTAAGCAGTTATTTAGCTATCCTCTGAATCTTCTGAAATTACCCGTTGAACCAGCCAGAACCAGAGTCATGCCACCATCACATGCTTCCCTTTGTCTTTGTCTCTTCAGAGACCCCCACAGTAGAAGACCTTTGGATGCTGCAGAGTTGGGACCAGCTGGGTGTACACCAGTCAGCAGGATGATGACACACAGACACTAAAGCCACATGACACATTCAGTGTATGTTGATGCAAACAGGCAAGAAGGGGAAATATAAAACTATTGCTAAGATAAAAATAGAATAAGGTAATGTTATCAATGTATAGATTCACATTAATGTGATGGACAAGTGCTTCTTGTTATCAATAGGAAATCGGTTTTAACAAGTCATCTGATACGATTTTCCAGTATTAACTGTAAAGGATTTTGAACTGTTAAGTCTGGTTATATGACAAAACAAAAGTAGGAACCTGGGTGAATCAGTTAGCTCTGCTGCCTCAGTTTCCTTAATTGCAAACTGAAAGATATTGAATGTGCTCCACTAGAAGGAAAATAACATTTCCCATAATCCAAACAGTATGGGAAATTATAGAGAATATGTAATATTAAGTTTTTTTAGTAAAAAATACCTTAAGTATTTTCCCCCAAAACAGATTTACTTATTTAGCAACTCTTCTTTCTTCTTTTTCTGCCTCTTCCCTTCCTTCCTTCCTTCCTTCCTTCCTTCCTTCCTTCCTTCCTTCCTTCCTTCCTTCCTTCCTTCCTTCCTCTCTTTCTTCCTTTCTCTCTTTCTTTCTTTCTTTCTTTCTTTCTTTCTTTCTTTCTTTCTTTCTTTCTTTCTCTTTCTCTTCCTCCTCCTTCTTTTCTTATTCTTCTTTTTCTTCACACTCCTCCTTATATTTTTAGAAACTTATCAACATCCTATTTTCTCTGAAAAACTCTGTGGTATTGACATTATGCAGTATATTTTCCAAATCTCTGAAACAAAGATCTTATGAGCTGGCTTACTGCTGCTGTGAAATTTGGGACTTGAAGAATTTAAACATAGTTTTGATATTTAAAATGGCTAGCATCGATGAAGCAAGTCTAGAAAGAAATTCCCATTAGGAATATGGGTATATATTGAAACACATTTATCCATTCTTCTTTCTGCTGCAGAAATGATCTGGGATTAGTTCTCTAATCATGATCTGTGCACATGGAAGACAAATTTTGTTTATTCATTGCTAAGCTAATGTAATTGCTATATTACTTGATTGGTTACTTTGAACTAGCCTCTGCTGTCTGTCAGTACTCAGAGGGAAAATATACGGTGGTTTATTGCTTCCTCTCTTGTATTACTTTCATTTGTGCTTTCACATTATTTTACCCCAGCCCCTAAGAATTGAAGGTGAACTCTATATCCTACTCATTGTCTAGTGTCCCACAGTGCTCACAAAACACTTCCTTATAGGCGGTGGCTGAAGAAGTGTTGAATAGATGGTTTGGTTTTCCTGCCGTGTAGCGATGCTCTCTCTCAGTTTTAGGGATGTGCAGTCATTCGCAGGTACATTCCACTGTGTTCATTGTGGTCAGTATTTTTTAAGTTTATTTTATTAACAGCAAAGCAATTTAATTATAATGTGTATTATTTAATTTCTGATAAATGCTATAAGTTTGCTTGCTACCAGTTAACTATATGTAGAAGAAACAAGAGACCCAGTATAATAGGTCAACAGATGGTGAAGAATAGTTAGAGGAAGGGGTTGGAGCATAGATTCTACTGTGTGAGATGAGGAAAAAGGCATGAAAGATCCCCACTATTACCAGAGCCTTGGTAGTCACTCAGAAAGCCTCTTGAAACTCACGCTCCTATTTTAAGCTTGAGGGTGAGTGAGTGCTTGTTCCATCCTAATGAGAGAGAACCACGCTCTGCCACAGGGAGGAGGAACCTGGTCTTCCCCTCCTTTCCCTGTAGCCTCTGAGGGGCCTCTATCCGTGGAGCAGCCCTCCTCTTGCTGGGTGTGGATGACTGACATCCATCTTCATGATCACAGACCTCTATGCTGGAAGCAGCTGCGAAGATGACCCAGTGCACCTCTTTATTTCCCTGGAGCTTTAGGGGTTGGGCTGGAGAAGAACTGAGACCCAGAGAGAGAAGGTCGCTCAGCCAAAGTGAGATACATACTTTCCAGCAAGCAGACCTTGAGAGTACTAGTAAATGCTATAGGTTTATAAACATGTTTTGATAAATTAACTAGTAAAATGTGTTGCTTTACAACCAGTTTTCTATAAATAATGACCATAGCTTACATATAAGCAGCATTAATATTTCGTCAAGCATCCTGATCCTTTCCGAGCCCCTCTGGGGCCTCTTAGATCTCCCTAGTAGTTCAGAGGATCGAAGTTTGGATCTTGCACAGCCTCTCGGCCCTGACTCTCAGTGCTGGCAATGGAAGGAGGGACCTGATGTAGGAAACAGCAAGAAGTCCTACGCAAGGATGCACCACAACTGGTTGAAGGCGACTGCAGAGCACACGCAAACTAGCCATCTCTCTACTGTGTCTCTCTAACCACAGACCACAGTCAGATGGGCGGGAAGTGTGGGTAAGAGCCTAGGGTTGGGCTCAGAGAGTTTGAGTTCAAAGCCTGACTCTGTCAATGACCTTTGACCAGTATCTTTATATTGCTGTTTTCTCATTTTTAAAAACAGCAATAATATTAGCACATAGCTCTAGAGATATTATAAATATTATATTGGATAAAGCATGTAAAATGTCTGTCATGTACCCAATAAACACTTCCTGTGGTTATGAACTTTATTCCCTTAATGCTACTACTTGGTGTCCCAGAGAAGTTTTCTTACATAAAAAGGAGGGCAACTCAAAGTAAGGGACATACAAGGTAGGAATTAATATATTGATTCGTGTATCTATTCTTTGTACTTGTTCTTGTTATTTGCCAGATCTTACAAGAATGACATATTATTGTTCCTTGGTATCATTTCTTGATTGTAAGAAAAATATTATGCTGTTCTGAGAGTGAAAAGGACTATTTTGAAATAAGAAATAAAGGGCTGCTTAAAAATGACACTACAGGTTTGTTTGGTTTGTTGCTTTTTGTTTCATATTTCACATATGAGTGAAATCATATGGTCTTTATCCTTTTCTGTCTGACTTGTTTCACTTAGCATGATAGTTCAAGATCCATAACACACAAACAAACAAACCAGCAAACTCATAGATCCAGAAAATAGAATGGTGGTTACCAGAGGGGAAAAGGAATGGGAGGAGGATGAAGAACGTATAGCAGGTCAAATACATGGTGATGGAAGGAGACTAGGCTTCTGTGGTGAGCACACAGTGGAGTCTACAGACATTGTACTATCAGGTTGTACACCTGAAATTTTTATAATGGCGTCAACCAATGTTACTCCAATTAATGTAACAAAAATAACGAATAAAATTACCAAAAATATGACACTGCGTGGAAAAATAAGAATTTTTAAAAGTTAAGAAATGCAACTTTGTCTTTTCATTGTGCTCTTGTATGTGTAGAATTCTCTCCACTTAGGAAGTTAAAATTTATTATGCAGTGACTCTCAGAATCCTGAGGTTTAAACACACACACGCACACACGCACACAAGCACATGGTTAGTCTGAGGAGTAAAGGAGGTGCAGCAAAATTGGAGTTAATTAATGTTGTCAAATTGTTCATGCTCTATATGCAGGAGTAATTGGTGCATTTCTATAAATCTAGCAAAATGTTTCCGGGAAGTAAACATTCTTCCTTTTAAAGATTAAAGGTTAGCTTCTCAGCAAATTCACTTAGTGGAACCAAGAGGATTAGAGATCAACTACTATGCAATGATGTTACTCACAAAGGCTCACATGGATACTCTTGGGTCCCTGCAGGTTAAATCTTGTTAGAGCAAATCCCATTGCAATAAAAACATCTGAATAACCAAAAGTCATTGGAGCCAGGTGATGGCATTCTTATTCTAATAGCATTGCTGCAAGGGAACTTTTACTCCAACCACAGCAATAAGGGAATAGTGTCTATGTTGGAATTTGTGATAATGGGATTGAGCTACATCTAGCTGCATAATTTATAAAGAAATGGTGGAATAGCAACAGTGAAATAGTCAAATGAGAGATGGAGGCTGTCATTTCCTTGGCAGCAAGAGAGAAAGTGGCTGCCTTCATTTAGAATATCTCAATTGCCCAGCTGCTTAATCAGTGTCATTCAGTTACACATTCTGCAAATATGAGTTAAAGGTTCTGATAACATGACATGGTAAATCACTGAAGTCACAATGCGTTAGAAGTGTACGCTGTTGGCTGTCCTCCAACAATTTCAGAAGTCAGTAGTCTTGAGAAAGCATTTTTCAAGGCCTGCATAACATAGCTTTAGGGCAACACAATTCTAAATTCAAGTATATTCATCAAGAGAATAAAAAATAGATTCAAATGGGAGACAAGGGAGCAAGTGAGCAACATGAAAACATTAAGCAGTCTACTTGAAAAATAGCTACAGTCAACCTCCAGTGGTGGCAATTTTGAAGACAGGCAGAGGAAAAGAAAGTCCAACTGAGAGGGCGAAATTGAATATAATTGCTGTGATAACAGAAGGCATCTTTCGATAACCATTAGGAAGTATAGTCACATCGTTAAATCTAGCACTGCCTTATGTCGTTTGCCACTGGTTGGCATCTTTCCTGTAACTTTTCCATTCGTGGCTGGTGGCCCAAACAGGTAGCGAGGAGGGGAGGGGAAGTCACTCAACAGAAGCCCTCTGAAAATATTGTCTCTCACTGCCATGTTGATTAAAATTGCCCAAATAAGTTTAGTGTGTTAAGCAAAAATGCTGCTTTTTTTGGCTGGAGCTATTTTCCTAAAAAATAGCTACATTTTTGGTAAAAAGATCCTTCATCAATTCTTGATGTACATTTTTTGGTTTGGTTAGCACAGCCTATTCATAATAATGTATCTTTACCAATAAGCTTTCATGAGATAACCATTCTGAGTAAGAGTTAAAATATATAATGAACTCTAAACCTTTGCTCTTCAAAGTATCTGCAGATTAGTACGTTCGCATCACCTGAGAGCATACAAGAAATACAGAATCTTGGGCCAACCTCAGACCTATTGAAGCAGCATTTTACAAGATTTCCCTTGTGTTGATGCCTGTACATGAGAAACGCTGCTTTAACATGAATAAGACTTTTCCCTTAATTAGTTTATTATGAATTGTCTGCATCTTATCCGTTTAATTGTTTAAGATATTTAAGGTTATTTCTCAATGTTGAGAAATGTTTTAGAATATTTTGGTGAAATTTATTTTTCTGAATTTTACTTACCCTGTAGTTTGAATTACTTACCTTTGAAACTTAGTTGGGGGTGTATCTTAATATAATTCTATTTTTTCTTTCTTTTTAAGAGTTTGTGTTTGATTTATTTTTTGTTGTTGTTGGGAGAAGCATAATATTATTATACCCAGTAAACACAGGTAGGTTGGGGAAAACTTGAACCAAAAGAGAGATAAAGTATCCAATCTTACAAGTGAGGCAGCTTACCCGGCTAATTTCAAGGTCATGAGGAAGACCTAATTTAACTCAAATGTTTTCCGACCCAATATTTTAGACTAATGTCTCAAGCTTCTTATTTGTCTTCAGATGTTTACATTTGCAAATATACCTAAGCAGAAAATACTATTGGCAAATCATTTCTAAAGTATATTCTGAAGTCAGGCTGTTTATTCTCAGCATCTCACTTGGAAGAATTAAGAACTTAGAATACTTAATTATAATTTTTCTCAAAGTATATCTTTGGAATAATCTATTAAGCGTGGAAATAGGTTTGGTATGGGCCACTCTTTGTAGTGCACATTAGCAAGTTTCTCTTTATTTTATTCTATTCATTATTTTATCTCCTAGTTTTGTCTTTGTTTCTTCTTTTTATTGTTTTGCTGTGATTTATGTTAGGAAAAGGTAGCATTGAATATATTCATTGTCACCTTAAACCTAGAATTCTCCTGTAATATGTAAATGTTAATATTATTGTCTTTGGAGCTTCTTCGTTCTAAGTAGTTCCTTTTCACTATTTCAGAACCATTTCTAAGCAACATTTCTGTTACTTTGAATTTTCAAAATTTATTTTTTCAAATAAAGCTTTATTGCCTTCATGAATTTTTGGAGATGTCTGATTCTGTTGTAATAATTTTAAAGATGTATAATTGATCTTATTAGTTGCATAAAATGCTAGGATTCTGGTCCAAGGGGGAAAATTCAGGTGATTAAAATGTCATTGATAACTATTTTGTGTCTCTGAATTTTAGGGTTTCACCTTGATGAATATTTATGAAACAAAATGATTGTTCTTGGTTGAATCCTGTTAATGAGTTCTGGAAACTCTATGTAATAGCAGGTACTAGTTATCTAATGTTACTGTGTGCTGGAGACCCCACCAAAGGCAACATATCATTTAATCCTCATCCTGGCATTATTAGTAGATACTTATTTTCAACAGCCAATTGTCATTTATAGCAGCTTCTCAGGCCCAGTATATTAGAAATTGGATCCCATTCTCTGCCCTTTGGAACCTTTCTGTCTTCTGCTATGGTTTCTATTGCTTTTTGTGGCACTATCAAGTTTCTAGTTATCGAGGCTCAAAATATAAACGCTAATATAAATGCCCTGTCTTCTAATACATCCAAAGTATGTTGTATTCATACTTTTTTCCCCTTAATTTTCATTAACATCGTCATTATTCTTCAGCCTCTTTACTTCTTCCTGCAATTATAGGGACTGCCTCTAAATGCTCTTTACTCTTGAAGGTCAGTTCTCATCATGGTATTCCTATATACAGAATGTCTCCCCACTGCCTGTAGGATTAAATCAAGGACCTATGGTCCTTCATGGCTGGTTGTAATATAAGTTTCCAACTTAATTTCCTATCATTCTCCTGGTAGGCATCGGGTACTTAACAAAAGACTTGAAACATCTTGAAACGCAAGGGAGGGGCAATCTTAGGTAACTATGAAAATTAAGAAAATTATTATGGAGTTCACCAAGACAAACTCTATCCCAATATTTTGCATGGCACAAGTCTTAATCTTATAATTCAATTCATCTATGCCAACATTTCAGCCCTAAAGCCATACCAGATACTAATTTACCCTAGAACCAAAGCTATTATAAAAATCTTATAGATATTACACCATTTTTATTTCTGTATGTTAATTTTTCAATAAGAACTTTGTGTTCCCTTGAACACATGCACTGCATACCTGAATTCTGTTCATTGTACCCTGAAGCAGATATGATATAGTTAGAAAAGTTACAGGCAAGGTCAACTAATCAAGGTGATTGGGCATTTTCCATATGACTATTGCAACAGAGCTGTAAAGCTGAAATTCTTCAATCAGGAAAGGGGAAGGTGGTGAAGTATTTGAATGGTAGTCTTTACCCTTGTGACAGATATAGAGAATGTGAACATGTGATTGGTTATTGAATATTGGAATGCTGGAATTAATAGTGTCTCCTTGAATCAAGAAAAGAGGTAATTTTACATCCCCATGACTATTTTGTAACTACCAATTTGTACTTTTTTTTTTTTTAAATATATTTTATTGATATTTTACAGAGAGGAAGGGAGAGGGATAGAGAGCTAGAAACATCGATGAGAGAGAAACATCGATCAGCTGCCTCCTGCACATCTCCCACTGGGGATGTGCCCGCAACCAAGGTACATGCCCTTGACCGGAATCGAACCCGGGACCCCTCAGTCCGCAGGCCGAGGCTCTATCCACTGAGCCAAACCGGTTTCAGCCCAATTTGTACTTTTTAATTCCTTCACCTTTTTCATTCAGTCCCCAGCCCTCTCCCCTCTGAGAGCCGTCAGTCTATTCTCTGTATCTATGGGTCTGTTTCAATTTTGTTTATTTTGTTCTTTAAATTGCACATCTAAGTGAAATCACATGGTATTGGTCTTTTTCTTACTGACATTTTACTTAGCTTAATACCCTTTAGGTTCATTTATAGGGAATATATTCAATAATATTGTAATAAATACGCATGGTGCCAGGTAGATACTGGAAATATTGGGGTGAATGCTTTGTAAAGTATATGATTGCCTAACCACCATGCTGTACATCTGTAACTAATACAAAATAATATTGGATGTAAACTGTAATTGAAAAATAAATTTTAAAAAAGAAAGAGGTAATTTTATGGCAAATATATGCACTTATTAAATAAGTGTTCTCATTAGTCCAGGAGGTGGTAGAAGCAGAAACAATAAATGAATTTTACAGAGTTTTGATCCATTCATTGGTGATAATGACAGAATTGTATATTAAGGTAATCTTGTTAGAAGAGTTTATCAAACCTTATGAAGGTAAGTAACAGAGCAAACACAACATCCCACAGAGCATTTCATGCAGTTATTTCTTCATTTATGTAAGAAATATATTTTGAACACCGACTATAAGATAGTTGTAAGATATAAATCATAGTTCTGAGAACTAGTGAAAGGACTCTGTAAATAAGCTTGTAAATTCTTACACTTGAGAGGGAAACACAAGGTAATTGAAAGTGTCCAGAAACTCTCAAGGGCATGGTGGCCTCATCTATAGATGCGAGATTGTTATCTTTTCTTTGTATGCTTCAGGGTCCTTACTGAAATGTGAGAATGCACGTAGGATTTGGAAGGTATACGTTACCTGTCGTAACTTAGTCTTTCTGTTATTATTTTATAAAAATGTGCATTTTTATTATCTACCTAATATCCAGAGAGCTACTTGTTAACACCAGACAGATAAGATCACATAAAGAGAGAGACAGGCGGCCAATTTGTTCACATCATAGTAAATGTATACAGAGTAGGGTAGTTCTGTGTTAAAATATAAAATCCCAGAAATATACTCTGTACAGAAACCCTCAGAGCTCATTCTACCAATGTGTGAACAACATTGGTACTGGCAAGGGCCTCACATAGAGCTAAGCATCAGCCACTATCTTCATGTAGTTCAACACGTTAGTAGTAGAAGTGGGGATCTTTGTTCTATTATTTCCTTATTGTTTCTTTGCTTGATTGTCTTGGCAGGATGGATGGACAGAGGCAACTAAATAGCAATGCTGTAGAACTAGCATAGTATAAAAGCAGGTTCATAAGTTTTATATTGTACTAGAGGCCCGGTGCACGAAATTCGTGCATGAGGGAGGGGGGTGTCCCTCAGCCCAGCCTGCACCCCTCTCCAATCTGGGACCCCTCGAGGGATGTCTGACTGCCCGTTAAAGCCCGATCCCAGTGGGATCGGGCTTAAATGGGCAGTCGGACATCCCTCTCACAATCCAGGACTGCTGGCTCCCAACTGCTTGCCTGCCTGCCTTCCTGATTGCCCCTAACCACTTCTGCCTGCCAGCCTGATCACCCCCTAACCCAGGGGTGGGCAAACTTTTTGACTCGAGGGCCACAATGGGTTCTTAAACTGGACCGGAGGGCCGGAACAAAAGCATGGATGGAGTGTTTGTGTGAACTAATATAAATTCAAAGTAAAAGAGCAGAGGGGAGAGCAAGAGAACCCTCCACTCTTTTGGCTCTGTGGGCCGGATAGAACAGCCGAACAGGCCAGATCCGGCCCACGGGCCGTAGTTTGCCCACAGCTGCCCTAACCACTCCCCTGCCAGTCTGATTGATGCCTAACTGCTCCCCTGCCAACCTGTTTTCTCCTAAATGCCCTCCCCTGCAGGCCTGGTCACCCCTAACTGCCCTCCCCTGCAGGCCTTGTCCTCCCCAACTGCTCTCCCCTGCAGGCCTGGGTCCCTCCCAACTGCCTTTCCCTGCAGGCCTGGTCGCCCCCAACTTCCCTCCTCTGCCGGCTTGGTCACCCCTAACTGCCCTCTCCTGCAGGCTTGATTGCCCCAACTGCCCTCCCTTGCAGGCCTGGTCCCTCCCAACTGCCCTTCCTTGCTGGCCATCTTGTGGTGGCCATCTTGTGTCCACATGGGGGCAGGATCTTTGACCACATGGGGGCAGCCATCTTGTGTGTTGGAGTGATGGTCAATCTGCATATTACTCTTTTATTAGATAGGATAGAGGCCTGGTGCACGGGTGGGGGCCAGCTGGTTTGCCCTGAAAGGTGTCCCGGATGAGGGTGGGCGTTCCCTTGGGGCGTGGGGCGACCTGGGCGAGGGGCCTGTGGTGGTTTGCAGGCCGGCCACACCACCAGGAGAGGCCCTGGTATCTGGGGTTTATTTATCTTCTACAATTGAAACTTTGTAGCCTGGAGCGGAGCCAAGCCTTCTGCTTGCTCCTTGGAGGCAGCCATTTCTGTTTGGATTCATGTATCTTCTATCATTGAAACTTTGTAGCCTTGAGTGGAGGCCTAGGCCAGCAAGGGCAGGGGAAAGCTTGGCTTCCTCCATCGCCGGGGAAACCCAAGGCTCCCTCCTGCTCTCTGTGGCCGTAGCCATCTTGGTTGGGTTTATTTGCATATTCGCTCCTGATTGGCTGGTGGGTGTGGATGGTGGGCATGGCTTCTGGGTGTAGCAGAGGGATGGTTAATTTGCATATTACTCTTTTATTATATAGGACTAGAGGCCCAGTGCACGAATTCATGCATGGGTGGGGTCCCTGTGGGTGGCCTGCAGGGATTGAGCTAAAACCCGCAGTACAATGCCACCTGCAGCTCCTACTTGCTGCTCCCGCTCATCCTGGCCCCACTGTGCCTGCCACAGGCTCATGCCCAGTGCTCACCAGCCATGAGCCCTGCGTCTGGCGCCCTCCCAAGGGGAGTGGCCTGCAGAATCGGGCTGAAACCGACTCTCTGACATCGCCTGAGGGGTCCCGGATTGTGAGAGGGCACAGGCCAGGTTGAGGTACCCCACTGGTGCACAGTCGGGCCAGGGAGGAACTGTGGGAGGGCTCCAGGGCGTGTCAGGCCCATCTTGCTCAGTCCTGATAGGCCAGACCCCAGCAGAAAGCTAACCTACCAGTGGGAGCATCTGCCCCCTGGTGGTCAGTGCACGTCATAGCAAGCAGTTGAGCAGCCTTAGCATATCATTAGCATATTACCCCTTGATTGGTTGTTCGGTTGTTCTGCCGTTCAATTTATTTGCATATTACCCTTTAATTATATAGGACTAGAGGCCTGGTGCACGAAATTCGTACATGGGCAGGGGGCGTCTCTCAGCCCAGCCTGCATCCTCTCCAATCCAGGACCCCTTGGGGGATGTCTGACTGCCAATTTAGACCTGATACCACAGGGACTGCTGACTCCTAACCACTCGCCTGCCTGCCTGCCTGATCACCCTTAACCCCTCTGCCTGCCTGATTGCCCCTAACTGCCTCTGCCTGCCTGCCTGATTGCCCCTAACTGCCTCTGCCTGCCTGCCTACCTGCTTGACTGCCCCTTACTATCTCTACCTGCCTGCCTGATTGCCTCTAACCATCTCTTCCTGCCAGCCTGATGGCCCCTACCCTCACGTCTGCCTCGGCCCCGCCACTGTGGCTTTGTCCGGAAGACTTCCCATCTATCCGGTCTAATTAGCATATTACCCTTTTATTAGTATAGATAATTGTATTATTGAAACTACTTTTAACTTCTGCATTTATGATAGCAGCAGAGTTTACCTTTAGATGAAAAGGGGATATTATTTTTCAAAACAACTTCATAATAATCTGGAAATATTAAATTCTGAGTGATAAATCTGTTCATTCAGTAGGTCAATTTCTTTTGTGTAGTCCATTTATTTGATAATGAAGCATAGTTACTACTATTAGAGTGAACATGGAGATTGTTCATGGAGATTCTAACATGCATATTATGCTTTTTATAAAATAAAATTATTCAATTTTTACACCTTTTTTCAAATTTAAACATCTTCTCGGCTGTCAGAAATATTTATTTTTACAACTTGACACAGGTCCATGCTCAGATCAACTTTCAGTGGAAACTTAAGAGAGAAAAAAGCCTTGGGCAAATGATACAATCTCTGTCACATAGGGTATATTAAAAATGATTTCAAAAGGATGATTATATTCTTTCAAGGGACCTTGATGTCAATATATCTTGAAAGCAAAAACACATCTGAAAATTCAATAGTCAGTTCACTATGTAGTCAACACTTGAACTCTGTAGAACTTTTCAATTTATTTTTGTAGAGAATGGCTTTTGCCATAACTCTCTGCCTCTGTTACAAACAAATTGGACAGGAAAATAGTGTATTCCAGTTACAACTTTTTCTTCTCTAAAGCCCAGGCCTATTTTTTCAAAGACAGTATCATGGGGAATAAAATAGTCTTGTAGAAATGTTACCATGCAAGGTAGTATTTATGTAGCTTAGAAAGGGTGGTCCTATTCAACGAGGTATTATTGTATGCTAATTTTCAGGTCATCCAACTCAACCAAACAAGAACATAGAAATTAGAGTATCTATCTATCTATCTATCTATCTATCTATCTATCTATCTATCATCACTATCTATCATCTTATTCTGATTACTTACCAAGAGTGACCTTCCCACTCCTGTTGGCCTGACTCATGCCTGCTCATCCTTGAACTCTCAGGAGTCTTCAACATTCCTTGATGCATTGGCTGGGACTCAAATCTGGGTTTCCCACGTCGGGGGGAGGGTGAGAATTCTGCGACTGAACCATCTGGGTTCTTGGCAATGCTTGAGATAGAAATCAAGAGAGTTCACCCCAAAGCAGGACTCAGGTGAGAGGTCTATTACACATAGATGGAGCGCTGAGGGAGACATTTAAAGGGAGAAAGATAAACGTTGCTCCACAACAAAAGCTGGAGGACAGTTTCCAAGAAGTTGAGGTGGGAAGGATGATGCCTGTGGGACACGTAACTATGTGTTGCATGTCTCATTAACATGTTAACTCTCCACTCAGGGTGTGCGCTTTTAGCATTTACGTGAGGGAGGGTCACTGAAAGGACAGTTTTCTTGCTAGTATGCATGCATGAATTAAAAGCACAAAATTCAAGCCCATGAAAGTGAATCTTGCAGACAAGATTCAGTATTGGCTGTAAAGAGAAGAGAAAGCATTTGGGCAATTAATGGGCTCCTGACTGCCTGCCAGCTGGGACCGAGGAGTAGCCTACCTATTTCGCTAGAATTTCCATATTTTCTGGACTTTGTGCTCTTCCAGGTCATATCTGAAAGGGGCTTGTAGATCAACAAAATCATCTAATGTGCATCTATTTTAAAGCATAATAAACAGGTTTTGGGGAAACGTTAAGAGAGTGCTCTTTTATGCCCAGAATGTGTCCAGTCAAAGATTCCACCTTCCCAGGAGCTTCATTCCCTTTTGGACTAGGCATTGTTAAGGAACTTACTACAAGATCATGAAGCTGATCATCATATTTAGAGGAAGCTGCCTCAGTATGATGTATATTGACTTGATTTGTAGAATAGATCTTCACTAATTTCTCGTTAGATTCATTTCAGTTCATTAATGAATTTCAGTCAGTAACTGATAAAGCAAGTGCTGGGGACAAGACCAAACAGAGTTGGTGAAGGACTTGGGGGAAATATCTTAATGTGACAAAAAACTCCATATTTAGTAAATATTTAAAAAATGGAGTATGGGACTAATATTGAAATGTAAAGAAATCTCAGCACACAATTGCTATTTTCACAAGCTTTATTTTTTAAACCATTTGGTGTTGCTCCATAAAGACCTGCTGCGTTCTCTTCCTCTGACTTAATGACAGAAATGATGCTTTACTTCTCCTGCAAGATGCATGCTTGCCCTGGTGTAGAGTTCTAAAAGTGGGGCATGAGCACACACACAAACGAAAGCTTTGTATTTTCTATGTATGGCACTTCCTTGATGACTTTTCCCAGAGTAAGAGAGCTCTTTGAAAAAAAAAATTTTTTTTTTTTAGTTGACTTTAGAGAGAGGGGGAAAGGGAGAGGGGGAAGGGAGAGAGAAATAGCAATGTGAGAGAGAAACATTGATCCATTGCCTCCAGTATGCGCCCTGACCAGGAATCAAACCCTCAACCTTCTGGTGTACAGGACGAAGCTCCAACCAACTGGGCCACACCCACTGGCAGGGCAAGAGAGCTCCTTTAACTTGGAAAATGTGATGGGTTTTTGTTCTAAGGTATTATAGAAAACAATACTTTATTCCACCCCAGATCCTGTTCTCAACCCTGTTTGTACATTAAAATTATGTGAGGAAAATTTTTAAAATGCCAATGCATGGGCTTCATCTCAAACCAAATGAATCAGAATCTCTGGAAATGGGGCCCAGGTACTAGTGCGTTTTAAATACCACATTCCTGTGTAATCAATTCTCACTGTTCATGGACTTAGCACTTCTCTATTGGTAAGAGTCCCTTTCTGTAGCTCTGCCAGTCACAACTTGCTGGAACAAAGTTCATATCACCTCATCTATAAATTTTTAAAGTTTGCATACTTTCTCAAAGATAAAATAATATCTCAAGGCATTTATTCTAGCCATTATCTTTATTGTAATTTTGTTTTGTTTTGAAAAAACATGGTGGCAAGCAAATGTTCCTTGAAATGATATTCAAAATCCTTTTGTGGTTATATTAAATTTGCAGTGAGAGAGCAGTCTGAAATGCCACAAGTTATTTATATAAAGAAAAAGAACAAGTTACATGCTTTCTGTCTTATTTGAAGTAATTGTCGCATCTACTGTGTATACCTACTTGCATTGCTATGGTCAAATCCGAGAGCAGATAATCTCTCAGGGTACCTATTCATTTTCATGCGTCCATGCATTCTTTTGGTATTTTTTAAATGAATAGTTACATTCTCTAAAACTCCATTTAGATTTTGGGGTGAAAAGAATGGTAAATCATAAAACAATGAATTTGCCAGAAGAAACACTGGGCTTGAAAGCTTTATAGTGTCTTTTTTTTTTAAGCTATTAAATAGGCTACCAAGGGAGAGAATATGATGGTGTGGAAATGTCAGCTTTACAGTAAGATAAACCGAGGTCGAATGTCTTGTTTCTCACACACATTCACACCCAGTGAATGGCAAATCTGAATCCTACCGCCCCTCAACATCATCAACTACCTGGACTCTTCCCACAGTCCCCTGCCACTACCCAACTCTCTTCCTTCCATATCTTGTCCTCACGAAACTTCTCCATGCAGGAGCCAAAGAAGTCCTTGGTGGTGGTGGTGGTGGTTTTTTCAGCTATATTGAGGTATAATCGACAAATAGAAATTGTATGTATTTGAGATAAACCACTTGATGATTTGATCTATTGTATACATTGTGAAATAATAACCATAATCAAGCTAATTAACATGTCTATAAACTCACATAGTAGCTATTTCCCTTCCTCCCCTCTTCCTTCCTTCTCTCTCTTCCTTTTTGTCTTAAGAACACTTATGATCTACCATCTTAGCAAATTTCAAATATATAATACACTATTGTTAACTATAGTACTATGCTGTACATTAGATCTCCAGAATTTATTCATCTTGCATAACTGAAACTTTCTACCTTTAGATGCTTCTCCCCATTCCCCCCCTCACTCCTGCCCCTATCAGCCACCATTCTACTCCTAGCCTCTGTGAATTTGACTATTTTAGATTCCACATATGAGTGAGATCACACAGTATTTGTCTTTCTGTGTCTGGCTTATTTCACTTAGTGTACTGTCTTCCAATTCATCCATGTTGTTACAAAATGAAGGATTTCTTTCTTTTTTAAGGCTAAAATCCTCTTAAAGCATAAATCTGACTGCTTAAACCATTCACTTGCTTTCTACTGTAATTAGAAAAATTTCCACACTCCATATCCTAGCTCAAAAGTTCTGGTCTCATCTTCTACCTTTTCCTCCTTGTTATGGACACTTCAGTCACACAGCTGTGCCTGGAATAGGCTAAGGCAGTGGTCAGCAAACTCATTAGTCAACAGAGCCAAATATCAACAGTACAAGGATTGAAATTTCTTTTGAGAGACAAATTTTTTAAACTTAAACTTCTTCTAACGCCACTTCTTCAAATTAGACTTGCCCAGGCCGTGGTATTTTGTGGAAGAGCCACACTGAAGGGGCCAAAGAGCCGCATTTGGCTCGCGAGCCGCAGCTTGCCGACCACGGGGCTAAGGTAATTCTTATTTTATGGCCTTTGCACAGGTAATTCTAGAGTAAGGTAGAGATGAGAGCAAGGGCTCATCTTATGCCCTCATCACGTATTGGCATATGTCATATTTTACCTTATCTGTGAAGCTTTTTTGTTTTTCATAGATCATGGGAAAGTCATTGGGAGTGTCTAGAAATTATTCTGAGTTTTTTAAGTTGAGAGAGTGGTGCTACTAATTCTCAGTATTGAAAGATTATGAAATTAAATAATTATTAATCAAATATAATGATAGCTCACTTTTACTTTTTAATAACTGGAGAAACTATATTATGGGAAGTAGGCAGAGTTGTGAGATGGTTAGAAGTGTGTACTCTTGATGGATCAGATGGCCTTTTTGTGAATTTTGGCTCTGCTACTGCATTTGCTTTATGGCCTTGAGTCCCTGACAGCATTGCTTTGCCTTACTTCCTTTGACTGTCACTTGGGGGCTATAATATATTGTATCTCAAAGGGCTGCTAGGAGGATTATATCAGATAATTCATATAAAGT
Organism: Plecotus auritus; assembly: GCF_963455305.1. Classification (NCBI taxonomy): domain Eukaryota; kingdom Metazoa; phylum Chordata; class Mammalia; order Chiroptera; family Vespertilionidae; genus Plecotus; species Plecotus auritus. The sequence goes on from NC_137775.1 coordinate 64,388,900, forward strand.
GCCTGGCATGTAGCAGTGCTCAATAAATATGTAATTATTTAATTATTATTATTATTAATATCTTGAATCATGGGAGTCATTGTTAACCTGATGATCTATAGTATATGACACATCAACACATGCCAGCTAAGTTACTTTTTGATGAACAAATTATTCTCAAATAGAAGAGCCTCAGCTAATTATATATATAGGCCCAAAGTGCTATTTTAAATCAACTGCCAAATAATTCTCATTTTATTTGACCATGTTACCAGTGTTTGCTTTTTTAAAAAAATATATGTTTTATTTTATTTTTTATTTTTTAAAAATATATTTTATTGGTTTTTTACAGAGAGGAAAGGAGAGGGATAGAGAGTTAGAAACATCGATGAGAGAGGAACATCGATCAGCTGCCTCCTGCACACCTCCTAACTGGGGATGTGCCCGCAACCAAGGTACATGCCCTTGACCAGAATCGAACCTGGACCTTTCAGTCTGCAGGCCAATGCTCTATCCACTGAGCCAAACTGGTTAGGGCTATATGTGTTTTTATTGATTTTTAGAGAGAGAGGGAGAGGGAAAGAGAGATAAAACACTGATGAGAGAGGAACATCATCATTGATTGTCTGCTTTCCTCATGCCCCCTTATGGGGATCAAACCCCAACTCAGGTATGTGCCCTGACCTGGAATGAAACTGGTGACCTCTTAGTTCCTGGGTCGACGCTCAACTGCTGAACCACACTGGCTGGGCATCAGTGCTTGCTTTTGACTTTACTTATGTTTTTTATGATTCACTATTTATCTCTCACTTAAAAAGAATGACGAGAGAGGTCAAATTTAGGAAGCAGTGGAAAGTAGGGGCCCAATTTCATATCAGCTAAGAAAAATAAATACAAAGGAAAAGTAACCTTGTTAGAAGAGGATGCCTTAGGGGGCCCGGAGAATTAAAGCTAGGATTTTGACAGGCAGAAATAAAGATGTGTGGGCTGGGAAGAGGAGAGATTGTTGCCCATGAGAGGAATTTCTTACTTGACTGTGTTCTCTTAGCTCTCATTATATAAGTTGACTGATTGCTTTTTTCAAACTGAAATTCAGGTCCTAGGTATGGAAGAGAAAACTCTAGTGAAATATTTATATGTCAAACCCCTTTGGAGTAAAATATTTTATTTCTATAGGCTTATAATTATTTTCTGGCCTATTTAGAATAGTTTATAACTTAAAAGTTCTGGAACTGAAATTTATATTCCCTAAATATGCATGAAAAAAATATGGTCTACCATAATGAGAAGTGAGGTTTATTGATTCAGTTTCCCCTCCTCCAGCTCGATAGGCAGAAAGACTGTCACCAGCTGAGTTCTGGAAGAAGAAGGTATTACAATTTCACTTAATATCCCAGTGCAGGTTTCATATCTAAATGCAACATGGCAGAGATCTGCCTATTTGCTCAAGGAAGACCCAAATAGGCTCTTCGTTTACGTGCCTTAGGTTGTCTTACTAATGTCTTCTTTTCATGCTTTGCATGCTCAGGTCAAATTGAATAACAGTATTCTTGTTGCATCTCTTATTTCCCAGGATCTTTGGCTTTGTATACACAGTCACCTCCACCTGTAGGCATCGCTCCCCAAATCTAACTCCTCATCTAATCTCAGTTCAAATGCAACTTGTCCTTTGAAGCCTTTCCTTATATTTTCAAAAATTAATCTCATACTTGAAAAAGTCTCCTAGCTCCTCATCAGTCCTTCTAATATGGCATTTTATCCCACCTATATTTATCATGTATGTACAGTGTGCTAAACAGTGCTAGGGATATATAAGTGGGAAATAATTAGAAAGCCTTGTAAGCTGAATGCACAAGTTAAAATTGCTTGTTAGATAGTAATAAATGCTAAAGAGAAGAATGTAGAAAAAGAGAGAAATAGAAAGTGGGAAGACAGCAATTTTATGTGGTCAGAAGAGTCCTGCCATAAAAGGAGACACAAAAGACAAAAGTGTGACATACAGCTGTCTAGGAGAAGAGCATTCAGGCCGAGGAAACTTGGAGATTTGGGTGGGAGTGTGCTTCCTACGGGTGCCACTGGGCTCGAATCAGAGTGAGCAGGAGGGAAAGAAGTCGGAGATGAAGTCCTGGAGGTGAGGAATGGGGAATCAGAGGACAGCGTGAGGAAGAGCAGGCTGTCAGGGGTCCTCAAACTTTTTAAACAGGGGGCCAGTTCACTGTCCCTCAGACCGTTGGAGGGCCGGACTATAGTTTAAAAAAAACTATGAACAAATTCCTATGCGCACTGCGGGCCCAGGATGAGTTGGCTGCTAAGCAGGACAGGCAGCGGCACCCGGCGGGCCGGATAAATGTCCTCGGCGGGCCGCATGTGGCCCGCGGGCTGTAGTTTGAGGACCCCTGGTAGGTCTTAGAATGACTGACTTTTCCTCGGGTTAGGCAGCACACCATTGAAGGGTTTTGATCACAGAGGAATGATTGAGCTCATATTTTAACAGGAGCAACAATGCATCAATGAGAGAGTGCAGGTTCTGGAGATATTCTCAAGATAGAACCTATAGAATTCATTGAAATATTGGGCAAGTGTGAATCAAAGGCCTGTGAGCTGCATATTTGGAAGCAAGGAGCTGCCATTAGTTGAAGTGGAGAAAGCTATCAAAGGAGCAGGAGGCAGTATCAGGAATTCTGGTTTGGACACATGCAGTTTAAGATTCTCTGTCCTGAGGTTGGTTGGATATACAAGCTATAAGTTTCAGGGAGCAATTGGACTGGTGACACAAATTTGGGAGTTATAAGCATTTATTTTATTTCTTGTTTAGTTTATTTTTAATATTTTGAGGAACATCAGTACTGTTTTCCATAGTGATCATACCAATTTACAGTCCCAGGCACTGTCAAAAGGTTCTATTTCCACCACATCCTCACCAACACTTCTTTCTTCTTCTTCTTTTTAAATAATAGCCATTTAAATACATGTGAGGTGATATTTCATTGTGGTTTTGATTGGCATTTCCTTGATGATTAGTGATGTTGAGCACCTTTTCATATACCTGTTGGCCATTTGTGTATCTTCTTGGAAAAATATCTATTCAGATCCTTTGTCCATTTTTAAAATGGGTTATTTGTTTTTGTTCCTATTGAGTTGTATGAGTCTCTTGTGCATTTTAGATATTAACCCCTATTGAATATATGATAACAAGTATTTTCTCCCATTTAATAAACTGCCTTTTCACCTTGCTGGTGGTTCCTTTTGCTGTGCAGAGGCTTTTTAGTTTGAAAAGAAAGCGTGTGCCTTTAATTTCTGGCACGCTGGATTCTGTTCCCGTTCTCTCAACCTATTTTCTGTTCATATTCATGTTTAAAAGTTTTGCTTCAGGATAGTCTCATTAAGCTGCACACACTCTGAGGGAAGAAGACAACACAGGCAGAATTTCAAATAACACCTTACTGTTAACCTTGACGTGGCCAGTCAACGCCATTCACTAGGACCTGCTCAGGAGAGCTCCTTACTGGAAACAGCGGGGACGAAACAGTCCCCGCGCTCCAGGATCGTACCTCTTAGTTGCTGAAGATAAAATGTACTCTCAGAAGCAACCGCTTACCAAACCTAAGTGTTAAAATAAACCTTGACTCGTTCCCTCTCCTCCCTCCAGCATCCAGTTAATCATAACGTCTCTAATATTCTAATCTCTCACCCTGCAGCCACCAGTTCATAATCATGCCAACAGTATTCTCACTTGCTCTGCTGGCTCTGGTCTTATCTCTTTCCCCTCCCCTCTCGTCCCACTGAGGGAGACTCCCTTCACTCTTTACTTTGGAACACATATAGAAAAATTGATGGATCAATAAATTATCACATATGGGTAAAATAAAACACACCTAAGGTGATGATTCAGTCCATATGCACATAATCCATTTCAATTAGCCAATACAATATACCACCTCATTTCTCCACATTCTTATGTGCATACTTACTCTTTGCCCTTCATAGAAGACTGCTATGTCCACGGGTGAAATCTCAGTTTAAACATTTCATTTAAATATGCCCTCAATATTGTTAGATACAGTCCATACTCTCTTACATGGCTCTTGCAGTTTTTGGTGTGGTATTTTTTGTACTCTGGGTTTATCTCTAGTAGGACTATCCTGTGTGCTGAAGGCTGCTAGTTTATTTTTTTATTTTTTAAATATATATATTTTATTGATTTTTTTACAGAGAAGAAGGGAGAGGGAGAGAGAGTTAGAAACATCAATGAGAGAGAAACATCAGTCAGCTGCCTCCTGCATACCCCCTACTGGGGATGTGCCCACAAGCAAAGTACATGCCCTTGACCAGAATCGAACCTGGGACCCTTCAGTCCGAAGGCTGACACTCTATCCACTGAGACAAACCACTCAGGGCTGAAGGCTGCTATTTTAAACTACTTGGGCCATGCAATGCCTTATACCCTGTCTTGCCTGTAGGCCTTTGTGATGCTGTTTCTTCCCTAGAAGTACCCTCCCTTTCATTTTGTTTGTAAATTCCTCCTCATCATCCATGTCGATAAGGCTGTCTCTCTTAAATGCTCCCATAAAAACCTGGACCTTTTTTCATAACCCTAATGGTACTGTATTGTTATTGCCAACTTATTTCTTCAGATCCCTATGGAAACTCAAACTCCTTGAATACAAGGACTAAATGTTTTTCTTTTTTTAATGCCAAATGGCTAGTATCTAACACATAGCAGATACACAGTAATTATTTGTTGAGTTGAAATTCATAAAAAATAATTTATGGTATAGATTAAAGGTATTTGTGCCAAATTAAGAAAAAAAAATTTTTAATGTTTATTAAGTACCACCAGGCATTGGTGAAACCAAGGTGAATATGAGAACATTTCTGTAATCTAAGAATTCAAATTAATGGATTAGTTCCTTTCTCCATAAATTTGACTTAACTGCCACATTTGTTATTTTCACTTTTTCAGAACATATTTGGAGAACCCCCCAATTATTTTTATTTTTTAAAAGTCTTTATTGTTCAAAGGATTACATATGTCCCCTTTTCCCTCCCATTAACCCCCTTCAGCCTGCCCCAGCCCCCCACCCCAGGCCTTACCACCTAATTGTCCTTGTCCATGGGCCATGCATATATGCTTACAAGGTCTTTGGTTGATTACCTCCCCCCACCCACCCTCCCCCACCTTCCCTCTGAGATTCCGCACTCTGTTCCATGCTTCCATGTCTCTGGATCCACTACTTTCATCAGTTTATTTTATTAATTAGATTCCACATATGAGTGAGATTATGTGGTACTTGCCTTTCTCTGACTGACTTATTTCACTTAGCATGATTCTCTCCAGGTCCCTCCATGCTGTCTCAAAGGGTAAGAGATTTTTCTTTATTACTGCTGCATAATATTCCATGGTATAAATGTACCACAGCTTTTTTATCCACTCATTTACTGATGGGCACTTGGGCTGTTTCCAGATCTTAGCTATTGTAAATTGTGCTGCTGTGAATATAGGGGTGCATATATTCTTTCTAACTGGTGTTTTAGGTTTCTTAGGATATATTCCTAGAAGTGGGTTCTCTGGGTCAAATGGCAGTTCCATATTTAATTTTTTGAGGAAACTCCATAATGGCTGCACCAGTCTGCATTCCCACCAGCAGTGTACTAGGATTCCCTTTGGGAGAACCCCAAATTTTAACCCAGTTCTGCCTTACAAATAGTGAGTGGGTAGAGTTAATTAGAGAAGGCTGGACTTTGTTCTTGAAGTAAAATTTCTGTGAATCTCATAGAAAGACATTGGGCTGATCTTTCAACGGGAATACAGAGAGACCTGAGTTTAAAATGACTGGATTCCTTGGCTGGAGTAAGTATAATCTGAGGGATAAGTACAAGATAGGAGGTTTGATGATTGTACATGGGATCTGAGTCATGGAAAGAGATTTGGAGAAATGAAGACCTTAATCATTACATTTTGATCAAGTAGAAAATAGAGTATCCTAGTAGATCGACATACAACAACAAATAATGATGATTTCCATACAAAATATATAATGAATGTGATTTTAAACCATCTGAGTTATAGAAATATACAATGAGAAAGTTGGAAGTACAGTAAAAATTTGAAAATACATTAAAACAATCTCCAGTAAGGACAGTACATTTCAGAGTCTAATCCTTAACATTTGAATCCTTAAAATTTTAGTTAAATGCTCAGGCTTGGATGAATAACTATGGCATTTAATAGTTTTTTTTTAAAATCTTCAAAAATTATTACAATCTAGAATTTTGTGAGATTTTTCTATTTTGAGTATGAGAGAATTTTAAATAATCTTCAGGAGGGTGTTTTATGCATTTGAAAAATATCTAAAGAGGATGATACGTTCATATTCATTTTCTATTTGGGAGTTCATCCCAGCTTCCTCCAAGAAAATGGAAAGTTCTTGGAGTTGGATTAATAAGCAATAGATGATTCATTAAAGATTAATTTCAAAACACTAGCTCTATACCAAGCATCACTTTAAAAGAGTACATGAGTGCTCAAAGTAGGCAGTGACAATTTTTTTAAGAAGGGTAAAATACTCCAGATTCCTGGAAACTTTGAGACACATTTAAAAATTATTTTTATTGTTTAAAGTATGACAGATGCCCCTGTAAGACCCCCAAAGGGACCCTTACTCTATCTCACGGATCGGCGGCAACCCCAATCATCCGCAGGAGGCGTCACTTGATGCAAACAGCAAGAGGCTTTATTCCAGCGCGCTGGGGCTCAACTCCTGACTCACGCAAGCGAGGAGTCGAACCCCGAGCAGACAGTCTTACAAGTATATATAGGCAAAAACTATACATCGGGGGGTTACACATGTGAGGGGGAAGAGAGGACAAAGCCGCCAGGAAATTCCAACAGGGCTCGTTAATAACATGTTTAATGACAGGGCCTAAGTTTTCAGTCAACAGTCCCATCCTGTAATCTCCTGTCCTGCTTTTCTTATCTGTCAGAGCACTATTTGCTTTATCTGCTCTTAACTCAGTGCTGTTTTCCTGGGACAGGTCCAAGGGTCTTGTTCCCACCACCGGCGAAGGGGGAAGACCTTGGAGTTTTAAGATAAAACGGACAGCTGTAAGAAAACTTTACTCTTTCAGTTAGGGTTTGCTTTTTTCCTGAAGCTCCATTTTCCATTGTTGCTTTTTAATCTCTGGAGTTAAGAAGTTCAGGATTTGCCCCGATAAGATAAAGTAAACAAAATTCTTTACCTTTCATTCCCCCATTTGCTTTTTGGTAAGTTCTAATCATGGAACTTCTGTCTTTACATACTCTTCCCCAAGGCTGTCTCCCTGTCGGAGTGACTGGTAGTGCTGCCTGAGCATTAGTACCTGTACAGCACTTATTCTCTCCCTGATGAAGGTGACTAGGCGATTTAAGATGCAGGGTCCAAAAGTGAGAATTAAAAGCAGTATAATAAGGGGACCCATTAGGGAGGATATGAGGGTGGTGAACCAAGGGGACCGGCTGTACCAACTTTCAAACCACCCTTGATGTGCCTCCCGATCTCGTCTTGTTTCTAATCTTTCTCTAAGTTTGGACATGGAATCCTTTATTACACCGGAGTGATCTATGTAAAAACAACATTCTTCTTTTAGTGCAGCACATAATCCACCATCCTTGAGGAATAGGAGATCTAAGCCCCGCCTATTTTGTAGTACCACCTCGGATAAAGAGGTCAGCGACTCTTCTAATTTTGTGATTGATTGCTCTACTGCTCTTAGGTCTTCATTTACAGCTGCCCGTAACCCCTCGATATACTGAGGAGTCTGAACGAGCACAGCCGTCCCTGTTCCTACTCCGGCCGCTACCCCCAGACCTAGCAGGACGGCTAAAGTGAGCGAGACCGGTTCCCTCTTCTGTCTACGGGGTTGTAGGTCGAACTCAGCCTCGAAAGAGCCTGCCTCATGGTAGATAACTCTGGGCACCAGCTGTACGAGGACACAGTAGTCTTTGGCGGTGTTGAACACCGATGAGGAAACACATGGGGTCAGCCCTGTACTGCAGGCCCACCATCCGCCTACGGGGGGGACCAGATAGTAGTTGGTAGTTGTTTGGGGGCTTCCTATGGTCCGGTTACACAGATGCTTACGGTTTGTAGGAACTGTACCTAAGCAAGTGTCATGCCCAGAGACTTCTGTAAGGGTGAGTTTACTGTTCGACCCCCAGTTACAGGAGTCATGGGAGGTGGTATTGTTAAAGGTCCCTGAGAAGGCAATCCCCTCGTAATAGGGAGGGCTTGACACTAGACATAACCAGCAAGACTCTGTCAGGTTAGGGTTGGAAGCATTGAGAGCGCTGAAAGCTCCCTGTAACAGATTAAGGAGTCTCTGCCCTGTGCTCGGTATCTCGGGTGTATTTACTAGGCCGGGGACCGAGGCAGCCGGAGGCCCCGGTGGGCGGCGGCTGCAGCCCGCAGTCCGGGGACTGGGGAGGCCAGTAACTGGGTTGAGCCGAGCTGTATTATCGGGCCTATTTGTTGTGACTCGGGGAACGGGCAGTCTGATATGGGCGGTTGGTGATCGTCGTTCAGATAGTACTAGGTTAGGCCCTACCTGGACGGCGGTCGGGGTTTCAACCTTAAGCTTGATAGAGAAGGTAAAACCCTTGTCCCACCCTGACATATAGAAACGGAATCCCCATGTTCTCCCTTTTATCCAAACTCGAGCTTGTTTCCCTTTCTCCGTGAAGGAAATATTTAGGGGGTTTGACCCCGCCCCAGTACTGCTCCTTTTTACGGTTATCAAGTCCCAGGAGGAGGTGGGATGCCAGTAGGCCTCTCCAGTAGTCTCACATGCCCATTGCTTACAGTAGAGATTTTCTACCCCCCCGCATCTCTTGGCCTCGCTCCTCGATCTCCCATCCCGGGGACAGACGTAAAACTGTGTTAGCCGCATCCGGCATTGGGCAGGCAAATTACCACAGCCAGGGGCGTCTGCAATATGCTGGCCTCGGGATGTGGAGCCTTGGGTGAGTGAGCGCTTTGCCAAGTAGTGATCAGAGTCTGATGGAACCTCTTCATAGGTTATACTGGGGATATCCCAATTGTCTAACCCAGCTATTAAGGCGCAAATGTCTGGGGCTAGGGACGGCCACCAGGTCCAAAGGGGGTTCTCCTTGGTGGTGCTCCATATTATATCTCCAGTCTGGGAGAGGACCTGCCATGTTAGTCGTTGGGGGGCATGAGGGTTAGGACTACTTATCGGCGGGAGGTGCGTCAACAGGAGCAGGAACACGGTGAATGCGGAGCTTGAGGGGGTTGTCCATTTTCTCCACTTTCCACGCTGGGTCTGGTGGTGGCGCGGGCTTGACATGTGAAGCGTGGATCCAGGCGGCGATGCCATCGACCTTCACTGCAGTCGGTGTTGTGAGCAGCACTATGTATGGTCCTTTCCACCTCGGTTCCAAGTTGGCCGCACCGTGGCGCTGAATGTACACCGAGTCTCCGACCTGGAACTGATGAGGTACTTGCAGTTCTCCAGGCTTGTAGGCCTCGGCCAACCGACTCCACACTTCCCTTTGCACAGTCTCAAGGGCTTTTAATCTGGTGTACAGAGATTGAGAGGAGTAAGATTCTGGGGAAGGGAGGTGCTGGATGGTAATGAGTGGGGGGTGAGTCCCATAAAGAATTTCAAAAGGAGTTAGCTTGAGGGAGCCAGGGGTATTGCGTACCAGAAACAAAGCAAAGGGAAGGAGGACTGTCCAGTCTGTTATGCCAGTATCTAAGGATAATTTATTCATGACCTCTTTTAAAGTTCTATTCATTCTCTCTACCTGTCCTGAGCTTTGGGGCCTATAAGCACAATGTAATTTCCAATCAAGCCCCAGGATTTTGGCCAGTCCCTGACTTACCTGGGCAACAAACGCAGGGCCGTTGTCTGACCCGATTACCTTGGGCACCCCGAATCTCGGGAAGATGTCTTCTAGTATTTTCTTGGCCACCACCTGAGCAGTCTCCCTCTTAGTAGGGAAGGCTTCAACCCATCCTGAAAATGTATCTATGAATACCAATAAGTATCTGTATCCATACCTGGCTGGCTTTACCTCAGTGAAGTCTACCTCCCAGTAACTCCCAGGGCGGTCTCCTCGGAGCCGCTTGCCCTGAGATAGCTTGCTGGGCTGGGCGTTCACCATCTGGCAAGGCTTGCATTCTTTTACAGTTGTATCTGCAAGCTCCCCTAGTTTCATGATATAATACGGTGAAGACTGGACTATAGTTTTTAAATGTTTTGGGCCCAGATGAGTTAGCTTATGAAGGTGTCTAAGAAAAATGATAGCCTGCTTTTCAGGGAGGATTCTTTTTCCTTCTGTAGTTTCCCGGATCCCCTCTGGAGTCTCCAGGCGAAATCCTAATCTGTCCATTCCCTCAAGGTCTGATTCTGAATATTCAAAGTTCCTGATAGAGGGATATACCGCATCCTCAGGGTGAGACCTCGGTTTTTCCCCAGACAAAGATAGGACGTTGAGTCCCTGAGCTGCCCGCTTGGCTTCTCTGTCAGCCCTTTGGTTCCCTTCTGCAACCCTGGACCCTCCTTTCTGATGTCCGGGGCAGTGAATAATTGCCACTCTCTTAGGAAGGTGAATGGCCTCTAACAGGCGTAGAATTTCTTCTTTATTTTTGATTTCCTTCCCTGCCGAGGTCAGTAGCCCCCGCCTCCGGTAGATGGCCCCATGGACATGGGCAGTAGCAAAGACATACCTGCTATCAGTGTAGATGTTAATCTTCTTCCCTTCTGCCAATCGCAGAGCCTGAGTCAGAGCTAGTAACTCGGCCTTCTGAGCCGACGTCCCTTCGGGTAGGCTGCTTGCCCAGATAATTTGCTCATCATCCACTACCGCCGCCCCGGCCACCCTTTTACCTTCTATTATGTAGCTGCTTCCATCAGTGAACCAGGTCAGCTGAGCGTCTGGCAAGGGCTGGTCTCGGAGGTCCCTTTGGGTCCCCGTTTCTTCTGCCAGTATCTCTTGACAGGTATGCAGCACACTCTCCTGGGTGGACGTGTCAGGTAGTAGGGTAGCTGGGTTGAGGATGGCAGGCGGCCCGAACTGGATCCTGTCTTCATTCAGTAGGAGACTCTGGTAGTGTGTCATGCGGGCGTTGGACAGCCACTGATCAGGGGGCTGTCTGATGATGCTCTCCAAGGAGTGGGGGGCAATGACCGTTAGCTTCTGTCCCATAGTTAATTTGTCAGCATCTTTCACTAATACTGCCACTGCCGCCACGGACCTCAGACAGGCAGGCCAACCACTAGCAATGGGATCTAGCTTCTTGGAGAGGTAGGCTACCGGCCTCTTCCATGGCCCTAGAGGCTGGGTCAGCACCCCTCGGGCTACTCTCCTTCTCTCGTCCACAAATAGGACGAAGGGCTTTGCTACGTCCGGCAATGCCAGGGCCGGGGCTGACAGTAAAGCCTTCTTGATGTCATCAAAGGCTTGCTGTTGGCCGTCACCCCACTCAAACGGGGCACCCTCTCTAGTCAGAGGATAGAGGGGAGCTGCCAGGGTAGCGAACCCGGGGATCCACAAGCGGCAAAACCCCGCAGTCCCTAAAAATTCTCGCACCTGGCGGGGTGAGCGAGGAACGGGTATCTGAGTCACAGTTTGTTTTCTGGCCTCCGTTAGCCATCTCTGCCCCCCTTTGAGGGCGTACCCCAGGTACGTTACCTCCTTTTGGCAGATCTGGGCCTTCTTGGCGGAGGCCCAATATCCTAAGCGGGCGAGTTCTTCTAGCAGTAGTCCCGTGCCTCGTTGGCACTCTTCCTCAGTGGCCCCGGCCAGTAGTAAGTCATCTACATACTGCAGAAGTGTTACCTGGGGATGGCTGGCACGGAAGTGGGCTAAATCTTGGTGAAGAGCTTCATCGAAGAGGGTCGGAGAATTCTTGAACCCCTGGGGTAGCCGGGTCCAAGTCAGTTGTCCTGTGGTCCCAGAGTCAGGGTCCCTCCACTCGAATGCAAAGATGTTCTGGCTGGAAGGGTGTAGTCGTAGGCAGAAGAAAGCATCCTTTAAATCCAAGACAGTATACCAAATGTGATCCGGGGGGAGAGAGCTCAACAAGCTGTAAGGGTTAGGTACAGTGGGGTGGATGTCCTGTACCCGCTTGTTCACTTCCCTTAAGTCCTGTACTGGGCGATAGTCTCCTGTGCCAGGCTTCTTAACAGGTAACAGGGGAGTGTTCCATGGCGACTGACACTTCACTAGGATGCCCTGCTGAAGGGGGCGCTGGATATGGGGCCTACTTCCTTCCCGGGCCACCTTTGTCATGGGGTATTGGCGTACAGCCACAGGAGTTGAAGTGGCCTTAAGCTCTATGACTACAGGCGGCCTTTCTGCAGCTAGTCCTGTTCCAGCTGTCTCGGCCCACGCTCCCGGATACCTGTTCAGCCAGTCATTTATGTGACTTTTCTCTGCTCCCTGTTCCTCAAAAAGTCTGTGTTCATCATCTAGGCGTATAGTCAGGGTGGTAGTCATTCTCTTGCTTTGGGTCACCTCCGGGCCATCAGGGGTGAAGGTAATCTGGGCTCCCATTTTGGTTAGGAGATCTCTCCCAAGTAGGGGTGCAGGGCACTCGGGGATGACTAGAAACGAGTGGGTTACCCGTCCCGTTCCTAAGTCTACCATTCTTCGGGTAGTCCATGAGTACTGTTGGTGCCCTGTGGCTCCTATGACCCACGATTTCTTGTGGGAGACGGGTCCAGACGGTTCGAGTAGGACCGAGTGTTGAGTCCCAGTGTCTACTAGGAACTCAACTGGCTTCCCCTCCACCTTTAGTGTTACCCTAGGCTCGGGGAGGGGTTCCGAGCCCCGTCCCCGCTAGTCTTCTTCTTCCCCCAGAGCTAACACTTTCTTGGAGGACCCGTTCTTCTTCTTCTTAGGGCACTCTCTAGCCCAGTGACCTTTTTCTTTGCAGTAGGCACACTGGTCTTTGTCTAATGGGGTGCGGTTGCCCAGGTTACCTGACTTTTTAGCCCTGCCCTGGGTTTGTTCCTGGCCTCTCTCACCTACTACTGCGGCCAAAATCCGTGTCAGGTTCTTCTCCTGCCTGCGATCCCTTTTGCTTTCTCTTTCCTCTCTTTCCTTTTCTTTTCTTTGTTCTTTTTCCTCCTCAGTTTCCCTCTTAATGATATACTTTCTCTGCCTCCTTAACTAAATCCTGCAGGGTATAGTCTTGTAACCCTTCTATTCTCTGCAACTTTCTTTTAATATCTATTGCTGACTGCCCTATGAAAGCCATGGCCACGGAAGCCCTTTGCCCCTCAGAGGTAGGGTCAAACGGGGTGTAGCGCCTGAAAGCTTCCATTAAGCGTTCAAGAAATACTGACGGGGGTTCCATGGCCCCCTGGATAACCTCTCTTACCTTAGCCAAATTAGTGGGGCGTCTCGCTGCCCCACGGAGGCCGGCCACTAGAGTCTGGCGATAGACTGTCAGTCGCTCCCTACCTTCTGCCGTGTTGAAATCCCAGTCAGGTCTGGAGAGGGGGAAGGCAATCTCGATGATGTTGGGGAGCTGGGTGGGTCGTCCATCTGCTCCTGGTACATTCTTCCTTGCCTCCAATAAAATCCTCTCCCTCTCCTCAGTAGTGAAAAGGGTCTGCAGTAGCTGCTGGCAATCATCCCAGGTGGGCTGATGAGAGAACATCAAAGACTCCACCAGCCCGGTTAAGCGCTGGGGGTCCTCTGAAAAGGGAGGATGATTAGTCTTCCAATTATACAGATCTGCGGAGGAAAAAGGACAGTACTGGAGGGGCTGAAGAGGAGCCGGTCCACCATCCGTTGCCACCGGCGGGGGCCCGTAAGCCCTCAGGGGGAGGGCGACGGTGGTGTTGGGAGTCATTCCGCGGCGGCTCCTGGTGCCCTGCGCAGGCCCCGGCAGAGACTCATTAGGGGGAGCAGAGGGGGCAGCTGCAGGAGCCGGCGGTGCTTCTGGCTCTTCCCGACCCCCTACGGGAGCCGGGGCAGGAGGATACGGGGGAGGTGAGTCAAGGAGAAGGAGGTCAGACTGGATTTCTGGATAAATCTTCTTGGGGGGGTCCGAGTGACTGCATTTCTCCCCAGAACTGGGAGATTGGACGGCTAGAACTTGAGTGGCCGGCCGGGGCTTGGGTTTTACAACCCAAGGTCGAACCCAGGGGGGTGGATTTTGCACCAGGTCCTGCCAGACCACGATGTAGGGCTGCTGATCCGGATGGGCTCCAGGTTCTTTCTGAAAAACAATTTCCTTAACAGCAAAAATAACAGATAGGTCAAAGGTTCCTTCTGTTGGCCATCCTATATTAAAAGCAGGCCATTCTGAGGAGCAGAAGGTCCGCCATGGACCTTTCTTGATCTCAACTGATAGGTCGCGACCTCTTCCCTTAACTTCAGTCCAATGGTCTAAGGTCAGACTAAGAGGGGTTGTTATAGTCTGTCCCATCGTCAGTTCGTACGTCGTCAGAAACACAAATAACAAAAATATTACAGACACAAGGACCCACTTACTCCACTTTGTCCGCCACAAACACGCAACAGAATCAGATGGGCGCGATTTTGACAATCTCTGATCCAACAGTAGAACCCGATCAGCGCCCTTACAGTAGGAGACTACCAGGCGTCCCTGGCTCTCCTCCACCCTTGGGGCGTCCCCCAGGGCTGCAACCTGTGGCCCTCCAGGCACGTCTACCAACCACTGTTCGGCCACTCTCACGAGTCGCCGAACGGCTGCAAAACCGAAAGCGCGCACACAGGACCAGACTCACTAGCAAAACACAAGACAAAGACAGACAACCTCGGGGTACCCCTTCTTACCTCCAAGGTCGACTCCGCGGATGAGGGGGGGTTGTCAGATCCCGGACGAGCCCCCAAAAATGTAAGACCCCCAAAGGGACCCTTACTCTATCTCACGGATCGGCGGCAACCCCAATCATCCGCAGGAGGCGTCACTTGATGCAAACAGCAAGAGGCTTTATTCCAGCGCGCTGGGGCTCAACTCCTGACTCACGCAAGCGAGGAGTCGAACCCCGAGCAGACAGTCTTACAAGTATATATAGGCAAAAACTATACATCGGGGGGTTACACATGTGAGGGGGAAGAGAGGACAAAGCCGCCAGGAAATTCCAACAGGGCTCGTTAATAACATGTTTAATGACAGGGCCTAAGTTTTCAGTCAACAGTCCCATCCTGTAATCTCCTGTCCTGCTTTTCTTATCTGTCAGAGCACTATTTGCTTTATCTGCTCTTAACTCAGTGCTGTTTTCCTGGGACAGGTCCAAGGGTCTTGTTCCCACCACCGGCGAAGGGGGAAGACCTTGGAGTTTTAAGATAAAACGGACAGCTGTAAGAAAACTTTACTCTTTCAGTTAGGGTTTGCTTTTTTCCTGAAGCTCCATTTTCCATTGTTGCTTTTTAATCTCTGGAGTTAAGAAGTTCAGGATTTGCCCCATAAGATAAAGTAAACAAAATTCTTTACCTTTCACCCCCCCCCCTTTTTACCCTCATCGATGCTCCCTCCTCCCCATTCCTGTCCCCTCCCCAGGTCTTCACCCCACATTTTTGCCTGTGTTTTAATTCAGTCCATTGAGAATCTTTCTAAGACAGGAGGATAGGCCAAGAAGAAAAGATAGAAATGAAAAAGTTAGAGAGAGAATAGGTTAAGTAGAGAAAGAAACAAGAGAGACGGAGTGGGTAAAAGTAAGAGGCAAAAATAGGAAGGAAAAACAAAGGGTTTGGAGGAGTACAGAATATATGCTGTATACTGGTTACACTAAGACTAGCTATTCTGACTGACAAGTCTGAAATCCAGAGTTTCATTGAGAACCTACATCTACAGCAGTGGTTTTCAAAATGCCTCCAGATGAGCAGCATAAGCAGCACCTGGGAACTTACCAGACATGCAAATTTGGGGCCCCTCCCAGAACTCCTGAATCAGAACCCAGGGGGTGGAGCACAGCAACCTATGTTTTAATAACCCTGAAGGGGGGGAGGGTTGGGGAGGGGGAAGGCTGGGGACTGACACACTGAATTTGAGTGTCACTTTTATTTTTTGCTCATGGAACTGTTTATGGAAGATGTTCAGCAGGTGACCTTCAAACGTTCAAGACTCAAACTTACAGGAACCCTTGGCTCTACCTGCCTCTCTAATTCTGCACAGTCCTTCCTAATCAGCCCTGATTAGACCTGATTCAGCCTCCTGGGAGGCACTCACTCCCCCAGTCATTGTTCTGAGAGGGCCTTCCCTGGGCATTCTTCTTGGCTAACTCAAAGGTAAGTGATGAGGTTATGCTCAATTTATTTTATGGTTTTACAGTTTTAACAGCCCACTTCCTGCTCATGCCACTTGGGGAGCCTGAATGTTGTTTTTAATGTCAAAATACCCAAATTTTGTTGGTTTGGCTTGTTTTATCCATGCTTGTGGTTTCTTAGGCATTAACATTTCTTCAAAAATTCCTTACATAGTCTGATTAGATACTTGATTCATAGGCTTCTGAGCTGTTCCATATGCTATTGTGCCAGTAACTACACCCAAAATTATTTTCTAAACTTAATTCCTAAGGCAGATTACTTTTTTAGTTTCTTTCTCAAGTTAATGATGGCTACCTCCGTGCTGTCTGAAACAGTGCGTAGAGAAGCAGCAGACTGAATTTTGCTACATGCTGAGTCGTAATGTGATTTTGTTACTTTTTCAAAACCTTTTTTAGTCTTATCTTAAACTGTCTAAGCTTTAAAAACAGTTGGTTTTTCAACTCTGCAAGATTTCAGCTTTCTGGATTCTTTATTTCCTTTCTTTGTTTCTTTTTTATTGTGCTTTAATTTAAGCTTGCAGATTGCTCATTGTTTGCCTGGGGTTATCTTTTCCTTCTGTATTGCTGAACAGTAAAAATCACCACTAAAAACTGGCATTTCCTTTTCTGACCTCTTCCCCTGGAACTATAGCATGCTTCCCTGCTATGTTAATCCAGGTGCAAATGTTTTATCACAGCACATAGTATGCTTCTCCAGGTTTCCTGCTTCCATAGCAGTTTTCTGCTACCGGCCACCCGATCACGAAGTCAATGCTACCACATCCCTCTTCAAGGTTTCTCCTTTCTGCACGAGTTAAAGTAAGGCAAGCTTATGTAAAATGAGTAATTCCCCAGTCTCAGTGGCTTTAGATAAAAGAACTTTACTTTGGGTTACATAACCGTTCAATGCAGGTATTCACAAGGTGCTCGCCTCTCACCTTGTGGCTCTGAGTCCACCTTCCTCCTTGCCCTCTGCGTCAGTGAATGGAGGAAGAGGCAGGGAATGACATGGAGGCTTCTGAGGTCAGACCTGCAAGGAGCATTTTTCACTCTGCTTGTCTTCCACAGGCCGGAGCGCAGTCAAACTGGCAGGGAGGCTGAGAAGAGTTAAGCTGTGTGCTCACCAGCCAAAGGGAACACGTTTTGTTTTGTGATGAAAAGTCTTTCAGGCTCAGCCACGTGGAAGAGAGAGATGACTTACAGTTTGAAGGGGAGCCTGGAAGAGCAGTGAGGAGGAAAAAGTGTTGAGAGATGAATAGAAGGCACAAAGAAGAAAGGGAAGTTAGGTGGGAGAGTTAATAATTTAATCGTTAGAATTATGAACTAAGAGGACTGCATTCCCCCCTTTACAGATTAACAACAACACAACCTGAGCTTTTAAGAGCCTGATAATGTACCTACTCACACAGAGCCAAGAAAGATTATTCTTATATTCAAATCCAATGTCTGGAAAGAAAGCTCATGATCTCTCCACTAGAAAGAAGACACACACAGTCACACCTTGTTATCCAATAGGGTGTTACACCCACACAGCCAAGTGCTATTTGATGCTCTACTCAGAACTTCATTATTCTACCTGCAGGTTTTCTATACGAGAGATAGAGCAGGCATAGCATGCTGAACAGTTGTTAGCAATCTGATTAGTTAAGAAAATATGCTTAATTAATTAGCTTGAATATAAATTGGTGACAGTACAACACAAATAAACAAGACTTTCATTAAGGTTGTAAAATAGTATTTTCCAAGTGGAGAGATTGCCCTTTGAGTCTACATCCTAAATGTTGTTCCATTGCTTATTCAATAAGACACAGCATTTTATTTAATTACTATAATTTGTCTCCAAAAGCCAATATTTGCTAACTCATCAATTCCTCAAACACTCCTTAGCTTTTTTTCTGACGTGACAACACAAACATCAAACTGATGGCTTTACAAGGACACAAGTATCTGACTACAAGTAAATGATTAGGTTTTATTATACTAGAACAGAAATTAGTGGGTTTTTTTAATCCAAACAACCATTTTTCTTTAACTAAAATTCTTTTTTTAATCTTCACCCGAGGATATAGTTTTTGATTTTTTAAGTGTTTTTTTAAAAAAATATATTTTATTGATTTTTTACAGAGAGGAAGGGAGAGGGAGAGAGAGTTAGAAACATCGATGAGAGAGAAACATCAATCAGCTGCCTCCTGCACACCCCCTACTGGGGCTGTGCCCGTAACCAAGGTACATGCCCTTGACTGGAATAGAACCTGGGACCCTTGAGTCCGCAGGCCAACACTCTATCCACTGAGCCAAATCGGTCAGAGCTGATTTTTTAAAAGTTTTTATTGATTTCAGAGAGAGAGAAAGGGAGAGGGGGAGAGAGAGAGAAACAATTTGGCTGCCTCCTGCATGCCCCCCAGTGGGGATCGAGCCCCCAACCACATACATGTGCCCTGACCGGGAATCCACCCAGCAACACCAAGAGGTTGATGCTCAATCACTGAGCCACACTGGCCGGGCTTTTTATTGATTTTTGTTTTTTGTTTTTTTTTTTGTTGTTTTTTTTTTTAGAGAGAGGAAGGCAGAAGGATAGAGAGAGAAACATTGATATGAGAAACATCAATCATATGCACGCCCTACCAGGAATTAAACCCACAACCTAGTTATGTGCCCTGACCTGGAATTGAACCTTCAATCTTTCCATGCATGGGACTATGCTCCAGCCAACTGAGCCACACAGGTCAGGACCAACTAAAACTTTTATCTGGGAGCCATGGGCAATCTGCATGTGAGGTAAAACTATTTTTGTTTGGTCCTTTAAAGAACGGAAATGTCCCTAAACCACTATGTAAGCAAGGTTTCTCTATCTATCGTGTATATTATTGTCCTAACTAAAATGTGAAGCCTCTCTGCAGACCATTTATTTACAAAAATGCAGATTTTTATTTTTCTCCATACTCTGGTCTTTGGAGAGAAGCTCATCTCTCAGAGGAGGCCAGCATTTTTTTTTTTTTTGGGGGGGGGGAGGGTAGCTGTTAGGAGTCTTCTTATTCTGAAAAACAGAACCTTCTTACTGTTCTAAGAGGTTCAGCTGTCTTATGTGCCTAGTTCTGAAAGTAACCAAAAGGTCCCATTTAATGTTATGAGACACTGAACTGTTAAAAGATGAACTGAGGCATATTAAACATTGTCATGTTTATTGCAGCAAAAAATCGATTGGAATTGGGCAGCACCAAACTGGAAGTGGTTGGGAATGCTCGCTAACAGGAACCGGGGAAAGACATAGTATAGAGAGAGTTCAGAAGCAGAGAAAGGAAATTATTTGATTGGCGTTAGCCTAAAACCTAGTGCTGTTTGTGATTGGTTGCCCTCTGTGTTTTGATTTTGTAAACTTGAGGCATTCACAGGCTTGGCTGTGGGTTTGCTTCCTGAGGCCACCCTGGCATCAAAGCCACCTCAGTCTAATGGCCTCCTTGTTGATTTAACAATGCAGGTAAGAAACATAATTAGTTGGGAAGGTTTATGGAATGAATAAATACAATTTACAAATGAATGAGGTTACATGTATGTATATTATAGACAACTAGTAGCCTTGCGCAGGAATTCGTGTGCGAGTAGCTTGCTGCTGCTAGCCTCAGCTGGCCACCCACCCACTGACACTGGTAGCTCTCCACTGCTCTAGCTCGCTGCCCCACCCTCCTGTAGCTCTACACCACTTGTAGATGGGTCTTGACATTACGACGTAATGGATAATTAGCTTATTCCTCTCTTATTATATAGGTTGAGTACTGTTCATATAAATACAAAGTTTAAGTGTGGTCCTGCCAGCTCCCTATCTTCCTGTAAGATTTCGTGACTTAACGTGTGAATTCGACCCATTCTGAGCCCTCTGCCATAGCCCACAGGGTCCCTTCAGAAGCCAATGCTGATTGTCCACATTGCACAGGAAGAACCACTAGATCTGTCACTTCTTTGTATTGGGTTTTGTATTCTAAAGCGCAGAGAATTCTTATTTGCTCCTTCTACCGGGGAATAAACCCTAGGGTTCAGAGTCTTCATTCATGATCTTTCTACAGAGATATTGCAGGTTTGGTTCCAAACCTCCACAATAAATCCAGTCTCATGGTAAAGTGGGTTGTAGTCTTATTGCTGGTGGAAGGTCTTGCCTTCATTTGTGAAATACACACCACCTGTGAAGGGCAATAACAGGCGTTATGCTTGCATAGCTTTTTCCATTCCATTTCCTATTAGCTATGACACAGAGTGGGTAATGGGGAAAAATAGGGAGCAGAGACTTGACTATGATGGCATATTTTGTTTTGCAAATTGCTGTAAAAGTAGCCAGTGAATCCTGTTGTAGATTCTTCTCTCTTACAGTTGTGTCATTCAGAGGACTTCTTAAAAATGGAATTATTTGTGGATGAGAAAGACTTCTAGAATTCTCAGTCTCTACCCACAGTTCAATAAAATATCATTTTGTATTTACTTCCTTTGCTGTACTAACAAACATTTTTCTCGGTTGAGATGAATTTTTACTCTTTAAACCTTTCTTGCATAGGTAGCTGGGGTATATTAGAAATTTAAGAGTTTATTTGAGCAAAAATGATTGGAATTGGGCAGTGCCAAACTGAAAGTGGTTAGGAGCACTCTCCAAAAGGACCTTTGCAGAGACTTATTGAGAAAAGAGGGAGGTGACATAAAGAATTTGATTGGCTGTGAAAACATGCTCAAAGTCACTAATTATCCGAGAGATGCAAATCAAAACAACAATGCGATACCATCTCACACCTGTCAGAATGGCTATCATCAACAAATCAACAAACAACAAGTGTTGGCGAGGATGTGGAGAAAAAGGAACCCTTGAGCACTGCTGGTGGGAATGCAGATTGGTGCAGCCCCTGTGGAGAACAGTATGGAGTTTCCTCAAAAAACTGAAAATGGAACTCCCATTTGACCCAGTAATCCCACTCCTAGGAATATATCCTAAGAAACTAGAAACACCAATCAAAAAGGATGTATGCACCCCTATGTTCATAGCAGCACAATTTACAATAGCTAAGATTTGGAAACAGCCTAGGTGCCCGTCAGCAGATGACTGGATCAGAAAACTATGGTACATCTACACAATGGAATACTATGCTGCCATAAAAAAGAAGGAATTACTACCATTTGTAGGCACCTGGATGGAATTAGAGAACATTATGCTAAGTGAAATAAGCCAGTCAATGAAAGAAAAATACCACATGATCTCACTCATTTGGGGATAATGAAAAACATTATAAATTGATGAACGAAAAGATAGATATAGAGGCAGTAAAGCATCAAACAGACTGTCAAATTACAGCGGGAAGGTTAGGGAGAGGTGGGGGAAATAAGAGATCAACTGAAGGACTTATATGCATGCATATAAGAGTAACCAACGGATGCAAAACATTGGGGGGTGAGGGCACGTATGGGAGTGGGGTGGGGGGGCAATGGTAAGATATGTACACATATAATACCTTAATTTAAAAAAAAGTAAGCAAAAAAAAATAATAATTTGATTGGCTGTAGCTAAAGCCTAGTTAGCTATTTGTGATGTTTCTAACTCTCTATCCCTCTCCCTTCCTCTCTGTAAAAAAAATCAATAAAATATATTTAAAAAAAGAAAAAAATGAACTTTTTCAATGACAGTTAATACCACTATTTCTGATAAAAGAATTTATTTTTTACTTCTCTCAGTAATGAAAACAAACATTTTTGGTTGGAGAAACATGTATTGATTTGCTTTTCATTTCACTCACTGAAAGATTCAGAGAGTGCCTTATTCTTGTGTGATTGAAATGAGTTTTAAAACACAAAGTTGACAACTCTTAACAAGATGAATGGGTTTCTGGGCTTCTTTTCTTTGAATAGCCCATTCTGAGTTGATCCATCCTGTCTTCCTGAGTGATTTGAAAGAAGTTAAGTCTTCTGACAGTGTGATTCTCTGGCAATGTTTTTGAATGAACTTGAAACTTTTTTTTCACTTAAATTTAGAGTTTTATTCTAGTGTTGTGTTTGAGTTATTTTGATCTTTGTGAAACTTTTGCTCCTACAATATCCCTCCTCCCCACCTTTTTTTTGAGAATATAAAAAACAACTTACGGTCTTAAAAAATTGTCTTGCACAACATGGCTGTTGAGGCAATGATACAACATGACTCAGGAAAACGCCGAAGGTTTCCTATGTGAAATGATTTGTGTTTAAGAACCTTTAATTTCCTTTTGGGTAAATGTCCTTTTCACTGGAGATGAAGTACCACTGGGTTTTGAGTTGACGGATACCTTACTAGAAAAAAGACATGTCAGATTCTGAAGGAAATCTTGGTCATTGGTAATGGGCTCCATGGGGGTTCTCTAAGAATCCCGACAGAATTTTCTCTATAAACAGCCAAATAGACTCTTTGGTAATATTTTTTTGAGGATATGGAGAGATTGTAAATAGGCAACCACGATATTTCCTCCACTCATATCTCTTCCCCAGGATAATTTATTCTGTTTTTAATGAGTGCCACTTTTTGTTTGTTTGTTTCTGTTTCCCTCTTAACAAATGTGGAAAGGTGCTGTGGAAAGAGTTTACAGTGTGTGCCAAGGAGACCGGTATTTGAACTCCCGGCTTTATCATTTATATGCAGTATAAACTCTTTGTTCTTCAGTTTCTTCATGTGTAAAATGGAAAGAACATAGCACTTTTCTTGTAGAGCTGCTGTTTGGATGAAATTGGGTGTCAAATATAAAGAATTCAGTGTTTCAGAGGCACATAAAATGCATATGATACCTATTAGCCAGTATCTTTCCACCTTCCTCAAGCCTTACCTGGTTCTGGATGGGAGAAGATAGATTAACATTTTAAAGCATACATTCAGCCTTGTGAGTGAGCCATCAAGGCTACATTTCTTTTTCCTCTGCCTGAAATTCTCTGTATAATCTTGTCCCCATCACCCCTACATAGAAAAGCTAAAGACTCCCCAAATCCCTGAGGCCTCAGCTTAAGTGCCTCTTTCTGTTTTATTTGACTAAGCAACATTAGGTTTTCCATTATGGACTCCCATAATGATCTATACTTTGGTGTATGCTCATCGTAATTATAACTAATTGTGCAGTCACTCCCCTATATCCCATTGCTCCATAGGGACTGTCCTAGTTGAGCAGTGTGTCAGCCATGCCCAGCATTTTATGAGCTAGGAAAAAATGTGTGCGCTAGTGTGCTGAAAAGAACAATGTCAAGTCCTCTACATTTCATTTGTCTGTGAAAAGGCTGTAAAGTGGTGTCCTTATAGATGCCTTCTACTAGCATCCCCTGCCTTCTTACCTCATCTCCTCCACCATCTCTTCTGGAGAAGTTTCTTTTTCCCCACCTGGGATAAGCAGATGGGTCTCTAACTGAAGCATGCTTCTGTTCTCACCAAAGAGAGGGCTTCCTAAAGCCTGTCTATCTTGGCATCTTTTCATCTCACCATTTCTCTATGAAATTCTTGCCAGGGCTCCATTTTTTCAGTTGCCAGTTTAACAGAAAATATATCAGGGCAAACAACAGGGAGTCGGAGGCCAAATTCTCTCCACATCCACCATATCTGTCTCCATGATCAGTTCTTTCCTACCTTAAAGAACATGTGGGCCACATGCATAGACATAGCCTGGATTCTTGGACAAGTCCATTTGCTCAGTTCTGCAAACACGCTCAGAGTGACTATGGTTTGCGGTCATGTGCAAGTCATTGATCTAGACTAGAGGCCCAGTGCATGAAATTTGTGTACAGGTAGGGTCCCTAGGCCTGGCCAGTGATCACGGCCTATCAGATTCCGTGCCGCCCGGCCTCCCTGCCTCCTCCTTCCCTGGCTCCCTCAGCACCCTTCCACTGGTCACCTGCCATGTTCTGTGCTGCCCCCCTGGTGGTCAACACATGTCATAGAGAATGGTAGAACTTCCGGTCGAACTCCCGAGGGGACACTTTGCATATTAGTCTTTTATACATAGATTTTTAGATGCTCTCATAGGCGTTTCCTCCTGACTATCAGAATTTGTAGCTAATTATTCTAGAGGCAGAAGAATTTAGAAGTGGATGAGTGACAAGGAGTGTGTGAAATCTTAACTATATGTTAAAATGCATAATGAATCAGTGATCATTGTGAAAATCCTAGTCAGTCTTGATAAGCCTGACAGAGACTTTCTTAAAATGTCTTACATTTTGTAGATTACACACTCACTTTCTAAAATCTTTGCTGTGTTCAAAACAATAGAAACATTTAGCAACCTCTGTCTTCTCACTGAGATTTAGGAAGGAACTAGTGTTCAGTTATTTCCTGAATTGTATAACTTTCAGTAGCATTGCCCATTAATGGTTACCATCAAGGCAGTGAGGAGGCTACATTTCAAAAACTATATATATATATATATATATATATATATATATATATATATATATATATAATAGAGGCCTGGTGCACAAATTTGTGCACGGATGGGGTCCTTCGGCCTAGCTGGTGATCAAGGCCTATTGGGGGCCAGCTGGCCAGCAGGGGGGGGTGCAGGCCATGGGAGGTTGGCTGTGGGAGCACACTGACCACCAGGGGGCAACTCCTGCATTGAGTGTCTATTCCCTGGTGGTCAGTGCGCGTCTTAGCAACTGGTTGACCAGTTGTTCCAGTTGTTTGGTCGTAAGGGTCACTTAGGCTTTTATATAGAGAGATTTTTTTCTATGATGTTCTTTTTTATTGTTCAGTAGGATGTCCCCACTCTGCAGTAAGGGAAGAGTAGAGGACTGACTAAATTGGGATGTGCTCAGACATGATCATTTTTATGCCATTTATTGGCTGCATGAACTTGCATAAGCTAATTTTCTATTCTTCAGTTTTCTAATCTGTAGAATGGGGATTATAGTAGTACCTAATCCATAGGGTTATTCTGGCAATTATAATTAATATATTAATATTTAGAATAGTTTCTAGTAACTATCATAGTTAATGTCATTGAATTATGAATATTTTTTCTTCCACAGAGGATTTGAGTAGCTGTGCGCTCACTTGGTATTGTCAGGCAAGTACTCACACAACTGCAAGGGGATTTCATGTCAATGTTCTAATTTATTCCAGCCACAGAATAACAAGTATTCTTTTAACGTAATTACAATTTGCACTCACATTTTTGAAGCTGCCTATCAAAATATTAAGTGATATCAATAAGAGAACTCAAGGATGATATTTAAAGTAACAGAACTTATTTTATCCGACACCTTTACAGTGCTCATGGTATGTCAAGCACTGTTGTGCTTTCAAATATTAACTCATTTAATTCTCAGAATGACACTGTGAAATAGGCATTATTATTATCCTCATTTTCCATATGAGGAAGCTATTTCTTAGAGAAACAGAATGGTCAGGAGGATGGACTCAATCATATGACCTGGGTCTGCAATACCAGCTTTGCCACAGACATGGGGAGGTCACTTGTCCATTCTAAGTGAGGAGAATGA
The DNA here is from genome assembly GCF_963455305.1 of Plecotus auritus. NCBI lineage: Eukaryota > Metazoa > Chordata > Mammalia > Chiroptera > Vespertilionidae > Plecotus > Plecotus auritus. The sequence goes on from NC_137775.1 coordinate 64,414,640, forward strand.
TATCAACAGTTTTGGGATGAGCCTTATTGAAATAATTTCTCTTTTAAAAAATTATCCTGATTTAGTGGGGAAACCAGAGCAAAGTAGCTAGGGAACCATGAGTCCATACACACAAATCCTCAGTGATAGTGCAATTTGCTGTCAGGATTCCGAGAGTAGGTATCACACACAGGGCAGCTGAAGAGTGCAAAGATGACTTAAAGCCTTACCTCTGTGTTGTACTTGCCACGAACTTTAATTCTGATAAATCACTTTTGAAAGAACTTCAGCAACCACGAAGGTGCCATATGTTAGCTATACTCAGTGACTCTGCTATTTACAAGTAGCTGGCCAGTGATATTCATACCTTAAATATAGCCTGGTCACAATAATTAAGGAGGATCTAAGGTTAGGACATATGGACACATTCTGTTGTCTGAATCTTATATTTTATTAATTGCAGTCTGTATTTCAAATCATAGACTCTATCAGGAGAAATAACTCAATGTAAAAAAAAATGAAAAAGAACTATAAACTCTGAACAGATAGTGGAGGCAGTTGATTCTGTAATCTAGGCGCCACCTCTTGAATGTTAATCTTGACTTTTTAGGAACAATATTATTCGATGCAATTGGGTATCTCTGATTAGTGTATGGTCACAGACTTTTCATTGAATTTTACCTATAAGGGCAGTTCAGATTTCAAGGTAAAGAGGCACAATTCAAGAATATATATTGCAAATAATATTTTACATTGATATGTTAACCTATTTGGTTTTATGGTAGGGAGAAACAGAAATAAGAGGAGAAGAAGGAAATGAATTTTGAGTTCTATAATGACACATATAAGCTACAATGGGGTCGCTGACTTCCTTGTGAGAGAACTGGGAAAGTTAATCAATAGCTAAGTTACTGCACAGTGGAGACAGAAATGCAGCTACCATTTCATGTCTTCTTCCTGATGAAAACCCCTGGCTGGGGTGACAGAAGCAAGCAGGCCGTGGCCAGCAGTTTGGAGTGGGCTCCGTGAGGCTTATAGTTATATGCTCAGGAACCTTTGGAATAAAACTAGTGAACCTTTTAAGTGTTCGAGGTAATAGTGACCACAACTAATATCATTTACTCAATCCTTACTCTGTGAAATCTTTACTGTGTGTCGGGAATTTTGTTAGGTATGCACTATTTCATTTAATCGGCACAGAAAACATATAAATCAGGTGCTTTTTAAACTGCCCAATCTGAAGATGAGGAAACTATACTTAGAACTTTTAAACTACTAATCATAGCTATTTTTTTTTTTTTTTAGAATATGTGTTTATTGGTTTTAGAGAGAGAGGAAGGGAAAGGGATGGAGAGATAGAAACAGCCATCGGCTGCCTCCTGCACGTCCCACACTGGGGATTGAGCCTGTAACCTGGGCATGTGCCCTGACCGGGAATTGAACCAGTGACATCTTGGTTCATGGGTCCACACTCAACCACTGAGCCACACCAGCCTGGCTAATCGTAGTTATTTTAAATTTATTACTTGATAATCTCAACATTGAAGTCTTTTCTGAATCAGACTCATTTGATTGCTGTATCTCAGTGGGTTCTTCTTTCCTTATTTTTTGTGTTTGTAATTTTTTTTATTGAATTCTGGACATCAAGGACAGAACAGTACAGACAGTACAATAGATAAATAACACTTTTGCATAGAAATGTGTGTCTCTTCCCCTAGGTTGTTAATATGGAGACTCGAGTCAATTAGTTGTGACTTAGGTGATGTGGCCCTTTGTTGTTACTATGATAAACATCAGGGTATCACCAGCCTTCACATTCTGCTGCAAATACTTTAGGGTAGAAACCGGCTTGCTAGAGTGTTTTTCTTCATGCTCCTTATCCGCTTAGCTTTTAGCCTGCCCAGTTGCTCTTGCACATGACAGGGGGCCTTCTCATGTCCTTGCTCTCTCCATGGTAGACTGCTAATATTTATTACTTGGTGTTTGTGCTCCTGGTTTTAGGTTGCAGGGGGATTTTCTCTTATTTTGGTCTAGCTTCAAATTTAGGCAAACTTTATCTCAAGATTGGGATTTTTTTTTTAATTTAAAAAAATATTTTTATTGATTTTTAGAGAGGAAGGGAGAGGGAGAGATAGAAACATTGATGAGAAAGAAACATCCATAGGCTGCCTCCTGCATACCCCCTACTGGGAATCAGCTTGCAACCTGGGCGTGTATCCTGGACCTAGAATTGAACAGGTGACCTCTTGGTGCATGGGACAAGGCTCAACCAACGGAGCCACACGGGCCCGGCAGGTTGAGATTTTCTTAATGAACCTACTTAGTTTCCCATGAAAGCGAAATTCTACTGTGGATCTTATTTTTTTAGTTTATTTTGTTAATCCTCACACTAGGATATTTTTTTTCCATTGATTTTCAGAGAGACTAGAAGGGAGGGAGAAGAATGGGGGTGGGGGAGAGAAACATCAATGTTAGAGAAACACATTGATTGGTTGCCTGCAACCTAGGTATGTGCCCTTGACTGGAAATTGAACCCATGATCCTTTGGTGTGTGGTCCCATGCTCTAACCACTGAGATCCTGGCCAGGTCTACTGTGGATCTTTGTAGGTCTTGTGTGGGAAAGTCTCCTATTACACCCCTAATGGGAGGAGACCTATACTGCTCCTGTCCCAGGGTAGTTTCCTATTCGGACTTCAGGCAGAGAGGTTATGTTTACCTTTCCTACCTTTATCTTCAAGTGTGCCCTGAAGTGGCGGTTTGTGCTGCAACTTCCAAGCAGTTAAGGCTTTTGTTCCATGGAGCAGAAGGTTTTGAATGGGGTTTCTACCTTTTCTGTAATGGCAATGCCTCCTCTTCCAAGACTGTGCAACCAGGAGGGGCGTTCTCCTGTTTCCCTGCATGCCCTCATCCTTCTTTGTACACAGAAGAGATCTGTGGAGAAGAGCCTGCGAAGTATGAATGCCCCTGGTGTTTGCGACTCCGGGGCTTCTATACTCTTATGCTAGCCCATACTTGGACTTCATATATAATAAACAAATTTTTAATAACTTGTATGGCACTTCCCATGCCCTGTTATTGCGTGTCAGTGTGAGTGTCTTCTGCGCATGTAGACACCTGTCTTTCTTTGGATTCTAAACTAATTGGTTGCTCTGAGACCTCAGTTCTCTGTTGGGTTCAAGAAAAGTTACGATTTTATAGTTTATCTGGAATTTTCTTGTTATTAGTGTGGAAGCAATGCTCTTTCCAACTTCCCACATCCGAGGCACAAGTGAAATTCCTAGTTTATAGGTCGACACTCAACCACTGAACCACCCCGACCAGGCTCCCAGTTAATTCGTAAATATATACATAGTTGTCTTATCAGTGGTCGGCAAACTGTGGCTCGCGAGCCACATGCGGCTCGCGAGCCGCAGTTTGCTGCTCTGTTGACTAATGAGTTTGCCGACCACTGTCTTAGGTTATTACACATGAAAATGAGCAAAAGACTTAAGAGTAAGTGGTACAGTAATTACATTATTTACTAACTACTCTCAGAAGAAACAAGTGAAAGTATGGGGGAAACAGGAAGAGGAAAGAGAAGAAGCCCAGATAGGATACAGTTTTGGTGACAACACAGAATGCTTGTTCATTAGGTCAACTCTACAGCATAAATTATATTTCAGAGCCTATCCTGACTTGAGGCAAAGGAGCTGAGTTTCTGTAGAACAGTAACTGTGAGCACTAGCTGCAGGCTCCCGTGGGTGGAACCCAGACCAGCAGGAACTTCTGTTTTCCGTAAGAGTTCATTTGCTCTAGTGCCCAAAGGCATGCCACTGAGGAGGGCCGGTGTGAGCCATTTGCAGCAATGTGTGCAGAAGCTGAGAAATGAACAGCTGCTACGTTATTATTCTGCTTTATCAATACAAAAGATTTCTTACCTTGAACACTATTTTATTTTTGTTTTGGTTACTTATTGATGTTATATCTCTTATGTCTTTTATTTTCAACTTTAATGTGAATGTGCTTGTTTCAGTTATCTTGTAACAAACACCTGACTGCTGTTCATTTCTTCCACTTTTATAATCTTTATTCATAGTGAGTTTAAAATATTTACATTAATTGTGATAATGAATACATCTTAATTCAATTCTACCATCTGAATTTCATATTTCTGTTACCATCCTTTTTTGTATCTTTCCTTCTCCTTTTTGGGTTTCTTTTGGGCCCTATAGGTTATATTTCTATTTTTAGTGAATTTTTAAATTATTAAAATGTAGTGAGCCATTTTTTTCTGCCAAATTGAGATTTTTAATAGGTTCATCCTCTTCCCAAGCACAAGGACCTAAATTATTAAGTACTTATATAACCTAACTGTGTTCTAAGCACTACCTTACAGTTCAGAGATAAAATTATCATGAAACATACATTTTCATGGACATAGCAAGGTGTAGTTATTTGTTATTTACTTATTAAATTAGTGATGTGTTTTATCTATTTCTGTGCACACTGATGTTAGTCTATGCCTTTCCTATAGATTAACTATATAAAATTAAACACATGCTTTACTCATTAATTTATTGATATTCTTTGAGTGATAAACTCAACATTTGTGTGTCTGAAAAATGTCTTGATTTTTTAAACTCTTGAAAGATAGTTTATTTAATCCATATATATAAAAGCCTAAGCAACCGTTATGACCAAATGACCAGAATGACCAGAATGACCAGAACGACTGTAACGACTGGAACAAATGGTCGACCAATTGCTATGACGTGCACTGACCACCAGGGGGCAGGTGCTCAACACAGGCCCTGATGATCAGCCAGGCCTAGGGACCCCACCCGAGCACAAATTTCATGCACCGGGCCTCTAGTTGGATATAAAATCCTAGATTGAATTATTTTGCTTCTAAACTTTGAAGATATTGCTTCATTATTTTTTGACACCTATTGTGTCAGTGAAAAAAAGTCCTCTGCTGGTTTGCTGTCTTTGTAGGTAATATATCTTTTCTTTCTAATGCATTTAAATACATTCTCTTCTCTGTATTACTTATGTGATGTAGTCTCACTATCAAGTGCTCTAGGTTTGGGTTTATTTATTTATCTTCTTAGTGCAGTTTCATAACTTAGATCTCAAAAGTTATCTCCATTTATGTTTCTGCTCTGTCATTCCCTTCATTCTCTTCCTCCAGAACTCCCATTAGTCATTTGAAGCCTCTCTGAAAACTGTTTTATGTCTCATACGGTTTTCATATATTTAAAAAAAAAATCATTTTGATGTAGTCCCATTTGTTTATTTTCTCTTTGGCTTCTATTGCCCTAGGAGCAGTATCAGTGAAGAAGTTCCTTTGGCATATGTCTGAGATTTTTCTGCCTGTGGATTCCTCTAGTATTTTTATGGTTTCCCGTCTTATGTTTAAGTCCTTTATCCATTTTGAGTTTATTTTTGTGTATGGTGTAAGTTGGTGATCTAGCTTCATTTTTTTGCATGTGTCTGTCCAATTTTCTCAACACCATTTGTTGAAGAGACTGTCTTGACTCCATTGTATGTTCATGCCTACTTTGTCAAATATTAATTGAGCATAGTGATTTGGGTCAATTTCTGGGTTCTCTATTCTATTCCATTGATCTATATGTCTGTTCTTGTGCCAGTACCAGGCTGTTTTAAGAACAGTGGCTTTGTAATACAGCTTGATATCTGGTGTTGAGATCCCACCTACTTTGTTCTTCTTTCTCAGGATTGCTGCAGCTATTCGGGGTCTTTTTTTATTCCAGATAAATTTTTGGAAAGTTCGTTCTAGGCCTGTGAAATATGTCGTTGGTATTTTAATGGGAAGTGCATTGAATGTATAGATTGCTTTGGGTAGTATGGACATTTTGATTCTACCAGTCCATAAACATGGTATGTTCTTCCATCTGTTTATGTCTTCCTCTATCTCTTTTTTCAGTGTCGTGTAGTTTTCCACATATAGGTCTTTTACCTCCTTAGTTAAGTTTATTCCTAGGTATCTTAATTTTTTTTTGTGCGATGGTAAATGGGATTGCTTTTTTAGTCTCTCTTTCTGTAAGATCATTATTGGTATATAGAAATGCCATAGATTTCTTGGCGTTAATTTTGTATCCTGCTACATTGCCGAATTCATTTATTAAGTCTAGTAATTTTTTGATGGAGTCTTTAGGGTTTTCTATGTACAGTATCATGCCATCTGCGAATAAGGGCAGTTTTACTTCTTCTTTTCCAATTTGGATGCCTTTTATTTCTTCTTCTTGTCTGATCGCAATGGCTAGTACTTCCAGCACTATATTGAACAGGAGTGGTGAGACTGGGCATCCCTGTCTTGTTCCTGTTCTTAGGGGAAATGGTTTTAGTTTTTGCCCATTGAGTATGATGTTGGCTGTGGGTTTGTCATATATGGCTTTTATTATGTTCAGGTATGATCCTTCTATTCCCACCTTGCTGAGAGTTTTTATCAAGAAAGGGTGTTGGATTTTGTCAAATGCTTTTTCTGCATCAATTGATATGACTATGTGGTTTTTATCTCTCAATTTGTTTATGTGATGTATCGTGTTTATTGATTTGCGAATATTGTACCATCCGTGCATCCCCGGGATAAATCCTACTTGGTCATGGTGTATGATCTTTCTGATGTACTGCTGGATTCGATTTGCTAGAATTTTGTTGAGGATTTTGGCATCTATATTCATGAGGGATATTGGCCTGTAATTTTCTTTCATTGTGTTATCTTTATCTGGTTTTGGTATTAGGGTGATACTGGCTTCTTAGAAGGAGCTTGGAAGTGTTCCTTCCTCTTGAATTTTCTGGAATAGTCTGATGAGGATAGGTTTTAGTTCTTCCTTGAATGTTTGGTAAAACTCCCCTGTGAAGCCTTCTGGCCCCGGGCTTTTGTTTGCTGGGAGCTTTTTGATGACTGCTTCAATTTCTTCCATAGTTATTGGCCTATTGAGATTTTTAGAATCTTCCTGAGTGAGTTTTGGAAGGTTGTATTTTTCTAGGAATGTGTCCATTTCCTCCAGGTTGTGTAGTTTGTTAGAATAAAGTTGTTCATAGTATTTTTTAACAATCCTTTGTATTTCTGTGGGGTCTGTTGTTATTTCACCTCTTTCATTTCTGATTTTTTTTATTTGGGTCCTCTCTCTTTGCTTCTTGATGAGCCTGGCTAGAGGTTCATCAATCTTTTTTATCCTTTTGAAGAACCAGCTCTTGGTTTTGATGATCTTTTGTATTGTTTGTTTTGGTCTCTATGTCATTCATTTCTGCTCTGATCTTTATTATGTCCTTCTTTCTGCTCACTGTGGGCTTTTCTTGTTACTCTCTTTCTAATTCTTTGAGTTGTTGAGTTAGATCATTTATTAGCATTTTTTCTTGTTTTTTGAGGTAGGCCTGTAGAGCTATAAACTTCCTTCTCAGGACTGCTTTCATTGTGTCCCATAGCAATTGCATTGTTGTGTTTTTATTGTCATTAGTCTCCAGCATGTTTTTAATTTCTTCTTTGATCTCATTGCTCACCCAATCATTGTTTAATAGCATGCTATTCAGCTTCCAAGTGTTTGAATTTTTTGGAATGTTTTTATTATAGTTTATTTCTAATATTATGCCATTGTGGTCTGAGAAAATGCTTGATATGATTTCAATCTTTTTAAATTTGGGGAGACTTTGCTTGTGACCCAGTATGTGGTCTATTTTTGAAAATGTCCCATGTGCACTTGAGAAGAACGTATATTCCATGGCTTTGGGGTGAAATGCTCTGAAGATGTCAATTAGGTCCATTTGATCTAGTGCATCATTTAGAATTGCTGTTTCTTTGCTGATTTTTTGTCTAGAGGACTTATCCAGTGATGTCAGTGGTATATTAAAGTCTCCTACTATGATTGTATTGTTGTCAATCTCTCCCTTGATGTCTTCCAGGAGTTTTTTTATGTATTTGGGTGCTCCTGCATTGGGTGCATATACGTTTACCAGAGTTATATCTTCTTGTTGAATTGCTCCCTTTAGTATTACGTAGTGGCCTTCCTTATCTCTTGTTATGGCCTTTACTTTAAGGTCTATTTTATCAGATATAAGTATCGCAACCCCAGCTTTTTTCTCATTTCCATTTGCTTGAAAAATGTTTTTCCATCCTTTCACTCTCAGTCTGTGTGAATCCTTTGCTCTGAGGTGGGTCTCTTGTAGACAGCAGATATATGGGTCATGTTTTCTTATCCATTCAGCTACCCTATGTCTTTGTGTTTTGTTCAGAGTGAATAGTCCATATTATGTTCTAATTCACTAATTCCTTTGGGTGTTTGTTGGATTTAGTTTAATAATTTTGGATATCAGTAATCTGTTGCTTATAATTCATCCCTTCTCCCTAAAACAAACTTTATGATTAAAACAATCATTTGCTTCTTTATAATTCTTCAATTTGACCTGGGCTTCACTGGGTGGTTCTTCTACAGATCTTACCTGGGCTAAATGAATGCAGATACAGTCAGCTCACCTGGGAAGTACGCTGCAAGATTGCCTCGTTTACTTGACTGCTACTTGACTGTATTGGCTAAGATGCAATGTTACTCATCTATGTAGCCTCTCATCCTCTAGTACAGTGGTCGGCAAACTGCGGCTCGTGAGCCGCATGCGGCTCATGAGCCACGGTTTGCCGCTCTGTTGACTAATGAGTTTGCCGACCACTGCTCTAGTAGATTATGTTTGGCTTGTTCATATAATGAGAAAAACATTCCAAGAAGTTGAAAACAGAATTTTCTATAAAAGACATTCTCAACTTCTTTCTTGACAATAGAAATTTGGGATCCCAGAGGCTTTTTAATTTTTTATTTTGAACTGTTTCTGCTCCCTATAGTTGAGCCTGTTATTATTCCCTTTAAAAGATTGTGTAGTGTTTATGAAACTAATTGAGATTTCTCCCTTGCCCCCAAAGCCACATTCATAATTCTTTTGAACTGATCTCTATTTTGAGCCATATGTGAGGTTGTTGTGAGACAATACCTTTAAGGTTTTTAGAAACTATTTGTGTAGCCATGAGAATTTACTGGAAACTCCCATAATGCTCTCTGTGTTCTTAGCTAAAGGCCTTATAGCCACACACTTGATTTTGTTACAGAATTTGCCAGGCAACCGAAAAATACACAGGAGTACCTGGGGATACAGGAAAAACCCATTTATTTCCAGATGTACTAGTACTGAGACTCAGGGGAGCCTGTTTCCAAATCCTGAGCAAACCAATGTGGAAGAAGCTTTCTCTTTATACCCTTTGGTTTCTTTGTCCCCCAAATAAGGATCAGACTTCCAGACCTTTCCCAGGCTTTGTAAAAAGCCCCGTGTGTTGTGATGGGGACGTGAGACCACACGTAAAGGCCTGGCCTGGCACCAGCGCTGATAACCCCCTCCGGGGGTTGTGTATGGTTCATGGTTTATGGCCTCTGTAATATGGGAGTACTTAGGTAAACAGGTCTTGCAAGGCCAGATAATTAAGGAGGGGGCAGTGACTAGACCAGCTGTGGGCAAACTATGGCCCGTGGGCCGGATCCGGCCTGTTCGGCTGTTCTATCCGGCCCGCGGAGCTGAAAGAGTGGAGGGTTCTCTTGCTCTCCCCTCCGCTCCTTCACCAGCAGCAGTGTTAACATGGCAACGTTGGGAAACACGGCCGCAGCTCCTTCTTCTGAGTGGGCGGATTTATATCTGCCCATTCAGTAGAAGGAACAACCTCTCAGTCTTCCAGAGGCTCCTTGTAATGCCCGCGGACGCGTCCCCCCAACATCACCCTGGGAATGCGTAGACACGTTATCTGGTGATGTAGGGAGACACGCCCCTGGAGAGCACAGTATCAGAGCATTAGCTAAAAAGGAGACCAACAACACTGTTCCCACTGAAGTTGATGTTTTAAAGACCAAAAACCTTTCAACGCAGTCTACGTTGCCATCTACATCTACATCCCGGGCATAATTTGGAAGTTGCACTAAAGAAAATGTTTAATTTACTGTTTACACATTTTGTTCTTTTCTATTTGTTTTAGTTTTAAATTATTTTATTATATTTAAGTTTAATTTGAAAGGCTTTTGTAGCTTTCCTTTGTTAGGCAATTTTATTTTGCCTTTGCCATCTTCAATATAAGGTATGTTATTGTGCTATGATTCTTCCATTTTTTGAAGTTTCAAATTATAATAATTAGTGTTTACATTCTTCTTGTTAAAATGTTTGAAATGAATAAAACTATTGAAATAAAAACAAAAGACCGTACCCTTTTATGTAATGATGTTTACTTTGAATTTATATTAGTTCACACAAACACTCCATCCATGCTTTTGTTCCGGCCCTCCGGTCCAGTTTAAGAACCCATTGTGGCCCTCGAGTCAAAAAGTTTGCCCACCCATGGACTAGACTATAGGCTAACAGGAATGTGCATTAGGGATATTTATTAACTATTAACTAGGTAGAGTCAGGCTGCTAGCCGCCCCCCCACCCCCCACCCCCAAATGTCTTATTTTCCTCATCAGTTTGATCTCTACTTTGATACCATAGCTGGAAAATCTAGAAATATGAAATGTTTTATTTTGTTTTTCCCTTTTTATTGGGGCGACAGTGGTTAACAAAATTATACAGGTTTCAGGTGCACAGTTCTACAATACATCATTTGTACACAATATTGTGTGTTCACTACCCCAAGTCAAGTCTCCGTCCATGACCATTTATCCCCCTATACCCTCTTCCCCTAAAATGTTTTATTTTGTAATCCAGCATATCTCGATTCTTTTTTAAAATGTGTTTTTATTGATTTTAGAAAGAGAGGAAGGGAGAGAGAGATAGAAACATTGATGTATCAACATCCATCAGCTGCCTACAGCAGGCCCCTGCTAGTGATTGAGCCCGAAACCTGGGCATGTGCCCTGACTGGGAATGGAAGCAGTGAGCTCTTGGTGCATGGGTCGACACACAACCACTGAGCCATACCGGCCGGGTGCGATTCTTTATATTTCCTCTAAATTCTGCTTGCCAGATGAATGGTTCTTGCCTTAACTCATCTGTCTCATCCCATATTTATCACAGATAGACACTAAAAGCCAATTGTCAATTTCAAAATTCTGCCTGGATATCTCCTTGGCTATTTTATCTGTTAACTGAGCACACTTTTTATCTTCCCAGATTTTGAAGGCTTACGTTTTGCCAATAGTTTTGAATCACTGATCCCCATAGTCTCAGACACAAGGAGCAGTTTCTCACCATTTTTCCATTTAGTACTTAAAGCTCTCCACTGTCTTACAGCCTCCATCCTCCACGTAGTCCCAAAGACAATGCCAAGCTTTTGGGTTTTTGTTATTGCAGCACCTGATTTAGAGGTTCCATTTTTTGTGTCAGTTATAAATTGCTTCATAACAAACCACTCCAAAATTTAGTAGCTTAAAGCAACATTGTTTGTTTAATTTAATTTGGGCTCAGTTGGGCAGTTCTTATGCTGCTCTCACATGGGTTCAGTCATATGTGGTTTGACTCATCTAAAGTTTAACTGGGGTGGATATTTCAAGTTGATCCTCATTATTTATGGCACAACTGGTGTTGGATGTTGGCTATAGCTTTTTGTTTATCCTCTATGTGGTTTCTCATCTTGAGAGCCCAGAATTGACTTCTTCACATTGAAACAGGAATTTTTAGGGGTGAAAAAGATAGGTTTAGGGAATTATAGAAAATTTTAGAAATTAAGAGTACCATGGAGGAAGCACAGGGCTGTAGAGCAGCAGAAGGTACATTTCCATAGAGTAGGGGAGCTGAAAAGCTGCAACAGGTGCATTTCCATAGAATGAGGGAGCTGGGAACAGCAGAAGGTCTACATTTACAAAATAAAGAGAAGGAAGCCCTTCATCCAGAAGGAGAAGAAAGCCCAAAGGGAATAGAAAAACAATAAGGAAGGTGGGGGGGGGGGGGGGACCTCACATGTCTCATGTAAGGTTCAACCTTTGAGCTCAGAAGTTACTATAGTAACCAGTCCAAGGAAATAGTGACCCATCAGAGGGGATGTCAAGGCACAAAGGTCTGCAGCCTTTATAAACTGTGGAAACAGGGACTTGGTGGGACCCTTCCCCCCTCCCCACCTGGGAGTCTGTGCTCTGACATGCCCCTTCCTTACATGGGAGTCTGTACTTGTTCTTCAATAAATGTCCACCTTTGCTATACCACCTCTGTCTGTGGATTCATCTTTCGACTCCAACAGACAAAGAATCCGGGGAACCATCCTGCCTAGGGGAACACTGCGTGTTCCAGTCCAAAAATCCCGTTTCAACATGATGAAAGATTCATTCAATGACAGAAAAAAACAGAAGTTCAAGATCTCCTGAGACCTAGCGCAGGACGGCACACAATGTCACATTTGCCCTAGTCTGTGAATCAGTGCGAGCCTCAAAGCCAGGCCAGATTAAACAAGTGGGGGGGTCAACACTAGTTCATAATAGGAGTAGAGAAATCATATTGCAAAAGGGTGTGGAATAAAGGGTTGTAATTCATGGGGCCACTATTCTAACTATCTACTAGGGTTTTAATCACAGTGACTCTTCTCCCCCCCACCCCCCGCAAGATTTCTAGTGGCTAATTTTAATATTCACTGTAGTTAGTTCATACACATTTCCTTTTTAAATTCTTTATCAATATTATATCATCTTACATAATAAAAGCATAGTTTGCAAACTGTCCCCTCAATTGGGAGCTGTCCTGGAGTTCGACCAGGGGCCAGGGCTGGCCGGGCGAAGGGTGGGAGTACCCTGCCAGCAGCTGGCAGCCTCTAGGGACCCTACCAGTGCAAGAATTTCATGCACTGCGCCTTTGGTAATTTATAATTTAAAGGATCTTAAATATATTTATTTTAAAATGCTTATCAAGTACTTTCATGGATTGACTTTATTTGGAATGAATTTATGTTCTAGTTGTTTTTGCTTTTTTATGTGTGCATCTTTGAGCAATTAAAAATTTTGATTTGCAGGCTCATTTTCATTGGAAAGGATTCTCTCTGTCTCCCTCTCTCCTCTGCCTTCTTCCTATGTGATTTTCTGTTGAACCCTATTCCATTAGAACCAGCATCTAGAATCAGGCTTATCATTTTGGTTTTCCTCCATGTGGATATTGTGGGTCCAGCTTGTCACAGAGCCAGCTCTGGTTTATTTCTTATTTATGAGGCTGTGTTTATATCTTTCAGCCCACATGTTCTTATGAGCCCTAGCCACAGATGGACCTCAGCAGCAGTTGTTCTCAGCCGCTTTCTTTGGCAATGAATAAATTAGACCTCAGGCATCTGAAGGCCTTATTGGTCCCTACCACCACTCAGTAAGTACATTTTAGTCTACCACTGCCTTCTCCCAGGCCTTGGATTTTGCAAGGTTTTGGCTTCATACATCTGACTGCATTTTGTGTTTATGTTTTATTTCCAGCTAGCAAAAAAGTTTATATTTTACTGGAGTATTGATTGTTCTTTTACTTTTCTCTTTTCATAGTTTATTTATTGCTACTATATATATTCAGTTAAGTAAATACAAAAATTGTGGATTTCCTATACCAATTTGGCCCCATTTGTTCTTAGTAATACCGAATTTTTGGACTGGAACCCGGATTCTTTGTCCTCCGGAATCGAAGAATGAATCCAGGGACAGTAAGTGATACAGCAAAGATGGAGATTTATTGAAGAACAAGTACAGACTCCCACGTAGGGAGGGGGAATAGTCCCACTGGGTTCCTTTCCCTCTGGCTTATAAAGACTGCAGGTCCTGGTGCCTGATATCCCCTCTGATTGGTCACTATTCCCCTTTGACATGTGAGGTTCTCCCTCCTCCTTCCCTCCGGGCTTTCTTCCTTTCCGTCTGAATGAAGGGCTTCCTTCTCTTTATTTTGTAAATATAGCCCTTTCCTGCCTACTTCCACTTCCCTTGTCTTATGGATTTGTGACTGCACCTGGCTTCCTTGTGTTATGGAGATGTGACTGCACCTGGCTTCCTTGTGTTATGGAGATGTGACTGCACCTGGCTTCCTTGTGTTATGGAGATGTGACTGCACTTGGCTTCCTTGTCTTATGGAGATGTGACTGCACCTGGCTTCCTTGTCTTATGGAGATGTGACTGCACCTGGCTTCCTTGTCTTATGGAGGTGTACCTTCTCCCAGTCTGCAGCCCCATGCTTCCATGGACCCCAATTCTAAAAAATCCCTAAGCCTGCCTATGTCCCCCTAAAATTCCTGCTTCATTAGCATTTCCCTAAATTTAGAAAAAATAATATATATGTTGCATAAATATATACTGTGATTTAAATTTGAGCTGAAATTTTATTACAGAATCAAACATTTTGTCTCTTTGGTGATATTACATCAAAATAATGTGCATTCAATGGCCTGGTGGACAAAACTTACAGAGCTTTAGGAGTTGTTTTAAAATGCTTCAAACTAGGTTGAATAATATTATATTTACCCTTCTCAGTGATACCCTCATTTTACATAAAATGTTATACGGTACCTAATTTGTCAGTGTGCCAGCTGAGGAAAGTCCTCAGAAGCACACAAAGTAGACACCACAGTGTCTTGGGTTTGAAAAGGGGAAGTGTGCTGTTCAGGCTACTAAAATCCACCCTTTTTAAGCACATTCTAGACTGCAGGCTGCATTGTATTGGTGCAAAAAGGGCCATTGAAAGAATGCACTCCCAGAGCAGGCGCCACGGAGACTGTTCTGGGAGTAAGGAATAGATAAAAATAAACAAACACAGCCCCTTCCCAGGAAAGAGCATGCTGACCTTCCCCCCCTGCACTTATCAGTAAACAACCTCCTAACTTCTGGTTTTTGTTAAAGTTATAGCCCCTGTCAAGGTTTCTGTAACTATCTTGTGTAAATAACCTATCTTGCCCCCCACCTGCGTGTGATTTTTGCCTTTAAAAGTCTGTAGCCCACCCTAGCTCGGGGCTCCAGTCAGCAGTTTGAACTGTTGCCTGTGAGTCCCTGCGCCGCGCTTGAATAAAGAAACCTCTTGCTTTTGCATCGAGACTCGTGTTCTGCGTTTGATTTGGGGTCGTCGCTCTGCCAAAGGACCTCCCGGGGGTCTTCACGGCCTTACATTTGGTGCGTTGGCCGGGAAGGAGCGACCCCCCCTCAAGCGTCAGAACCGACCTTGGAGGTAAGGGGGGCCCCCCGAAAAGATTTCGTCTTGTTGTCTGTTGTCTGGTTCGTCTGTTAACTGTTTCAGGATTTCTGGTTCTGGTTTCTGGTTCTGGTAAAGACAGGTTGTTCTCTCCGTGAGGAGAGGGCTCCTCTGGCCGATTAGGGTTCGGTCAGAAAAACTGTCAAACTGGGGGACGCCCCAGATTCAGGAGATGACCAAGTAAAATTGGTCGTCGTCGGGTGTCAGGCGACGGGCGAGTCAAAGTCCGGCCGGGCAATCTGTAGGACGGGTGTCCGTCCGTCTGGTTATATCAGGTTATTGTTTCAGTCTCGTTGGGCCCTTTGTCTAAGTGTCTTGTTCATTGTTGTCTCTTTTTGTTTGCTTCTCTCTTTCCATCCTGACACGGACGGAATGGGACAGGGAAGTGTTGTTTGTCGGCTTCTTGTTTTGTTTTGCTTCTTTGTCTCGTGTCTGGGCCCTGTGTGTAATAATTGTTGAGTTTTGATTTATAAAGGTTTTGTCAGGTTGTTGAAATCCTCTTGGAGGACATTGAGTGGTTCTTCCCTTCCTGTTTAACCTTTGACTGTGTGACTGGATTACTGATCTTTTTATCAAGGTTCCTTGCAGGATTTTACCGCTCCTGAAATGACCCTCTATGTGTACCCTGTCCCTCCCGACTAAGCACTCTTTTTTTTTCCAGGTCAACGCCGGAGTGCAGGATGACTTTCCCCTCACAGTCCCTGGCAGACTCTGGGAGTGGTTTTAACCTTTTTTTCCTCCACACACACTGGTCCCTCTCACTGGCCTGAGGCGGTGGCAGCGGAGCCAGAAAAAGCGGCAGCGGCATTTGCACACCCTCCCCCCCTTCAGGGTGTTCGCTTCCTGAGCCCTCAGTCTTCCTGTGCCGCCCCTCCCTCCTGGTCCCACCCTCATTATGTGAGACAGAAAGAGCTCCTGAGAAACTCCCTAGGTTGCAGGATGGGGCATTTATCTGCTTGTTGCGTCTGTTAGTCTTGTTTCCTTTGTCTAACATGAGTGCCATTTCTGTTTTGCTGAAACATGGGTGGAGAATCCTGTCCTGGGATGTGGGAAAGGGAGGCCCCCACGTCTGTTCTTGTTAGGCCCCCATCAGGGGACTTGGGCAGTGTTCCTGTTATCTGCTCAGACCCCAAGACTGTAAGAGTACTTGTTCACTGAAAGGGTGTAAGTACAGATGTTTGTTTGATATTTTGTTTGTCTGCCTGGGTATAATTATTTGTTCATGTAAGTGTGGAAGTCTGTGAGAAAAAAAAAAAAAAAAAAGAAAGAACATTTAATTTATTTAAGGCTGAGTGCTCTGACACATAGCAAACCGCCCCGAGTGGCCACTGGGATTCCTTTTTCCCAGGGGTGCTTGCTCTCTGTCAGAGGGGGAATCGGCCCACCTAACTAATAACATTTCTGTCTATGTTTATTAATCTGAAGGTATGAAGTTGTAACAGTTGTGGTCCGAAGAGGTTTAAAGCAGGGACCAAATTCTAAAGTTAACTATTTATAAGAAGGAAGCCGGAGCTGGCAAAGTCACCAAGTCTGCCCAGAAAGCTCAAAAACTAAATGAATCTTATTTCAGACACCTGCCGCCACCCGGTCTTAATCAGTGGTGGAGAAACGGTCTCAGAACTGTTTGTCGCAATTGGCCATTTGAGTTTAATATAGTTAATGATTACACTACATTGTAAAACCTTTAGAAGAAAAGGAAAATATTTTGTAGGCCACTTGGTCCTTTTGTGTGTGGCAACTCTCAAGTTATTGGCTCTAAAATCAGTACTTTTTAATGGAAACACACTCAAGCAGAGGGGCTTTTCAGAGAGGTCAGAAAGTCTGATTGCAGTGTAAGGGTCACCGGTTCCTCACACGCTTCCTTCGCGGGCAGGAGGCAAGCGCTTTTCCCAGTGGGAACAGAGAGAGGTCTGCCAGATGAAAACGCCTCGGTGGGAGCACCTCCATTCGCCACCTGGGACCCGAGCCGCGCTCCCTGCCTCCGCCCACCCGGCGCCCGTCCCCTGCAGGGGTTGTTTTGAGTAGCTGGAGGCGGTGGCGAAGAGGGAAATTCCCTTGTGACCCCCTGCGCCCCAATGAGACCCAAGAACCCCCGGAGACTCCTTGGACACTTTTCACCGTGTTCTGTTAGGGGGCTTAAAGAGGGCAGCTAGAAATTCCCCCATTCCCCTTTTCAGGCTTATCAGAAACTGAGATCTTTTATCTTTAGGAAGAATGTGGCCATTTGAATTTCAAGCGGCTGGAGGCCTGGGAACCGCATGCTGGGCCTGTTCCCTCCTCCCTCTACCTTTTCTAAATATTTTAAAAGAATAGAAGGTTTGAGGCATGGTTATACATTTTTGAAGGACATAGAAAGAAGATTTAAAGGCTAATTTGAGATTGTGAGATCTGTGAAGGTTTGTGTATGTAGTGAGAAGGAAAAAAAAAAAAATATATATATATATATATATATATATATATATATATATATATATATATATATATATATAAAAAGAGGCCAGTAGCAAATAGGAAGGAATTAGTATGCCTATTGCAGGAAGCAGGGGCACTGAAAGAGAGAATGTCCTGGCAGGTTAGCCAGGGAAGCAAAAGGGGAGACTCAGACTCCAAGGATCTTTAACTTAGAGGAAGAGGACTGTCGGGGCCAGGGCTCCTTTCCATTAAGCCCCCAGGAGCCCAGGGTAACCTTACAAGTGGGGGGCAAAACTGTTAGTTTCCTGGTGGACACTGGGGCAGTCTATTCAGTCTTGACAGAGCCGATGGGACCCGTTACCTCTAAGAAGACATCAGTCCAGGGAGCCTGCCTGTTTTCCTTGGACATCAAAAAGGACTGTGGACCTCAGAAGGAACACGGTAATGCATTCATTTCTGGTCATGCCAGAATGCCCATACCCCCTGCTTGGACGTGACAAGCCACCATATCCTTTGAGGGGGACAGAGCACACCTCACCGTGGATCCAAGGAACTCAGGTCCGGTACATCCTCCCCCGCCTGTATTCTTTTAACCTGTCCTCTGTCAGAGGAATATATCTTGCAGGATACGGAAAAAGCGACACCAGGGGAAAAGCATAAGCCCACTACCTACCTGGAGGAGTTACAACGTCTCTATCCCATGGTCTGGGCAGAAAACAACCCCCCCGGGGTTGGCAAGTCATCAAGCTCCTGTAATAGTCCAATTGCAAGCCACCGCCACTCCAGCCCGGGTACTGGGGAACACAGCCGCTAAACTGGACCGAAGTAGAACAACGGGCCTTTGAGGAACTAAAGAAGGCTCTCGTCTAAGCACCTGCCCTAGCCTTGCCAGACGTCACGAAGCCCTTCCACCTCTACGTGAGTGAGGTAAGGGGCATTGCCAAAGGGGTTCTCACTCAGACTCTAGGTCCCTGGAAGAGACCTGTGGCCTATCTAAGAGACTAGACCCCGTGGCAGCAGGGTGGCCAGCGTGCCTCTGGGCAGTGGCCGCCACAGCATTGCTGGTAAAGGAGGCAGATAAGCTGACTCTGGGCCAGGAACTAGCCCTGGCAACACTCCATGCTGTGGAGGCCCTCCTTCGAGCTGCTCCGGAGAGATGGATGTCAAACACCAGGATCACCCAGTGCCAAGCTCTTCTCCTGGACCAGCCCTGTATCCAGTTCCAAAAGACACTGGCCATCAACCCTGCCAGCCTGCTTCCAGATTATGATCCGGAGGAAACAATTCATGACTGCATAGAGGTAACAGACGCAGTACAAACAGCTCGCCCAGACCTGACAGATGTCCCTCTATCATCACCAGACGAGGTACTGTTCACGGATGGGAGCAGTTATGTTCAGATGGGATCTGATATGCAGGGGCAGCAGTAGTCACCCTGGACCGCACCATTTGGGTGCAGTCCCTGAATAGGGGACATCAGTACAAAAAGCTAAACTTTTGGCCTTAATCCAGGCCCTTTGATGGAGACACAGTGCCATCCACCGGGAAAGAGGGTTACCAACTTCAGCCGGAAAGGACATTAAAAATAGGGAAGAGATTTTAGCCTTATTAAAGGCCATCTGGCTCCCAAGGGCAGTTGCAATAGTGCACTGCACAGGACGTCAGAAAGGGGAGGCAATTGAAGCCAGAGGAAATAGAGCCGCAGACCTAACTGCCAAGGAAGCCGCCCTAAAACCAGTGGGGCCTTTACAAGTCTTAGTAACCCTGCCAGACCTTGACCTACGGCAGACCCATCCTACACCAAACAAGAGGAGGAATTGGCAAAACAGAAGCAAGCCATCAAAGGACCACATGGTTGGTGGACCTTACCAGATGACAGACTATTGGTCCCAGAGGCTCTAGGTCAGACATTAGTTGCCCAGTTACACCAGGCTACCCACCTAGGCGACACCAAGACTTCTGGACTTCTGCGAGGCAGGTACTATATACCAAGCTTAGATAAGATAATTAAAAGCATAATCACTAGAAGTACTGTCTGTGCACAGGTAAATACTAAGCAAGGTAAGAGGGTCCCCCTGGGAATTCAGGCCTGGGGGAAAATTCCCTAGGAGAGCATTGGGAGGTGGATTTCACAGAAATTAAGCCACCAGCATCAGGGTACAAGTACCTGGTAGTTCTTATAGACACCTTCTCGGGTTGGGTTGAAGCATACCCCACTAAGCAAGCCATAGGAATTAAATTTGTCCTGGAAACCGGTGAAAACTGGACCAACCTCCTGCCCTTCGCCCTCTTATGGGCCAGGTGTACCCCCTACTGGAAAGGGTTTCCTCCCCCTTTTTGAAATCATGTATAGTAGACCTCCCCGCATCCTTCCCAGGGTCAGGGAGAAACTAAAAACTAGAATTCATAACCATTCCTTGCTCAAGTCCTTACAGGCTCTGCAGTATACCCAGAGAGCCACCCATAAGCTTGTTTGAAACGCACTGCCAGTGCTCACCGCGGACCCTGTACATCCCTTCCAGCCCGGGGACTCGGTGTAGGTAAAGAAGTTCACTGCCCAAGGACTCACCCCAACCTGAAAGGGATGCTACACTGTTATCCTGAGCATGCCCACGGCTGTTACAGTAGACGGCATCCAGACCTGGCTACACCACTCCCAGCTCCTGCAGCAGGAAACAGCCTGGATCCTGGCAACCAGCAGCCTCACCCATAAGATCCCTAGCCTGGGCTCCACACAGGCCAGGAGAAGACTCGACGCCTGCAGGAGGGGGGACTCTGTGCCGCTTTGAGGGAACAGTGTTGTTTCTATGCAGACCATTCTGGGATTGTAAAAGACTCAATGTCCAAACTTAGAGAGAGACTTGAGACCCGGCGACAAGAACGAAAAACTAACCAGGGATGGTTCGAAGGCTGGTACAATCGTTCCCCCTGGTTCATCACCCTGATATCTACCTTGATGGGGCCCCTAATAATCCTTTTGATGCTCCTGACTTTTGGCCCCTACATCCTTAACAGGTTAATGGCTTTTATCCGGGACAGAATAAGTGCAGTCCAGGTAATGGTACTCCAACAGAGATACCAACTGCTTTCTCAAAATGAGGGTCTGTAGTCCCAGGATTGGAACTCCCCAAAAACGAAAAGGGGGGAATGAAAGAATGCACTCCCAGAGCAGGCGCCACGGAGACTGTTCTGGGAGTAAGGAATAGATAAAAATAAACAAACACAGCCCCTTCCCAGGAAAGAGCATGCTGACCTTCCCCCCCTGCACTTATCAGTAAACAACCTCCTAACTTCTGGTTTTTGTTAAAGTTATAGCCCCTGTCAAGGTTTCTGTAACTATCTTGTGTAAATAACCTATCTTGCCCCCCACCTGCGTGTGATTTTTGCCTTTAAAAGTCTGTAGCCCACCCTAGCTCGGGGCTCCAGTCAGCAGTTTGAACTGTTGCCTGTGAGTCCCTGCGCCGCGCTTGAATAAAGAAACCTCTTGCTTTTGCATCGAGACTCGTGTTCTGCGTTTGATTTGGGGTCGTCGCTCTGCCAAAGGACCTCCCGGGGGTCTTCACGGCCTTACACCATCAGCTGTCAGTATAACTACACATTTTTTATCTGACTTTTTAAAAAGGAACTGAACAGAGAAGATTATATATAAGGGCACAAAACAGCAGATCAATGTAACAACTGCTAATTGTAGGAGAGAGCTAGTTATCTTTTGCAATTTATCATCTGTTACTGTATTCTTATGAGGGGACTGACCTTTAGTAGTGTCATTGGGGCAAGAGAGAAGATAGCCTCTTCCAGGCTTTTTCCATGTTGCCAGAATGAGCTATGAAGGAAAGGCTGGGTTTCCCTAAAACATGTCCAGGGAAGGTTGCTTTTTATCTTACGGATGTTCATAAGGTGGCAAAGAAATGGAAGGAATATAAATGTTCTATTCTCCTGTCCATATTTTAAGGGAACTTGAATTAGGAACATAACAGCACCTACAGATTTGCTGCTTTGTGGTTATATACATGTTACAGAAAAGTTATATTAGAGAGTTGATGTGATGATGTTTGGAAACTTTAACAAAAATTCCAGGAGGTTAGAGCCAGCTGAACAATCTAGCATTTTCTGTCCATCTGTATCCCAGAGTGTCCTTTTTGGTACTGTAACAAATACTTCACTGCAGTTGTGCCACCCCTGATGAGACAGCAAGGATTGGCGGGGGAGTAAATATTCTGTCCTTGCTTTGAGATTTCAGAAGAGGCCTTGCTTTCCTGCCCTTGCTCCTCCCATGGGAACATTCCCAGTGGGGTGCTTGGTAAGAGAGCGTTCTCTGCCTGGCTCCCTGGAGTTTCTCAGGCTACTGGTAGCTCCTTGTCCTGTGTACCCGGGTTTCCCCCTTTCCTCGGACTTGTACTTGATGGGGACATTGATACATTTGCTGTCTAATATTCTCATCATTTCTTTCTCTAGTGAATGGGTACCCTGGGTTTATTAACATTCAGCCTGTCAATCTGTTACTTTAACAATACAGTTTTTAAAAATGCATGCTCTAGGTCAGTGGTCAGCAAACTCATTAGTCAACAGAGCGGCAAACCGCGGCTTGCCAGTCGCGGTTTGCCGACCACTGCTCTAGGTTAATGCACCTAATTGTGTAATAATGGAGTTTATTTTACTTCCCATTTGTAATTTTGGAAGTATAAACTGTATTTCCCTTCCGGATCTCTGGTAAAATTCAGAATGTATTGGGGACACTCTGGGCATTGGGTGAATTATTTTTTACATTAAAGGAATTCAAGACTTGATTATCTGATGTCCCCTCATAATGAAAACTCAATTTCTAATTTGACAAATTTTCAAGAAGTGTAACTATGAAATAAAGAATTCCAGATGAAGTAAAATTAGTTTTAAATTTGTGTTTTCTTAACTTTCAAAAGAGCTCTTCATATAATTGTTAGAAATACTTACAATGTATAGAACTATACATTTCAAGTGAAAGATCTAACCCATATAAAATGTTTATTAGATTTATCCATAAAAGCTACTGATAGGGGCAGAAATAGAATATTAGGGACTGTTAGGTCACCGAAGGAGGAACGCACGAGGCCAGAGTGGTGATGGATCACGAATTTATTCCATCATCTGCACACCATGTGGCTGAGCCTGGATGGCTCCAGTACCCAGTGAGGGGAGTCAGCGGCTTTTAAAGGACTTTTGGCGGGCTTTTTCTGGGCGGAGACCTCTTTATGCATACCCGGAGAGGAGAGAATGGAATGTGGTCACCACAAGTGAAAAGTGGTCTTCAGCAAAGGGAATGTCCATAGTGAAATGTCCTGAAAAGCCATTTCCTGGGGGAAGGGTATCAACTCAATTGCTCCATCAAACCTAACAGAGACCAGCTATAATTATCCTATGTAATAAAGAGGTAATATGCAAATTGACTATCACTCCAAAACTCAAGATGGCTGCCCCCATGTGGACACAAGATGGCCACCACAAGATGGCCTGCAGGGGAGGGCAATTGGGGGTGATCAGGCCTGCAGGGGAGGGCAGTTTGGGGGGACCCAGGCCTGCAGGGGAGGGCAGTTGGTGGTGACCAGGCTGGCAGGGGAGGGCAGTTAGGGCAATTGGGCCGGAAGGGGAGCAGTTAGGTGTCAATCAGGCTGGCAGGGGAGTGGTTAGGGGGGATCAGGTTGGCAGGCAGAAGCAGTTAGGGGCAATCAGGAAGGCAGGCAGGCAAGCAGTTGGGTGCCAGCAGTCCTGGATTGTGAGAGAGATGTCTGACTGCCCGTTTAGGCCCGATCCCACCGGGCAGTTGGACATCTCTCGAGGGATCCCAGATTGGAGAGGGTGCAGGCTGGGTTGAGGGACACCCCCCCCCCTCTGTGCATGAATTTTGTGCACCAGGCCTCTACTAAGAAATACTAATCTTGCTCTGTAACCGTGATTGCTTTGTTCTGATTAAAGAAGGCATATTTTAACTTGGCTGGGAGTTTCACATGGGATCTGGGAGCTCACCTGGAAATGCAACCCATCCTCCCCATCTGGGAGCTGCCTATTATCATGGAAAGATTAACAACCTTGTTGCAGAAATCAGAGCCGCCAGCTCTCTGAAGACCCCCAGCTCTTTGCATATCACTAAGCCCTTTGAAGAACCCCAGCCTTTGCATACCTGGAGGCCTGTGCAAATCCAAGCCTGCATTACTTGTTGTTAACTGCTCATTTGCCTTGCCCTTTTGCCTACTTCCCATGTAATCTTTGTCCTCTGGAGGGCAGAGCAGATTTTTGTGGATGACCTGCTGCTCTCCCTTACTGCCGGCAGTATTGGAATAAATGCTCATATAAGATTCAACGCTGTCTCTGCTTAAGTGGCTCAAGTAGTGACCGGTAGCCCAGACCCATTGATTGTCCAGTTACACTACCTTCTTTCCCTACTGTTACATTCAACTGTTTCAGCATACCAAGTATTTGTATTTGGAAACCCCTCAAAAGATTTTCAATAGGGAGTTGTGCTTGCACTTAGGATGTAAAAAGCTGCAAGAGATTGTTACCCTCACCTTAATAAGAAGATAAGGCTAGCCTAGAAAATTATAACCTTTTTTGAAATTGTCAGAGCTGAGGTCTCAAGACAACCAGGTTGACTAAATTCTAAAGAGGGGCAGGCCTTTCTCAGTAGAGATGGGACAGGTGAATTGTTTCATCTTTGGCAGAACAGGCAATGAAGAGATAGCTACAATAAAGCAGGTAAGAAGAAAACAGTTAAATGTAATGTATTATTAAAGGTTGGGTTTGGGCTAGTATGAAAGTTTAGACTGTTGTATCACAAATCAACGAGCTGGACAAGACATCTTAATCAGCCAATTAGTTAGGAGTCATCTTTATTGCACGCAGATTCAGAGCAGATTACCTCTGTCAAATTCTGAACAAACACAAGTAGGAGTATTTCCTTTTTATATCCTTCTAGTTCTGTGTGTAAGTTATTTTTGTAGACAGCTTGTGACCTTGAGTACATATCATATCTATACAGACACCTGTAACCTTGAGTATCATATCTATACAGGCACCTGGCATCAATATCAGCGTATCAGTTAGATGGCTAGCTTCAAGATCAGACAATTAAGTTTATCTTTTCTATTCAAGCAAAAAACAAAGTCTAAAAATAACAGAGTTGACCTACAGAATAAGAGACTGTCTAAGAATAACAGAGTAGTTCAAACAGCAGTTTTTCCAAAGGAGGGATTACTATGCTTCAAGACCCTCTGGTAACTCCAGCCCCAACAGGTGTGTGCATTCACTTGCTATCTCATCTTCCTGGGCTGGCTCCCACTGGATATTCCTGAGGAAGATTAGGAGCCAGGCAGGAAAGAGCTATTGTCTGTGGCACAGGGACACAACATATTGCCCATGTCTCGAGCCTTTGTATTATATGAAGTGAAACCCTCAAGCAGCTTGACAGAGAACACAGGCAAAGATCCATGGTTTCTAGGAGAAGTTTAGAAGCAAAAGTCATCTGCTGCTAGCAGAGGGATAGAAGCAAACCTGCCTCCTCTCAAGACAGGAAAAGGAAGCCCTTGTAGCTCACACCACCAGGCATGCACTGAGTAAAAAGAAACAGTAGTCTACTGTTGTGGGTGTTAGGTCGCTGAAGGAGGAACGCACGAGGCCAGAATGGTGAGGGATTACTAGTTTATTCCATCATCCGCACACCAGGTGGCTGGGCCTGGATGGCTCCAGCACCCAGCACCCAGTGACAGGAGTCAGTGGCTTTTAAAGGACTTTTGGCGGGCTTTTTCTGGGCGGAGACTTCTTTATGCATACCCTGAGGGGAGAGAATGGAATGTATTCCCAGCAAGTGAAATGTGGTCTCAGCAAAGGGAATGTCCATCGTGAAATGGCCTGAAAAGCCAGTTCCGGGGGAAGGGGCAGGAAGGGGTATCGATTCAATTGCTTGATCAAACCTAACAGTGGGAACATCAAGAAATCGTCCTGATCGGGGTCTCATGCAAAGGCGCATTGTCACTGAAGCAGCAGCAAACACTATCTGCCCAGAAAAAAAAAAAAAAGCTTGGACCCAGAATGTTGCACTGATACAACCAGTTCTGGTATGACTGAGGAAGGGATAAAACTACTCTCTCTCTCTCAAAACCCTACACAGATGCGAGGACGCATTTGTATAAAGTGAGTAAAAGAGCCAGATATGCAGGTCCTAGCGTGCAGGGTCTGAGTTAGAAAAAGCCTGGGCCAGGGGAACAGAACTATCACTGTTGGCTCCCAGCATGAGTTTTCCACCAAGTAAATGTCACAGTGTCTAACAACGAGGAAGAGCGAGGTGGTGGAGAAAACTTGTGGTTCAGGCATGCGGGTCTCACTGGAAGCTGGGGTGGAGCAGAAACATGAAGACAAGTCCTTGGGCAACCTGAGTGTAACAATAAGCACAAGGTACCTGAACTTGAAGATTGTGATGTGCAGAAGGAAGCTCTAACAGCAGCAAATCCCTGAACCAACTCAATGAATGACTAGGTTGACTCAGCCCTGCACAGTACTGGTTGACAGCAGAACAGTTAGATATACAGAAAAAGCAGGAAGAACCCGGCACTAAAAGATGAAGCAGCAACCAAACGAGGCCCAGAAAATCTGTGAATTTGAAAGAACTACAAATGAGAGGCTAAAAGACCTAGTGGAAAGAGTGTAACCATGCATAAAGATTTCAGTAAACAGAGGAAACTGTAAAGAAACATCAACTGGAAATGCTACAAATAATTAAAAGGTGATATCAGAGATGAATAGTTATTTTGATAGATTTAATAGCATACTAGTCACAAAAGGACAGAGAATTAGTAAACTTAAATAAAAGTTGTTAGAAATAATTCAAACTGAAACTAGAAGAGGAAAAAATGTTAAAAATTAAAAAACTATAGCCTTAAACTGCATTAAGCAAAAACTTGGAAAATTGAAAGTCAAAACAGAAAATTAACAATTATAAATTGAGACATCAACAATTCTCTCTTAGTAATTGAATCAGTAAGCTAAAGCCACTGGTTACCTTAGTAATATTATCAACCAACTTGAACTAATTCTGGTTTGCAGATAACTGAACCCAGAGTGCATATTCTTTTAAAGTACACATTCAATGAGATGGATCATGTACTATACCATAAAAAACAGCATCAATAAATAAATTAAAAGGATGAAATCATGTTCTGTGAGTGTAACAAAATTAAACTATAAATCAATAACTGAAAGACATCTGGAAATATCCTCAACTACTTGGAAGTTTTAAAAACCATATTTCTAAAAACAAACAAAAAAACCCCACATATTTCTAAGAAATCAATGGGGCAAAGAGAAAATTCAAAAGGGAATTAGAATGTATTTTGAATTAAATATATATAAATTTTTAGGATGAAACTAAAGCAGTGCTTGGAGGAACATATGTATTATTAAATTACCTTTTGTCAGCTTTATTGAGATATAATTATCAAAACTAAAATATTTAGTGTACGATGTGATGATTTGATACATGTATACATTGTGAAAGGATTTTCCCATCAAATTAATTAACACATTCATTTACCTTTTTTGTGTGGGTGATAATATTTAAGTTCTTCTCTCTTGGCAAATTTCAATTAGAAATACAATGTTATCAACTATAGACACCATATTGTACATTAGATTTTCAGACCTTATTTATCTTATGACTAAAAGTTTGTACCCTTTTACCAATCTCTCTGTTTCCCTCATCCCCAGCCTCTGGCAACCACTTTTCTACTCTGTTTTTATGAGTTTGACTTCTTTTCTTATTTTTAAAAATATGTTTTATTGATTTCAGAGAGAAGAAGGGAGGGAGAGAGAAGCATCGATGAGAGAGAAACATCGATCAGCTGCCTACTGCACATCGCCTACTTGGGATCAAGCCTGCAACCCAGGCATGTGCCCTGACCAAGAATCGAACCAGCCAGCTCCTGGTACATGGGACAAAGCTCAACCAACTGAGCCACACTGGTCCGGCTGACTTCTTTTTTTTTTATTTTTTTTATTTTTTATTTATTTATTTATTTATTAAATATATTTTATTGATATTTTACAGAGAGGAAGGGAGAGGGATAGAGAGCTAGAAACATCGATGAGAGAGAAACATAGATCAGCCGCCTCCTGCACACCTCCCACTGGGGATGTGCCCGCAACCAAGGTACATGCCCTTGACAGGAATCGAACCCGGGACCCTTCAGTCCGCAGGCCGACGCTCTATCCACTGAGCCAAACCGGTTTCGGCTGACTTCTTTTTTTTTAGATTCCATGTATAAGTGATATTATGTAGTATTTATCTTTCCCTCTCTGGCTTATTTCACTTAGCATAATTATTTCCTCCAATTTCATGTATGTGGTCACAAATAGCAGGATTTTCTTCCTTTTTTAGGATGACATAATATTCCAGTGTGTGTATGTATGTGTATGTAGATAGATATGAAATCTATATCAATCAATATCTATATCTCTGCATCTATCTGTCTGTCTATCTCACATCACATTTTCTTGATCCACCATCCACTGATGGACACTTAGGTTGTTTCCATATGATGGCTGTTGTGAATAATGCTGCAACAAATATGGGAGTACAAATATATCTCTTCAAGATAATTGCTTGTTATACCCAGAAGGGAGATTGCTGGATCATATGGTAGTTTTACTTTTAACTTCATCAGAAACATACATTGTTTTCCATAGTGGCTGTACCAGTTTGTATGCCCACCAACAGTGCACAGGTCCCCTTTTTTCACATCCTCTCCAGAATTTGTTTTCATAATAGCCATCCCAACAGGTGTGAGGTGATATGTCACTGCTGTTTTGATTCACATTTCCCTGATGAATGGTAATGCTGAACACCATTTCAATAGTTGTTGACCATATGTAAGTTTACTTTGGGAAAATAACTATTTAGGTTCTTTCTCTATTTTTTAATTGGGTTATTTATTATTTTACTATTGAGTTGTATGAGTTCCTTATATATTTTGGATACTAATCCCCTATTGAATATTTGGTTTATAAATATTTTCTCCTATTCTATTGATTGTCTTTTCATTTTGTGGATGGTTTCCTTTGCTGTGCAGAAAGAAGTTTTAAAGTTTGATATAATTCCAATATTCATTTGTTATAAAATAGTTAAATGTTGCATCAAACAGAAAATAACATCCTTTTTTTTATTGAAAAGACCATACATAAAGTGACAATGGATATAAAATAAAATAAAATTACAGATAACATCTGACCCAATGGTGAAATGCTGAATCGATTTCTTCCAAGACTTGGAAAAAAGTGAGAATTCCTGTGCTCTCTGCTTTTATTTAAAACTAGAGGCCCGGTGCATGAAATTCGTGCACGGGGGGGGGGGGGGGGGGATGTTGTCCCTCAGCCCAACCTGCAACCTCTCCAATTTGGGACCCCTCGAGGGATGTCTGACTGTCCGACGGGCAGTCAGAGATCCCTATCACAATCCAGGACTGCTGGCTCCCAACTGCTCACCTGCCTGCCTTCCTGATTGCCCCTAACCACTTCTGCCTGCCAGCCTGATCACCCCCTAACCACTCCCCTGCCAGCCTGATTGATGCCTAACAGCTCCCCTGCCAGCCTTTTTGCCCCTAACTGCCCTCCCTGCAGGCCTGGTCACCCCTAACTGCCCTCCCCTGCAGGCTTGGTCTCCCCCAACTGCTCTCCCCTGCAGGCCTGGGTCCCCCCCAACTGCTCTCTCCTACAGGCCTGGTCACCCCTAACTGCCCTCCCCTGCAGGTCTGGTCCCCCCCCCAACTGCTCTCCCCTGCAGGCCTGGTTGCCCACAACTTCCCTACTCTGCCGGCTTGGTCACCCCTAACTGCCCTCCCCTGCTGGCCTGATCGCCCACAACTGCCCTCCCTTGCAGGCCTGGTCCCTCCCAACTGCCCTCCCCTGCTGGCCATCTTGTGGTGGCCATCTTGTGTCCACATGGGGCCAAGATCTTTGACCACATGGGGGAAGCCATCTTGTGTGTTGGAGTGATGGTCAATCTGCATATTACTCTTTTATTAGATAGGATAGATGCCTGGTGCACGGGTGGGGGCCAGCTGGTTTGCCCTGAAGGGTGTCCCGGATCAGGGTGGGGGTTCCCTTGGGGCGTGGGGCGGCCTGGGTGAGGGGCCTGTGGTGGTTTGCAGGCTGGCCACGCCCCCTGTTGACCCAAGCGGAGGCCCTGGTATCTGGGATTTATTTATCTTCTACAATTGAAACTTTGTAGCCTTGATCGGAGCTAAGCCTTCTGCTTGCTCCGAGGCAGCAGCCATTTCTGTTTCGGTTTATGTATCTTCTATCATTGAAACTTTGTAGCCTGGAGTGGAGGCCTGGGCCGGCCAGGGTGTGCGGAAAGCTTGGCTTCCTCCATTGCCGGGGAAACCCAAGCCTCCCTCCTGCTCTCTCCGTGGCCGCAGCCATCTTGGTTGGGTTAATTTGCATACTTGCTCCTTATTGGCTTGTGGGTGTAGCGGAGGTGCGATCAATTTGCATATTACCCTTTTATTAGGTAGGATTGTACTGGAGATTCTAGTAAGTGCAGTGGGGCTAGATAAAAAACTGAAAGACATGAAAATAGGAAAGGAAGTCGTTCAGCTGTCTGTTCATGGATGGCAATGCTGTTTATGTTGAAAATTTCAATGCATCAAGAATCTACTAGCAAAAATAAATATTTCATTTCCAGCTTACAAAAAATATTATATTTTACTAGTATATTTGTATCTATCTTTCTATGTGATTTTTAAATATGTTCAAACCAATGGCCAGAGTCTAATGTTAGTGTGGCCAAATTCCACACTGGATTTTGCTTTATTAACTCAAATTAATTAAACATGTATCTTGACATTTGAGGAAGATAAAAAACTAAAATACAATATGCTATCATTAGCCTACTTGGCTCTGGAGTCGGGCAGTCTCAGTTAGAACCAAAGCTCTGTCTGCTACAAGCTATTTTGGGCAAATCTCTTAATATCCTAAACTTTAGTTTCTTAATTATAAAATACTAGTAGCCCTGAGCACGAATCTGTGCACCAGTAGGTCGCCGCCGCCCTCCTGTAGCTCTCTGCCCGCTGCCCCGCCCTCCTGTAGCTCCTCCCGCTGCCTGGTCATAGCTTGCTGCCCTGCCCCATCCTGTAGCTTTCCGCTGCCTGCTTGTAGTTCGCTGCCCCACCCTCCTGCAAATCTGGTTGTTACTTGGTTGGTCGTTACGCCTCAGGGTGTAATGGATAATTAGCATATTCCTCTCTTATTATATAGGATGAGATAATATTAGTTACTGCATGAAATGACTGAGATTAGATGCTTTCTAATTTATGAAAGCACTTAATTCATTGTACAGAACTTAAGACATGAGAATTTAATATTAGCTGTCATTATCACTCCCATCACTCTTATTCTGTCATCATTGTCATCACATCATCATCACCATCTCATAATCATCATCACTGTTAATAAAATAGTTTGTATACCTTCTACATTTAAATTTGTATGACTCTCAGAAGATACAATGGCATTTATTTAAAAATTAGACAGTAGTATTAATTATAAAGTGTTACATCTAAAAAGTAAATCTATCAATATGTGAAAATATAAAGAGTGAAGTATATCATTTATAAAAATGTGAAGCTATTAAGAGGCTTTGAAAGTCAAATAATTACTAAAAGGAAGTTATAGACATTTGTACTAAATATGTACAATACTTATATATATCAATATATTTAAATGTATATAAAAGTAAACTTATTTTCATGTATATGTGTGTGTGTGTGTGTTTGTGTGTATCCATCCTAATACATGTGGCATTTCAATGGTAAATTTGAAACTGAAAATTCATAAAAACATAAATTCAATAAACTATTACGTACAATACCTGTGCTAAATGCAATAAGAATGATAGGCTGCATGTAGTCTTATCTATATATATAAAAGCCTAAGCGACCATTATGACAGAACAACTGGAATGACCGGTCGACCAGTTGCTACGATGCGCACTGACCAGCAGGGGGAAAACACTCAATGCAAGAACTGTCCCCTGGTGGTCAGTGCACTCCCACAGGGGGATCGCTGCAGAGCCAGGCGCTGGGTTCATGGCTGGCGAGTGCAGCTGCGGTGGCACTACTGAGTGGGGAGTGGCAGTAGCAGGTCAGGACAAGTATGAGCTTTGTGGCGCCTGGCCTCGGTTCAGGTTCCTCCCTGGCCGCCTGCTGCTTGGCGTACTGCTACATCCCCTGAGGGGTCCTGAATTGTGAGAGGGTGCAGCCCGGGTGCACAAATTTCATGTACCAGGCCTCTAGTCTATAGTAAAAGAAGGAGTTAAAGAACCCATTGGGAATAATAGTTAACATTACAGTAAGTGCAAATTACTTACAAAACAAAATAAAAAACAAAACCATGCTCAGCAGGTGTGGTTCAGTGGTTGAGCATCAACCTAGGAACCAGGAGGTCTTCAGTTTGATTTCCGATCAGGGCACATGCCTAGGTTGTGGGCTGGATCCCCAGTAGGGGCTGTCCAAGAGGCAGCCAATTGATAATGTTCCTCTCTCATCAATGTTTCTACCTCTCCATCCCTCTCTCTTCCTCTCTTTCTAAAAAAATCAATAAAAACATTAAAAAAAAACACACAAGAAAAACCAAACAAACAAATTCATCAAAGGTAGATGGTAGATGCTATCCTTGAGTTTTTAATGAGAGAAACTGTCATAGAGGGTTAAAATACTCTGCTCAAAAGGACTATAACTATATGTAGCAGAACTTGGACTCAAATTCTGGATTCAAATCTGCCTCTAAGGCCAGTATTATCACCATGGTCCAGAGATTAGGTAACAGCTTGTTGGAAACAAGCATTAAGTTTTGGAGAGTTTGACGAAAATCTCTGGGTTCCATTACCATTATGGGATCTCTGGAAACCCTCTAATCTTCTTGGTTTTGATGGTCTTGGAAATACCAGATTAATATTTCCTGCACACTTAGATGTGCATAACAACATATGCATTCATAAAACATAGAACAAGTAATTTATCCACACAGATTTTACAAACCTAATTTTTTTCCTTCAAGTTATTTATTTTTCTGATTTTAAAGAACTTCCTGATATAGCAAGATGGAGAAAACTGGATTTACACTGCAGGGAATTACTTGCCTAAGATCAGGTTTAAGGCTCCCAAGTGTATATACAAGTTGAATTGAATTCAAGGGTCTTTTTAAAGATTATTATACTGATAGGTATTTTCAATCTGTAGAAAGCCAATTTAAGTTGCATGTGGATTTTTGATAATGGCAGGTGGTTGGTGTCCCTCAAGGGTCAACTTAGTTGGAGAGTGGTATTAGTGACAGAATGCAGTTAGGAGGTAACATTTGCAAATAAAGGCCAACAGGAAAATGTCTCATGTTGTACTGCCAATTATAGGCTTTTGAAACAGAATTTCTAATTAAGCTTTTCACATTGTTTGGCGTTTGCTCTGGAATATTCAGTGAAGTGTACTTTGGCTATATAATCCTGACTAATGGATGCAAGAGTTGAGTGAGTTCATTTTTGGGTACTCTTGCTAGCCAGGTACTTGGAGTTGCAGCTTTAATTTAGGGGGAGGTATTTTAAATCTCCGTAGAGTGTTTGTTAGCTCTTGTAACAACAGATTCAAATCCATGCTCTCCAAATAGATTGTCACTAATTAACATGGCATTTTTATTTTTACCTGCCAGTTATGGATGGATTTTATTTTAAACTAGAGGCCCGGTGCATGAAAATTCATGCACTGAAGGGGGGTTCCCTCAGCCCGGCCTGCTCCCTCTCACATCTGGGAGCCCTCAGGGGCAGGAGGTGACCCGGTGATCAAGGGAAGGTGATGCCCCCATCACACCTCTGCTGCTGCCACTGCCAGCAGCGCAAGACTCGGCCGGCCCTGGATGGTTAGTCAGCCGATCCCTGAGGCTTGGGCGGCCCTGGGCGGTTGGTCAGCCAACTTCCGAGACTTGCCCGTGCCTTGGGCCTGCCCTTGGTGGCTGGGGGGCTGAGGGGACTGGGGGACTCTGGAGGCAGGCACGCAGAGCAGTTGGACCTGCCTGGGGGCAGGCCCGGCTGTGCCGTGTGCCTGCCGCCCCGGCGGGGCTGAGGGGACTAGGTGCCGCCATCTTTGAGAGCATGATGGTCAATTAGCATATTCCCTCTTTATTAGACAGGATTGGTTCCAAAGCTAGGATAGGAGTAAAGCATGTTATTTATTAACAGCAGAAATCCAGCATATTCCTACCAAATGGTAACGAGGTCTCTGAATGATCGGGAGAAGCCAATGCTCTTTTTATTCTCCGGCTGTATATGTGTAACGCCCTTCATTGAGCATCAGATCACTTCTGGATTCAGTCTTCTCATGATATTAACTGTTGGGCTGTGGTAACCTGTGGTATGAAAAGGCAGCAACACATGTACAAATGCAAAGCAAAGAAAATGAACAGCAATTAAAAAATAACGTGATGATGCCTGTCCAGTGAGGTTCAGTGGTTAAGCAACAACCTGTGAACCAGGAAGTCCAGGTTCGATTCTTGGTCAGAGAACATGCCTGGGTTGTGGGCTTGATCCCCAGTTGGGGTGGGGGAGACGCGTGCAGGAGGCAGCCAATCAATGATTCTTTATCATTATTGATGCTTCTATCTCTCTCCCTCTCCCTTCCTCTCTGAAATCAATAAAAAAAGGATAAAAAATAATCTGATGATTTAAAATCAGATGATCTTTAAATGTTGACTCTTTCACTCCCCCATTTTCAACATAGTCTTGTGAGGGTTAAATAAGGAAGTATGTGGAAAGTTCCTAGCATCAAGCCTGAGGTCGAGCAAGCATGGGATTTATTAATTCCTGTTCCTTCCTTTCCTCGCCTCTCAGTCAACTTTTTTTGCCTTCCACAAGGGGTAGATTTGCCAAGGAAATAGATTTGTCATGAGCCTGAGACCACTACCACTGTACTGAGAATTGAACTGGAAGCACAAAATCTCAGTCTTTATGAGAAAAGATGTTATTTATTAGAATCAAAACAGGTACATGCAATCTCCCTGAACATATACAGCTTAGCTGAAACCTATTCAGCTATTCTAAGTTATGAGACAGATGCATAATTTTCACTTGCTTATAAAGCTGGCATCAATACTTTTTGTCCAATTACTATTTAATTTTCTCTCTGAACAGCTCTTGAGACCTCTAACCTTAGGGAATATATTGTCACTAAAGCCTCTGGGAGTCCCATCTCTGTACTGCTGTACTGTAGACCTCAGGTGAGGGAGTTCTCACACTATCTGAAGCTCTATAGAAGAAAAAACTAGGCTAAAGGAGAACTTCATAAACCTGCAGTTGTAAATCACATGGATCTCTATGTTCTTATTTAAATGTAACATTCCTCAGGAGCAACTATGATGATATACTTACATGCGAATTTCCAGAGGTGTCTTTTGGGCCTCATAACTCACAAAACATGACTCAGTTGCATCCCTGAGGACTTTTCCATCTGAGTTAAAATAAAATCAGATCATTAAGACATAAAAAATATAAATAGGGAGTTGTCGAATAATACTTCCTAAGGTCATCACAGTGATCATTTTTTCTAGGAAAATGCCCCTGAGCATCCATGAAATCTTTTCAAATTATCTTATTTTTAAAGCTAGCAGCATTGGAAGAGCTGTAAATAGCAATATAAATTCACAATAAAAGCATGTAAGGGCACGCTTTTAGAGCAAATAACTGCAAGACATATTTCTTATAAGGATATGTTATTGATATTACCTATGGATTCAACTTGAAATAATTCAACAAATACTTTTTACAAACCAACTAGGTGAATTGGCACTGAATAAGATGCTTGGGGAATAAAAAGATAATTGAAAATGGGCCCTTCATTGTCTGGGCTTATAATTCAGAGTGAGAGAGAGAGAGACATAAACACAAATACATTGCACAGGGGTAAATGCTTAGAATTAAATGGTGTTTTGTAAGGTGTGGCAGAAAAAAATTCTCAACTCTGCAACTGAGATCTGGGAAGGCTATATATAGCAGGAAATTTTTACTAGAGGACACTCAAGGCAGGATGTTTTTGAACAGACAGAAGAGCATCCGAGTAAGTTCAAACAATAGTGAGAATGTCAATACAGCAAAAGCACAGAATCCGTGGGGGAAGAGCTGGAGCTAAGACTGAGAAACACAGCTGGTGCTAAGCCTGGCATTTGGGTGGGCTGGGACACAAAGGGTCTTGAATGTCAGAGTTGAGTGATTCATCAGAAATAACTGTACAGAGAACTAACATGATTAGCCATTCCAAAAAGTCTCTTCCAGTGATGCTGTGAAGGATGGGAGTGTGATTCATAGGCAGGATTTGGAGGTAATTTTAGTAAGCCTAGGTGAGCACTCCTCAGACTTTCTTAAATGCATATTTAGATAAAAAACAAACTTTTCCCCTTCACTTTCCAATATACGTATATACTAGAGGCACGGTGCACGGAATTCGTGCACGGCTGGGGCAGTCCCCTCAGCCCAGCCTGCACCCTCTCCAATCCAGGACCCCTTGGGGGATGTCCGATTGCTGGTTTAGGCCCAATCCTCGGGACTGGGCCTAAACCAGCAGTCTGACATCCCTCACACAATCCGGGACTGCTGGCTCCTAACTGCTCACCTGCCTGCCTGCCTGATTGCTCCTAACTGCGCCCCCTGCCAGCCTGATAACCCCTAACTGCCTCTGCCTGCTGGCCTGATCGCCCTGAACTGCCCACCCCCCCGCACCGGCCTGGTTGCCCCCAACTGCCCCCCTCTGCTGGCCTGGTTGCCTCTAAATGCACCCCCTGCCAGCCTAGTTGCCCCCAGTTGCCCCCATGCTGGCCTGGTCGCCCCACACAGCCTGCTGTTCAGTCGTTTGGTCCTCCCTCACTAACCCCCCTGTCAGCCTTGTCGCCCCACGCAGCCTGCTGTTTGGTCGTTTGGTCCTCCCTCACTAACCCCCCTGTCAGCCTTGTCGCCCCACGCAGCCTGCTGTTTGGTCGTTACTATGACGGAGTCCCGGACAATTTGCATATTCCTCTATTATTAGTATAGATACAGTATATACATATTTTACCAACTTATGTGCATTGTGAAGTCTTTCACAAACATAGAATAAAAAAGAAAATGAGGAAAAATTAAGTAGAAATAGAATTATCTATCTATCTATCTATCTATCTATCTATCTATCTATCATCTATCTAAAACCCTAATATGCAAATAGGCTGAATGGCGTAGGGACCAAACAACCAGTCCCTATGATGTGCGCTGATCACCAGGGGGTGCGTGTGGAACATGGTGGGTGTCGGCTGTGGCGGGATGGTGGAGCAGGTGAGCGGAGGCGCCAGACCAAGGCAGGGTGCCAGTTGCTGTCATAGAGGCGAGCCTCTAGTAGTTACTGAAAATTCTTTGCTCCCGCACACCACGGTCCCACCCGCCGCTCGCACCTGCTGCTGGCACCCGGCACCAGACCCGATCGCTCAGCGCCGTCAGCAGGTGCGAGCAGTGGGTGCCAGCCCCTATCGCCACTTAGGGCTTCTCCACATCCCCCTGCTCCTGAGGATCGATCAGTGCCAACAGCCAAAGCGGGATGTGCTGGGTGGGGGTGCAGAGGATGGGTCGAGATATGCCCCTGTGCCCACTGCAGCCTCACGTCCCACAATTCCTTTCAAGGTGCACGAATTTGTGCACTGGGCTCCTAGTTTTTTCATAATCCCAATGGACCATCTGATAACCCATTGGCAGCAAGAAGACATTAAGATGAAACTTAGAATTGGTAAAGTAGAAATACAGTGATGTATGCAATTGTAATAATTCCTTGAGAACACCTGGGTCAGCCTGCTCCTAATTGCTGGGTCACTGGCTGTTTTTATCTCAGATAATTCTTAGATTAAAATGAGAGAAGTTCCCCATTTTTAATTACTCTGACCCCTAATGGTTTTGTTGTCAGTGGCAATGGGGTTCTTCCATGAAGTCACAAGAAAAGCGTTTTGGGCACCCACACATGGGAGAGTGAGGAGTTGTGGTAACATTTATTGAAGCTGGAGCAAACACAAAGGACTGCTGTCTCCAGGTGCCTGGGTGCTTCATCCCCGACCAGGTGGCTTACCTCCCTGTGACTGTGGAAGAGGTCCAGCCTCGTCTTCACCAAGCCCAGAGGAAGGGCCAGAGTCCAGAGGTGTGCCAGTACCTGGCATTGGCAGGGCATATGAAGCTGCCGTAGTTCCGTTTATTCCATGCCAAAGCTTAATCCAGTTCGGTCTCTGTCCCCTCTGGCTAGTTGGGTCTCTGTTCCGCACTGTGCACCAGCTGGCACCACGCTTGCACTGTGGCACCTCAGCTCACACTTAGAGCCACCAAAGCTTGTGTCCTCAGGCTGCCTCCCATATGGCTGCCTCCCATATGGCTGCAAGGGAGAGAGAACGTGGGCAAAGGGATTGCCAATGTGTGCTGTGGAGAGGGGCTTTTGTTAAGCATTGATTATATTATCTGAGTTTAGGAGAATTTTTATTTTTATCTTCTTTAAAATTAACCAATCTCTTTCCTAATCCTTCTCTGTTCCTTATCCAATCAGATCCTTTCCGCAGGTTATGCACCACCCATTTATGGTCACATCTTGGTTCCTACATGAGCCCAGCAGCGGAATTCCCCTTTATTGTTTTATCTGCCCCCCCCCCTCCCATAATCCTGGCTAATGACTGTAATCTGGGCTAATGACTGTCCCCTGGGGAGCCCACTTAGGTATTAAGTCCCCTCAGCAGAGGATGGGTGGTCTCCCAGGGAGCTGCAAATGTTATAGCTTCCTAGTAAGTCAGTCTTACTGTCTGACTCAGCTCCCTAGTTTATTAGGGTTAATGTTTGACTTCATTTGCTCCCTACTTTTATTAATACTAACCAGCTACCTATGCTAATAGTTTGACATGGAGATCTCCAGACTCTCTTCAGAAATAAAACAACTTTTGTTAGAATTGCGTTCAAGGACAGGTGGGAGTAGAGAGTTTTCTGGTTGGATGGCATCCCCAATGATGTTCTGTAAGAAATCTGCTCAGTAGCAGATGCATCAAAATGTATCATTTCACTGAACACCTGGTGGGCAGGAGAAAATAGTCATTTCTCACTAGCCAAGCTTGGTCTATAAAGTTGCTTCCTTGGATATAAATGACTAGTAGGTCAGCAAGAATGGGCCACGTGTCAGAGCAGTGGGAAACTTATTTTGTCACCAGTGTAACTCTGTGAAGAGTGTGTGGAAGTATATATTGAGTTTGCATGTTATCCAGAGACTCAAAGATCAATTGATCAAAGTTAAAAATAAATTTGAAAAAAGGTATTCCCCAGGGTTAAATAGAATAGAGACCAGGAGTGAATTCAATAAAGTAGAGGTACATCTTCCAAATGAATGTTCTCCTTTGTGACCCTTCAGCAATTTTCCATACCCCCTCAATTTATGTAATATCTCTGTGGAGAGTCACCAGTTGAAATCAGTAGGTATGATTCATCAATACACCTTAAATTTCCTGTATATTTCCCTTTAATTCATGCTACATAAAGCACTAAATGCTGAATATATATGAAACAATGATTTGGTCTTTAATGTTTTTCTCTTTCAGGCACGTCTAATGTACAAACTCAGTCTTACTGACTCAAATACTCGGTTTGCTATTACAAGATTTTTCATAGTGACTCAGGAAATTTTTAGTCCATATATTTTTCAAAGATATATCCCATTATTGGGAGAAATATTAGGTGCTAAGTTGAGTAGTTTGACTTCTTATTACTATCTACCTCTCATATGCATAGACCAAAATAAATAATGTTGATAAAAATATATTTATTGTTAAAATCTTAACTAGAAAATACGGTTTTGACAAGTCAGACACTGAAAGCCATAAGGTCAGAGGGATAAGAAGTAGGATAGAAAATATCACAATAAAAATCTTCAATTGTAAAATCTAACTTTATTCACTGAGTGTAGTAACAACATATAAAAAAATGTATAAAATGTAGGGGAAGAGGACCAAATGCTGCTGATTCAGTGAATGATGAGCGAAT
Source organism: Plecotus auritus (assembly GCF_963455305.1). Classification (NCBI taxonomy): domain Eukaryota; kingdom Metazoa; phylum Chordata; class Mammalia; order Chiroptera; family Vespertilionidae; genus Plecotus; species Plecotus auritus. Next base: position 64,454,260 of record NC_137775.1, read on the forward strand.
CTTCTTTCAGAAACCTTTTCAGAGAATTTCTTCAATGTGTTTCTCTGTGTTAATCTAGCACTTTGATGCTCCTCACTAGCCATGGTACTTATGGTTTGTTCAACCATGGGAGATGAAAGAATGAATTTTTTTTAGAGTGAGGAAAAAAATGGCTGTTGAAACAAAGGGTCCATGGAGTAAAGAAGAACTGCATAAGTTGTCTCATGATCTAAACCCTGCTGTCTGGTCTCTGGTGTCCTAGAGAAACAGTGGGGTGTGTGTACATATGCATGTGAGTGCTGTGTGTGAGTGTGTGTGTGTGTGTGTGTGTGTGTGTGTGTGTGTGAGATTAGGTTTGAAGAACTGGGTTATGAGTGAGTTCAGAGTGGGGCCAGGGAGATTATGGAAGGCTTAGTTCTAAGTAAAAAAAGAGCCCGTTGACATATGAAAGTATATGTTTCATGAAAGTATATGTTTCAAGAAGAATATACTGAGGAATTCTATATCAGTGGGTTAAATATGGAACTATTGATTTCATTGGCAAAGGGAACTATATCAAAAGCTTACTACAAAAAGTGGTATTTTTCAATTTTAAAGTTGAAGCAAAATAATTCTATTGAATAGGAACTGTTTTCACAAGTGCAATAAATAAGTCATGGACAGCATGTTTTCTGTGGTTTCTAACCTATCAGCTGAAACAGTTTCTTTCAGTGATGCAGAAACAATGTGGAAATGTATAAGTGCTTTTGTTTCCTGATTTTAAAGTATTTAATTAAAAAAAAGATAAAATGAAATAAGAATTGGGATCATGTAAATGTTTACTTCCTCTACCAAAGATATAATCCAAAAACTTACTTCTCTCATAGCAGTAAAGAAAAAAAAAGGAATTGCAAAATATGTAATTACAAATCAATGAGATATGACACTCCTCTATGCTTTCTTTCTCTGCCCTTTCTAGCTACTCATTCTTAAGCCTTTTCAACAAGTTCTTGGTCTTTTCCATGCTTAATACTATATATAAGACTAGAGGCCTGGTGCACAAAATTCATGCACTCAAGTTGGGGGTGGGGGGCGTCCCTAAGCCGGGCCTGCGCCCTCTCTCAGTCTTGGAGCCCTCAGGGTAAATCCTTAGTGCTGCCTTGGAGGCAAGAGAGACTCCTGCCACCGCCGCTGAGCTCGCCAGCCATGAGCCCAGCTCAGGGCTTCTGGCTGAGCGGCGTTCTCCCTGTGGCAGTGCAATGACCACCACGGAGCAGCTCCTGCATTGAGTGATTGCCCCCTGTTGGTTAGTGTGCGTCATAACTGGTCATTCCACCATTTGGTCAGTTTGCATGTTAGCTTTTTATTATATAGAACTAGAGGCCCGGTGCACGAAATTCGTGCATGGGGGGGTGTGTCCCTCAGCCCAGCCTGCACCCTCTCCAATCTGGGACCCCTCAAGGGATGTCCAACTGCCCATTTAGGCCTGATCCTGGTAGGATTGGGCCTAAACGGGCAGGCAAACATCCCTCTCACAATCCAGGACTGCTGGCTCCCAACTGCTCGCCTGCCTGCCTTCCTGATTGCCCCTAACCGCTTCTGCCTGCCAGCCTGATTATCCCCTAACCACTCCCCTGCCAGCCTGATTATCCCCTAACCACTCCCCTGACAGCCTGATTGATGCCTAACTGCTCCCCTGCCAGCCTGGTCACCCCTAACTGCTCTCCACTGCAGGCCTGGTCCCCCCCAACTGCTCTCCCTTGCAGGCCTGGGTCCCCCCCAACTGGCCTTCCCTGCAGGCCCGGTCGCCCCCAACTTCCCTCCTCTGCCAGCCTGGTCACCCCTAAATGTCCTCCCCTGCAGGCTTGATCGCCCCCAACTGCCCTCCCTTGCAGGCCTGGTCCCTCCCAACTGCCCTCCCCTGCTGGCCATCTTGTGGTGGCCATCTTGTATCCACATGGGGGCAGCCATCTTTGACCACATGGAGGCAGCCATCTTGTGTGTTGGAGTGATGTTCAATTTGCATATCACTCTTTTATTAGATAGGATTAGATAGGATAGAGGCCTGGTGCACAGGTGGGGGCCATCTGGTTTGCCCTGAAGGGTGTCCCGGATCAGGGTGGGGGTTCCCTTGGGGCATGTGGTGGCCTGGGTGAGGGGCCTGTGGTGGTTTTCAGGCCGTCCACGCCCCCCGGCGACCCAAGCGGAGGCCCTGGTATCTGGGGTTTATTTATCTCCTACAATTGAAACTTTGTAGCCTGGAGCAGAGCCAAGCCTTCTGCTCGCTCTGTGGTTAGAGCCATTTCTGTTGGGATTTATTTATCTTCAATAATTGAAACTTTGTAGCCTTAAGCGGAGGCCAAGGCAGGCCAGGGCTGAAGAAGCTTGGCTTCCTCCATTGCTGGGGGCAACCCTAGCCTCCTGCTCTCTCCAGCTCCGTGGCTGCTGCCATTTTTGTTGGGATTTATTTATCTTCTATAATTGAAACTTTGTAGCCTGGAGTGGAGGCCTGGGCCGGCCAGGGTGTGCGGAAAGCTTGGCTTCCTCCATTGCCGGGGAAACCCAGCCTCCTTCCTGCTCTCTCCGTGGCCGCAGCCATCTTGGTTGGGTTAATTTGCATACTCACTCCAGATTGGCTTGTGGGCGTGGCTTGTGGGTTTAATGGAGTGATGGTTAATTTGCATATTACTCTTTTATTAGATAGGATGTTCCTCACGCTTCCATTCAGAGTGCTTCTCTGTTTAAACCCCATACTTGATTTATATTATCCACATCTATGGACCACCATACTGACTTCCAATCTTGCATCTGTAGCTCAGCTTTCCTTTATAAACTTCAGACCAGTGCTTCTGTCTGCATGCATTTCACCTTTACCTGGACATCCCATACACTCCACATATCTCAAACAAAATTCATTACACCCCCAAGACTGTTTCTTTTCATATATTCTGTATTTTGATCAATGGTCCTACCATTTATCCAGATGCCTATGCTATAAATAGAGGATTTACTCTACTCTCCTTCCTCTGAAGTAATTTTTTTATATATGATTCATTTCTAATTTTAGTTGAACCACATTTTTTTTTTTTTTATGAATGAGGCAATTTATTAACCCAGCATTTGTTTTAATGCTTCTTGTTGGCAGCTGCCACCTTCCCTGCAATTCTGTCCAGATCTCTCTGTCCCTGAGGTGTCAATTTGTGGCCCCCATCCTGATTCTTTTCCACCATTTTCAGCCCCTCCAGGGCTTGGAGGACCCTGCGGTTCATGCTTTTAGAGCCTCTGCTAAAGTGGCTGGGCATGACACCAGTTCTCTGTCATCTTCCATAGATCTTGGTCATGGAGCCCACCCCAGCACCTCCCCAAAGGCACAGGTGCTGTGCTGTGGAAGCAGCTCATGTGTAGAACCAATTCTCATTGTAGGGAGCAAGCACTTTATGCTTTGCCAGCTTGACAGTGTCCACCCATTCAGGGACTTTCAGCTTCCCGGACTTTTTGAGGAAGGCTGCCAGAGCTCTGACGAACTCCTGCTGGTTCACGTCTTTTACAGTAACTCTGGGCATCGTGCGGCCTCTGCGCTGCCAGCCAGGGGAAAGCTGAACCACTTCTTTAACCTCTCCTATATCTTTCCCTACTGCCCTACTCCTACCATTATTGCCTTAGTTCAGACATTCTCCATCTATGCAAGTATTGCAAAAAAAAAAAAAAGACAAATTAGACATGGTCTTAATAATAGAACACTTTCATGGAGCCCACAGAATCAGAATGAAAAAGCAAAGTACACTGTGAATGGAATGCATAGAGTAAAAGATAAAGGACTCTCACGGTTATTATTGTAAATCTGCTCGGTTTTTCATTACTTCTACTTGGATATCTCACAAGAATCTCAAACTCGCTATGACCATTATGAAAGATATTACCATCTGTCATGTAGCCAAAGCCAGAAAGCTGTGTAATTCTATAAACCCCCCTCTTTTTTTACTATCATATACTATCAAATACCAAATGCTGTCAATATTATATCCTACATATTTCACAAATGTTTATTTTTCTCCTTCTGCACTATCACCATTATGTTTGACAAAGCTGTCATTATCTCTTGCCCCGACAATCCCAAAATAGCTTTATTTATCTCTCTGTTCAATACAATCTGCTACCAACTTGGTGTAAAGAATGATCTTATAAAAATACTTTTATAGGGCCATCTGGGGTTGGGTTCTGATGGAGTGGCTAGTGTCAGTACTGCTCTCTTACTATAAAAATTATTCAGAATATAAGAAACAACTAATTAAAGGGATTAGATAAACCCAGCAAATGGCTTAGAAACTGGGGGAAGGGGAAGCACACATGTGGAGCTGGCTTTCCTCCTGTAGGTCAAACAATAATGTGAGACTTGAAGCTCAAGCAGAGAGCACTGGTCTCAATGAAGGTGAGAAATAGAAAATGGGTGATGGAAAGATAGCCTGTTAAGGTTGCTGGGATTGGCAGGTCAGACCCTTGGAAATAGGGAGATGAAAAAATGTTCTACAAATCTTAGGAATTTGATCCATGTCATTGCTCAACTCTTTTCAACTAACCTTGTATCATTAGTTTGATAAAACACACTTGATAATGTTCTATAGTCATTTTGCTGGTGCTGGAAGGAGAAGCCATTGGACTTTAAAAACTTTATTTTTTAACTAATATACTTTAATTTTTAGAGAAGTTAGAGATTTACAGAAAAATTGAGCAAATAGTACAGGGATCCTGTAAACTCCCATGACCCCCCACTCACAATTTCCTCTATTATTAACAAACTAGTGGCCCAGTGCACGAAATTTGTGCTTGGGGGGTGGGTGTCCCTCAGCCTGGCCTGCACCCTCTCCAATCCGAGACCCCTCAGGGGATGTCCGACTGCCGGTTTAGGCCCGATCCCGCAGGCAGTCGGACATCCCTCTCCCAATCTGGGACCGCTGGCTCCTAACCACTCACCTCCCTACCTGCCTGATCATCCCTAACCACTCTGCCTGTTGGCCTGCTCGCTCCCAACTGCCCCCCTGCCAGCCTGCTTACCCCCAACTGCCCCCTCTGCCGGCCTGATCACCCCCAACTACTGGCCTGCTCGCCCCCAACTCCCCCCCCCCCCCCGCCGCCCGCCAGCCTGCTCACCCCCAACTGGCCCCCACTGCTGGCCTGCTCACCCCCAATAGCCCTCCCCTCCTGGCCTGATTTCCCCTAACCGCTTTTGCTATGGCCCGCCACCATGGCTTTGTTTGGAAGGACGTCCGGAAGGTCTCCCAGAAGGTCTCCCAGTCTAATTAGCATATTACCCTTTTATTAGTATAGATTTCTTATAAATGATGAACTAATATTGATACATTATTATTAACTGAAATCCATAGTTTTACATTGGGGTTCCCTTTGACAAAAGCATAATGTATATGCCATAAATGTATTGTAATAAAATAATTTTAAGCCTAGCTGGGTGGCTCAGTTTGTTGGAGTGTCATCCAGTACATCAAAAGGTTGTGGGTTTGAACCCCGGTCAGGGCCCTTACGGGAGGTAACTGGTAAGTGTTTCTCTCACAGACTAATGTTTCTCTTTCTTTCTCTCTCCCTTCCTATGTCTCTAAATATCAATAAAAAACATACCTTCCTAGAATGTCATATGGTTAGAATCATGCTTTATGTATCCTTCTCAGACTGACTATTCACTTAGCAGTATATTTTTAAAATCCTATAGCTTTTTTGTGGTTTGATATTTCTTTTTATTACTGAACTAGGGGCCCAGTGCATTAATTTGTGCACTTTGAAAGGAACTGTGGCCTGAGAGGCTGCGGTGGGCACAGGGGCAGGTCTCGGCCCATCCTCCGCGCCCCCACCTGGCCCCTCCAGCTGTGGCCCCCGGTCCCCTGTCTGCCAGCAGCCCCACTCCCGCTGCTGCCGCTCTCACACGCTGACAGTGCCAGCCCCGCTTGCACCCGCTGACGGCGCGGAGTGATTGGGGCCGGCACCAGCAGTGGGTGCGAGTGGGGCTGGCACCGTCAGTGGGTGTGAGCAGCAGCTCTGGCACCAGCAGTGGGTGTGAGCGGGGCCAGCGCCAGCAGCAGGTGCGAGTGCTGGGCAGGACCGTGGTGCGCGGGAGCAAAGAATTTTCAGTAACCACCAGAGGTTTGCTCCAATGACAGTGACCGGTGCCTCACCTTGGTCTGGCACCCCCGCTTACCTGCTCCACCACCCCACCACAGCCGATGCCCGCCATGTTCCGTGGTCTGCTGCCTGCTGCCGACGCCTGACATGTACCGCGCACGTCCCCTGGTAGTCAGCGCATGACATAGTGACCAGTTGTTCGGTTGTTCGACCGTTTGATCTATTTGCATGTTAGGTTTTTATATATATAGATAGTATTTCATTGTATGGATATGCCAAGATTTGTTTATTCATTCATCTATCAATGAGTTTCTTGGTTACTTCCAATTTTGGGCAATCTTCTTTCTATATATATATAAAAAGCTAATATGTAAAGTGTCCCTGGGAGTTCGACCAGGAGATGAGGAGTTCGATTACTTGCTATAATGTGTGCTTACCACCAGGGGGCAGTGCAGAATGAAGGAAGGCCCCGGCTGGCTAGGCCTAGGGACCCTACCTGTGCATGAATTTCATGCACTGGGCCTCTAGTTATGAATAAAGCTGTTATAGAAGTATGTACAGGCTTTTGTGTAGACATAAATTTTCATCATTTGGTTAAATGCCTAGGAGTGTGATTGCTAGATCATATGAAAAGACTATGTTTAGCTTTGCAAGAAACTGCCAAACTACTTTACAAAGTGAAATGCAATGGCTTTTCATCATTGTTTTCATTTGTAATTTCCCAATGTCTTATTTTATCTTATCATGAAACCACTTTTGATGTCACTGTTATTCTCAGTTATTTTTCCATTTTATTTTATTTCTCTAACCTTTCTCATCTTTCCTCTATTTATTTTATTTTTTATTAAGCTTTTACTTTTCTAGTTTCTTGAAGTGAAAGATTTAGTTATTAAGTCAGTCTGAAAAAAATATATAAACTATGATCCAACCATATGACATTCTGGAAAGGACAAATGTATAAAATTATCAGTATTATTATTTTTAAAGTCCTCATCTGAAGATATATTTTTATTAATTTTTAGAGACAGAGGGAGAAAGATCTTTCTTTTTTGGTAATATAAACATATAAAGTTCTAAATCTCCATGAAAGCTTTGTTTTTTTCTTTATCCCATATTTTTAAAATATTTTTTATTAATTTCAGAGAGAAAGGGAGAGGGAGAGGGAGAGAGAGAGAAACATCAATGATGAGAGAGAATCATCAATCGACTGCTTCCTGTACTCCCCGCACTGGGGATCAAGACTGCAATCCGGGCATGTGCCCTGACTGGGAATGGAACCATGACCTCCTGGTTCATAGATTGACACTCAACCACTGAGCCATGCTGGTCCTGCTATCCCATATATTTTATATATTTTTGTTTTGAATCAGTTCAAAATATTTTCTAATTTTTCATTTGATTTCTTCTTTGACTCGTGATTTTTTAGAGGTACATTGTTTAATTTCCAATTATTTGCTGGCTTCCTTTTTGTTTATGCCTACTTTTGCTTTCTAAATTAATTCTACCATGGTTAGAGAATATAACTTGGTATTATTTCAAACCTTTTAAATCTACCAGAATTTCTCTTAAGACTTAGAGTATGGCCTATTTTGGATGGTGGGAGCAGCTCCAGACAAAAAGGATTCAAACTCCCACTGTTCATACTTGGAGTTCTATTAGCGTTTCCTGTATAAATACTTCTTAAATTGCTTGCTTTGATCAATTTTTAAATCCCTGAATTTATTTATTTACTTACTTATTTTTTTTGTAGTTTTATATTTCTTTTTGGTCAGGGGAGGATTTGCTAACCTCTTTACTCCACCAGGGCCAGTTTTTTCTCCATGATGCTTTTTTCTATATTGTACCCTATATTAACTCAACTTTTGCTTTCAATGGGTTGATCACAAACTATATACATTTAATCTCACAAACTGGGTTTGAGCATGATTTTATATTGTCAGCTACTCCTGCAATTTAGGGATTGACCATATCTTCAGAATAGTTGTATTTTAATGTTACTTAGGTTCTCGGCTAGTAAATCATAGTGTTAATCATACCCCATGGTGCTTGGACTTTTGACACAATATAATTCTAAAATAACAAATTTAATAATTTGCTGTGCCCCTGGATTCCCCAAGGATAATCTGACTCAAATTAAGTCTTCTACCTGTGTTTTCTCTTTCGGACTGCTGCTACTGACCATAAATTAAATAATTGCATTCGTGTATTTTTGCTACACAGTTTGGGAAAATGCTCTATTTTATAGAACTAAGAGTTTTTTATTATACAGGCTTTGCTCTTCTCAAAAGAGCCATTACCTGCAGTAGCATTTTCCAAAGTGTGCTCTGGGGAACGCTGGTCCAGCAGGGATGCTGTTAAAACAAAAGTTCCCTATTTAAGTACATTTGGGATATGCTGTACTGTGCTCTTGGGATTTTAAAATTCATGTTAGACTATTGGAGTCTTTGAGAACCCATGGAATTATGAGGCTTGTTTAATCTTACATTTCTTAACCATAACTCAGCACAGGACTTACTTTTTACTGATTTATTTTTATCATAATAAGTTACTATTGTGTGGATCACACTTCAGAAAAATCCTTTGTATGACTTTTATTTTACTAACTCCCAGTTTCCATAGAGAACCTCAGAGAAGTAGGTAGCTTGTCTGAGATAAAGTGAGTCATGAGTGATGGATACAACTCTGGGTCCAGGCACACGTGGAGGCTTTGGAGCCAGAAATCTCAGCTGTAATTCAGTGCCAAATGCAGTTAGAAGATTGTTCAAGAGAGTGACCATGGACGTGCTCCCTCACATCACAGATGCTGGTGCATGTGTCTGTCAACACCGCATTTTCATTATTTAAAAGTCTGTATGTATTCTTTGTGAGCACGTTTTTTTCTTCCTGCATATATTGCATTATTGATTTGTTTCACATTTAAGTGGAAACACTAAGCAGTTGCTTTTGTTAACGGGATAAAATGCCTATTATAAAATCCAGTTCAGCTTTGACTAGTTTGATAGGATACTGATAACTTTAAAGGCAAAGTGGAATACAGCAGAGGATCCAGCTTTGCTTTTCCACCCTCTCTAATTCGTCATTAGGTTTCATTAAATTATTGTAAAACTGAACACAATAAATTTTATTTACTTATTTTTTAATCCTCATCTGAGGATATATTTTTCCCCCCATTGCTTTTTCGAGAGAGAGGAAGGGAAAGAAGGAGGGGGGAGGGGAGAGAGAGAGGGAAACATCAATGTGAGAGAGAGACATAGACTGGTTTCCTCCCACCCAGGCTCTGATGAGGTGGGTGGGAAGTGAACCCACAACTCCAGTATGTGCCTTTGACTTGGAATCGAACCCTCTACTCTTTGGTGTGCGAGCTGATGCTCTAACCACTTCATGACACCAGCCAGGGCTGAACACAGTGAACTTTAGAATTAGAGATGTTTCTAGTACTGAGGCAAAGTACTATTTTCAAATAAAATTGTACTATTAGCACAAATGATTCCTACTTCTTCATATCACCGTGGACTCCAGTAGGAGATTCTTGAGAACATTTTGCTGTGTTGAAATGACAGTTTAGATTCACCTCTTTTTTTTTCCTTGAAAAAATGATGTTGCATGAACAGCATTCTTTATGAAAGTCACTAGTACAGTGGTCGGCAAACTGCGGCTTGCGAGCCACATGCGGCTCTTTGGCCCCTTGAGTGTGGCTCTTCCACAAAATACCACATGCGGGCACGCACTCACAGTGTGATTGAAACTTCGTGGCCCATGCGCAGAAGTCGATTTTCGGCTCTCAAAAGAAATTTCAATCGTTGTACTGTTGGTATTTGGCTCTGTTGACTAATGAATTTGCCAATCACTGCACTAGTATATCATGGTTTCTACATGAAGAAAGTTAAAATAATAATACAAAATGTTGTTTTATGCACTGTAGGTGTGCAGATTTAATTTATTAACTTTATAGTGCTTATTTCAGGGAGCTGTTCTCAGGTTCTATTTAAAATATGGTTTCAGGTAAAAATTTACTGTCCTCACAGTTAATGGCATATTAACTAGCTTATTTCTTGCAGCATTCAACTTACTTTTACATTTTTCTTGAGGTTTTATGTAAATAGGTAAAACTTAAGGCTAAAAGAAACACATGTATACATACATGCACACACTCACTAAGAGGGAGATTGGAATTGGTTAATAAAATAATGGTTTGGGACTCCCAAACTTATACTAATCTATATGCCATCTTTGTTTGAAATTAAAATAGGTGTTTTTTTTCCAAAGATAGTTACTGACTTATTAGAAAAATCGAAATTAGGGGATGCCTCCTGAGACATATGGCTGTTATGCACTGTGAAATCTATACAACCATAGACAAAAGAGTTACTATGTCCTACTCACTCACAACTAAACTTCACTCAGCATTTGGTTGAGTTACTCACTTTCCACCTTATTATAGCTTAGCTTTGAGAGTGTTTTCTTACATGAAGCTATTTGTGTTTTACTCTTAAGTGTGACCAGTCTTTCTGCCCTGATTATCAAAGGCTGTCAGTCAAATGCCTTTTTGGTGTGTGTTTTTTTTTTGTCACAAACAAATTAAAACTCCGAATTCCCTGCATTCTAACTAGTGTCCTAGATAGAGCAGTCTGGAAGACTAAAATAAAATGTAAATTTACTGGGAACAAACACAAGAAATCTTAACAGAACAGTCCAGGGGTTCTTCCTGGCTGTGACATGCTTTAAGAGACTCTTTGCTTCGAACAATTTATATTTCAATAGACACATGAAAAAGCATTTCAAAATTGCCCCTCAAAAAACCTAAATATTTCAGAGTTACAAAATCGGAATAGTCCTTTACTCACTTCTTTCAGGTTGAAAAGAAAAAAATGACTGTGACTATATTCTATTATTATTCTAAGTATCATGGCTTATAGATCTATTAAATATATCAAGTATCTCCCTCAGAATCAAACTATAATTTATAAAACTAAGTATGAATTTGAGGCCCCTCAGATATACTCCATTTGACTAAACTGTGCACAGAATTGGCCTGCAGTTTGATCCCAGTCAGCTATCTCTTACCACAGTCCCATTTGAAACAGAGGAGAGTAACCTTTAATACAGTCTTTTGTCCCCACCCAAGCCAATGACCTTCTGTGTGTGAGGAAATAAACCGGCAGAAACCACTGTAGGTGCCTGCGTGTAATTATGCATGCACAGTGTACCACCACTGTGATGAAGCCTCTTCACGTCTCTAGGTTAAAAATCTCCAGTTTTCTGTTAAATCCCTATGAAATTTAAAGTAATATCAAACGTGTACAGCTTTCCAGAAAGCAATTTAATTTAATTCAACAAATGTTTGTATCAGAAGCAAGTTCTAAATGCTGTAACCTATGAGGGAACAGCTGAGTTGCACCTCTAAACATTTGTGTTCCCTTAACCACGCACCAGCTGGATCCATGCAAAGTTCCCATAGGAGAGAGCTGGAAGCTAGAGGGAAGAAACAGAAGATCAGGGGGAAGGGAGCAAGGGTGGAGCTTGTCTCCCCAGCGATGCAGGTTTCCCCCACTCTCTCAGTTCTGCGGCTGCCTTGGACATCAAGGTATTATCCATGGTTTCCCACATTACTGAGCTACCCACGTGGTGTTCTCTGGGGATCTGGTTTCTATCTCACCTAAAAAGCTTGTTGCTTGGCTAAGCCAACCTTTGCTAGAGTTAGAAAAGTGAGGATACAGTTGTGCTGTACATAGGGGGCTTTGACACTGCTTTGCCTCAGACCCATATTTTCTAGCAGTGCCAGCGTTCTGCATTTGGCCTCTCCCCTATTACTTAATAGCGGCATTTTGTTCTCTTTTCTTCCCACTTGTGCTTTTGGCTCAATGTACTTGATGCGTAGGACCCTGTCCATCAATTCTATTATCTTTCTCCAGTATCATAAAATGCCTTTCATTTATCTACATGCAAACATACTCAGCTCTTAAATAAGAACTTTTTCTTGGCCTCATGCTAACTCTCTAACTACTATCCCATTGAAGCTAAACGATTAGAAGCGTTGTCTCTGCTTGGTGTCACCCATTCCCAGTCTCTGATTCAGACTTTTTCAGTTTTACTACTTTTATTTGGCTGTTTTTTAAACAAAGAAAAAACATAGGTTATAATGTAACAAACACTATATGCCAAAAACCAAATATAACAATTGTTAGTTTTTGCTGTTTCCTTCATATATACTTTTCTAGAAAGTAAATTATTATAGATAACAACGTGTGATTCTCACTGATTTCATTTCCCTCTCTCCTTTATTCTAATATCAGTGCTTATCCTACTATATGTTTATGAGAGGCCCAGTGCACGAAATTCGTGCAGGGGAGGGGGGTGTTCCCTCAGCCCGGCCTGCGCGCTCTTGCAATCCGGGACCCCTCTCGCAATCCGGGACTGCTGGCTCCTAACCGCTCGCCTGCCTGCCTGACTGACTGCTCCTAACCACTCTGCCTGCCTGCCTGATCACCCCTAACTGCTCTGCTTGCCTGCCTGCCTGCTCAGTGCGTGTCATAGCGACCGTTCATTCCACCGTTCGGTCGATTTGCATATTACCCTTTTATTATATAGGATATTGGTCTTCTATATGCCTGTATTACTACACTATATATGCATGTGTATAAATGTATAATTGATTTATATGTTTATAACATTTATATACACAGCATCATACTTTTTATCTATCTTCTTATATTTTAGTTATTCTTGGCCATTTCCTCTACTATCTGGATTTTAGGAGTAGCTTATCAATTTCCATGAAAAAAAGTCTGGATATTTTTTATTGGAATTATCCTGAATGTATAAATTAATCTGGAGAAATTTAACATCTTTATTAGCTATATTCCTAAGTACCTTATAGATTTTCTTGCTATTTTAAATGGAGTGTTTTTAGATTTATATTTAAATGGTTGTTACTGGTAATAGGATGCTAATTACTTTTTTATAATGACTTTATATTGAATATCTTTGATGAAAAATATTATTAGCTAGCTCTAATAATCTGTATAGATTCATGAATTTTCTATATATTTCATCATACTGGGTGCAGATAATGACAATTTTGTTTTTTTGTTTTCAGGCCTTATACTTTATTTTGTGACTATATTTTGGAGCTTGATTGATTTCTTTAATACTGATAGATATATTTGTATTCATTTTGTAGTGTGTCAGTTTGGATCACTTAATAATTTTCTAGACAAAATGTCATTTCTTCTAATTCTATAAAGTTAGTTCAGTTTTATTTTTCTAATTTTTGAGATGAGCACTTAGCTTATTGTTGGTCTGTTTTCTAACATTTCACGTTCTCACTAAGTACTCCTGCGTAATAGCCTCCTGTGCTTTCGCTGTAGTGCAGTTTCAGATATTTCCTGAGTTTCAATTTAAAATTTGTTTCTAACCCATGAAATAGGTACTTATTTTGTTTTCAAATATGTGTTCAACTTTGTTCTTAATTTTCTTTTGATAATGATTATGAAATATCATTTAAATGCCAATTCTTTGTTGTTTGAAACTGCTTCATATGTACTTCCAGAGAATCTGTATTCTCTGTTTCCTGGCCGCCAGGTTCTGTGTGTGTCCATTAGATCAGGCCTCTTATTTGTGCAGCGATATTTATTTAGTGATATTTTTGCCAGCTTCTGATAGGAGTGTGTTATAATCCCCAAGACTGACGACTACTAATTTCTTCTTGTAATTCTGTTTTTGCTTTATATGTGTTAAGACTTCATTGTTAAACCATACACAAGCTTAGAATTTTTATATCCTTTCATGAATTCATCCTCAGATAAATCTCTTTTGGGAGATAGATATGAGTATTACTAAGCCATATTCTTGCTGTTATTTTTAGTATTAATAGTTGTGTTTTCTATTTACTTTGCACGAGGTGTACTGGTAAATGTTTGAAAACCGGCTCTCTGAAATGGAAGCCCTGCTCTGCAGCATTTGCTGACTTCCCTGATGTAAGTACTCTCAACAGGGCAGAATGTGAGCAGCAACGTGAAACAACAAGTTGAGATGAAAGGAATTTGCATAGCAGCTGTTGAGAGACTTGGCGACCTGTATCTAACACATCATTGAAAATGCATTTTCTTTGCTTCTTTTTTCTCCTTTCCCTTCTTCTATTGGATTTACCAGATTTTCTTTATTCTCCTCCATTTCTTCTGTTGAAATGGAAGTTATACATTTTATGTTGTTAACTTAGTGACAATCCTTGAATTTTTTAACATGCAGATTGATTTAACAACTGATCAATATCTCTATTTTCCTCTTGAATATTTTAAGGAATCTTAGATTGCTTTAATTCAGATCCCTTTTCCTACTTTCATGCCACTGCTGTCTGGTATTTTAGTTCATGCTTTTTAAGCATCTCCAAAGTAATAAAAAAATATCGTCACTTAAACTATATTTTCTAGTGCCTAACTGAGTTGTCATTATCATATATGCAGCCTAGTGGTTGCTTTCAAATTGTGTTCTGTGGAACACCGATCTTATAGATAGGCATCTAAGCGATTCTGGTGTGGGAGTGAGAGAGGCCAGATAGGTAGTGTTCCAAGATTTCATCTGAATCTAAACATCTGCCTGTGTGTTTTAGTCCAAGTACTCTTTTTTAAAAATTGAGGTATAATTAATATATAATAAAATCACAGATTTTTGTATATAGTTTTGACAATTATACACACACCTATGTAACCACTACCCTATAAAGGATGAAACTACCATTCAAATTTGAAACACTCACACACACACACACACACACACACACACACACACTTATCTGAATGTATTGCTTTCTTAAGGTGGGGCAGCTATGCTTTCAGGCACTGTTTCTCTAAGCAGAGCAGAATGTCCATCTTATATAGCGTGTTTGAGAAGCATGAAGTTTGGTAATTAATTTCACTGAAGTTCAGAGACATGAGTGATTTAACTTTACTGTAGATGCATGGTTATTTGAACAAGACTGCTGTTGATTGGCCAGTACTCAGAAGCGTGTTTATTGTAATGAGTCTGGTCGTGATGGGCTACTTTTCAGAAGTGAAGGGCTTTTGCTCTTTGGTTGGCTTGCATAACCATGTCTACTGAAGTGGGTTGTCATTGGTTGATTAAGCAAATTTAGAACTGGCTCCAGTGGTTAATTTTTATGATGACTAGAAGGCTTTCCTTTATTTATTAAGCAAGTTAAAAATGAGTTTTGGTTGCTCTTATTACCACGGCAACAGATCAGCCTTTTTTTCTAGAAGTGTAGGACTTTTTTTATTCATGGTACGCCCTTTTGGTTTGTTCCCAGACAAGTGGAGTAAAGACCGCCATGGTTGCTGAGATCTGCACTACTGCTGTTTCTCCGTGAGGATCAGGCTAATTTGGCAACTCCTTTAAGGTGAGGTTTATTTGTGGAGGTATGATTTTTGGTTTGATTTTTGAACAGCATGATTATAGTCTGCTTTTGTCTTTGAGCTTTTTGTTGAATCATTTACTAGTATTAGGACAGAAACTGTGAGCAAAACAAAAATAACTATAGGATGAAAAGACACTGTGGAATCAACATGAAGTTTTCCAGGCTTGACCGAGAATGAAGAATCTAGTGACTCCTCAAGCTACTTTAGGTAGCCAGCTGCCTTTCATTTTCACTTATAGATTGATCCATTTCACAGGGAGTGTTAACTCAGCTACAACAAGATATGTTAACAATGGCACAGATTTTCCCTAAGTAAAATAAAATCCTATGTTATCCAATTACTTGTATAAAGAATTTAAACTTATTTTTGTGTTATAGTACATATTACAACATTCTAATTATGGACAATTTTTTTCTTTGCCCAGCTTGTGTGGCCTAACTTCTCTGTGGTCTGTTCCACTAATTATTATATCTTCACAAAGGATTTTATATACCCTTGCACTATTTGTAAGTTCAAAGGTCAACAGAAGATATTGGTGAGTCATACACTTAGAGTAACCCCACTAATAGTCTTAACAAAAAGCCTTGTTCCTGTGTGAACATTGAAGAACCTGATTTTTACATAGGACAAAGAATACAGGAGCTTCTTGAGAGAAGTGAACAAACTTTGTGAAGCTGAAAGTGTATTGCTTTTAGGGTTTTGTTAAGACAAATAGTCATTTTAAAAATATCTTATCCTCTTCTGCCATTGCTCTAAATATGTCTTATCTACAAGAAATTCAATGTTAGTAAAGTCAGTCAACAAACCTTTATATTATTTTGTTTTCCAAATTAGATAACCAACAATAGCTTGGGAGATCTATTATAGCATTTTGTTGGTGAATGGCTCTAGTAAATCTTAAACATGTGCAAGTATGTATTATTATAAGGGAAACATTATAAGATAAATCAGAATGCATAAACTTAAACATGGAAGGAGAAAAATAAAAATAAAAGACTAATGAATAAAAGTATGTAAATGAAAACAGAACAATCAGTGGCTTGGGGTGTTTAGGAGAGTCTGGTTCTGATGGTCTTGCTTACAAGCTCTATACTGCCATCACTTATTCTGAGAATCTTGGGTCAGTAGTAAACTTATGTGGCGTTTTCTGATATCTTTCACCATCAGAACTTAATTGCCTTAACTTACCCATTTTTATAAGACCCTTTCCACTATTCTAGAGGTTTCACGGTAATGAATTCAGTGAATATTTTTGAGCAAGAAGCAAACCCTTGTGGAATTCATGGATAACTTTGCTGTTAGAAAGGTTCCCCTTTACTAGATAGAATAGTTAGAATATTCTATGTACGGAATAGGATATTCAGTCTGTGCTGTGGATGTTTTAACAAGGGAATGTGTCACCCCTTCAGAAAATAAACATACTCCTCTTTGCTGTACACCTAGAAACTAATATAATATAATTTTGAAGGTCAACTATAATTGGAAAAAAAATAAAATGAACATAATAATATTTGTACATATGCATACCCAGAGGGAAGACATACAAAATTCAGTTGAAAATGCTGAAATGTGTTTTCACGGTCTGCTTCCAGTCTATGCTTTGCCTTTACACTTTTCTCCAGAATTGTGTTAGCTATGGATAAGGCTATCATTTGATATGCTGAAGTATTTTATCCATCAGTACTTAATATTGTGGTCATTTTGTCCTTACTGTGATAGATCATCTCTTGGAGGATTGACAAAAGTGTTTACGTTTTATCAGATACTAGTAGCCCTGCGCACGAATGCATGCATCAGTAGCTTGCCAGTAGCTTGCTGCCTCCCTCCAGTAGCTCTCCACCTGCTGTCCTGCCCTCTTGTAGCTCCCCCTGCCCTCCCCTCATAGCTTGCTGCCCTACTCTCTCCTGTAGCTCTCCGCTGCCTGCTTGTAGCCAGTAGTTCGCTGCCACCCTCCTGTAGCTCTCCGCCCGCTTCCCCACCCTCCTGTAGCTCCCTCCGGCCCCTGCCTTCCCCTCATGGCTTGGTGCCCTGCCTCCTCCTATAGCTCTCCGCTGCCTGCTGTAGCTTGCTGCTCCACCCTCCTGCTGATCTGTGATCCGGTCATTACATGGTTGGTCGTTACGCTTCATGGTGTAATGACCATTTGCATATTACATCTTTATTATATAGGACTAGAGGCCTGCTGCACAAAATTTGTGCACTGGGTCGGGGGTCCCTCAGCCCAGCCTGCCCCCTCTCACAGTCCAGGAGCCCTCAGGGGATGTCCTACTGACCCCTTAGGCCCGCTCCCCATAGGGAGCGGACTTAAGCCACAGTCTGGCCTCCCTCCACGGGAGGTAACCAGGCTGATCAGGGGAAGGCGCCACCCCCATCACCCTGCTGCTGCTGCCACTGCCGGCTGCTGCAGCTGCCAACATATTTTCATCAACACGGACTCCAGTCCCTTCACCACGAAAAAAATGACAACTTTCTTTAGGCATTTTCAAGATGTGTCTTTCATAGGATATGACATTTCTTTCTTTCTTTCTTTCTTTCTTTCTTTCTTTCTTTCTTTTTATCCTCATCTGAGGATATGTTTTCATTGATTTTTAGAGAGCGTGGAAGAGAGAGGGAAAGACAGAAACATTGTGAGAGGGACACTTCGATTGGTTGCCTCCTGCATGAGCCCTGACCTGGGCCTTGGCCAGGGAGGTGCCTGCAACCTAGGTACATGCCCTTGATCAGAATTGAATCTGGACCCTGTGATCAGCAGACCAAGGCTCTATCCACTGAGCCAAACCAGCTAGGGCAGGATATGACATTTCTTAGCGCCTCCAGCAGTGGACCTTTGTTTTTTCCTCCAGGAGTGAGGTGGAAAAACCCTAGATCACCTTCTCGGATTCTTATTACCCAAGTTACCAAGAACACTGCGAGTGGCGGCATACAGGAAGCTTAGCCAATGAGCAGTCAGAAAAGTTGTTTCCTCTGCAGCTCACATGCAGAGGGCCCCCTGTGTGTGTTTGCTGGGGTGGGGGCATGCTCCGAGCCATAGCCGCTGGGAGCAGTACCCCACCCCTGTGTGTGTCTGCTGGGGTGGTGCTGGGGTGGGGGCATGCTCCGAGCTGCACTAGTCATGACTGTTAAGGCTTGGAGCTGGTTGTGACTGTAAAGGCATCCCGGACAAATTTGCATAGTACCTCTTTATTGATATAGATTACCAGGTGACCATCCTGGCTTTGCCAAATCTTAACCATATAGATCTTTCAATCTGATGGTTCCCAGTGTTTCTCTTCAGAATCTAGGAGACAAATTTAGGGTGCCTATGACGTAATTTTGGAAACTTTTCATGGATTTAACTTTATGTTCTGCAAGAGGTTCTTGCATAAGGAGTTCAGTCAGACTAGACTGTTGGGCAGGATGATCTGCTAAAACATGTCCTCTGGGTCCTCTTTTATTGTGTGTGTGTGGCATCCTTCCTTCCTTTAAAACTGTTTTTGTTTTGTTTTGTTTTTCATAAAAGTCTGTTTGTTTTGGTAACATTAACTCATGACAGTAAATAGGGTATATATTTAACATTATATTTGCCATTGGGTTACCTGAATGGATGTGACTTCTGGTTCCTAAAAAACTGGTTCTTACAAGATGCACTAGACATGTGGTCGATAAACTGTGGCTCACGAGCCACAGGCGACTCTTTGGCCCCTTGAGTGTGGCTCTTCCACAAAATACCACGTGCGGATGCGCACGTACAGTGCGATTGAAACTTCGTGGCCCATGCGCAGAAGTCGGTTTTCGCTCTCAAAAGAAATTTCAGTCGTTGTACTGTTGATATTTGGCTCTGTTGACTAATGAGTTTGCCGACCACTGCACTAGACTAATTATTGTATATCCAATGTGGTATTTCATATTTTAAATTTAAAGATAAAGCCAACCACCACAACAAGTACAACAAGAACAAACATAGCAAATCGGGACTTGGTTAGAAAATGTCCCAATGATCTGTTCTTATCATGGAAACTTCTAGAATTCAGAAACCAATAATGAGATTCTCCTTCATTGGGTAGGGTAAAGAATTGGTGAATTGAGGATGATATACCAGTGCAGGTGATACAATCATATGTAAAGGGAAACAAAGTACAGTAGGCCCTTGATAACATCATTTCATGGAACATCATTTTCCTATAATGTTGATGAGGGGAAAAATCACTTCCCATCTGGGACCACTGTCTGTGGGGAGTTTGCATGTTTTCCCATGTTTGCATGGGGTTTCTCCAGGTACTCTGGTTTTCTCCCACATGCCAAATGTGCACTTTTGGTGATTGGTGTGTCTAATGATCTTGGTCTGAGTGAGTGAGGATGTGGTTATGAGTGTGCCCAGCGATGGAAGGGCACCCTGTTCTCACCTTGCACCCTCAACTGCTAGGTAGGCTCTGGCCACCTGCTGCCCTGGTTGGAAAATAATCCTCTTACTTCACTCACACTTATTTCAGTGTTTAATATCGGAAGTGTTTTGGGTCTTTATTTAGAAGTTTGGTGACGTTTTTGTAACCAGAAATATGCCTAACTCTTGTTTATACCAATTAGTCTATGGTGAAATTGGTTTCATTATATATCATTTTGCTTAAAGTTGCAGTTTTCAAGTACCCATTGACAGTATTAAGTGAGGACTTATTGTATAATATACAAAGATTTATTTTACTAATTTAAATATTGTAATTGCTCTAAGATTAAAACGTTTAAGGAACTAATAATTTAGCCAGAAAGTGTGCAGAAAACAAATATAAATGCATGTATCTATATATCCTTCATTAAAAGTGATATCCCAGTAGGCTGAAAAGAAGTTGTAGAAAGGTCCCCAAAGTCTTCTGTTTGACAAAAATCTCTGAACATAAAGTAAAGAATGATATTCTGCTTATAATGAGCTCACAAACCCTCACCAAGATATAGGTGAGCATATGCACAGTGTTTGATAATTCTGAGAATTTTTTCCTTATTTTGTTGTTCAGTTTCCTTGGGAAAAATATTTTCTACTATTAATTCATCTCTCATGAAATTGTAAAGAATTGTTTATATTTTTGAGAGATGCAGTATACTCCTACAGCATTTAGCCCACATGTTTGCACCAATCCTTTTACTACTCAGGAGTATTAAGAAATAGCCCTAACTGGTTTGGCTCAGTGGATAGAGCGTCGGTCTGTGGACTCAAGGGTCCCAGATTCGATTCCGGTCAAGGGCATGTACCTTGGTTGCAGGCACACCCCCAGTAGGGGGTGTGCAGGAGGCAGCTGATTGATGTTTCTCTCTCATCGATGTTTCAAACTCTCTCTCCCTCTCCCTTCCTCTCTGTAAAAAATCAATAAAGTATATTTTTAGAAAAAAAGAAGTATTAAGAAATAAACAGATTTATCTCTCTTAAACTACTGTAATCCTCTGTTTTATAACACTAGTACATTTTATATCTTAAATTGTTAGTTTTAAGCTTAGAAAATTACATGTATATATGATAACATTTTAAATTTGACAAAGCTTGAATTTTTTTGATATGCTGTATTATTTACCCTTCCCCCCGAAAGAAAAACAAAATAAACATTGACAATAAACAAACAAAAACTATACGTATTGCAATTTGGGGAACTAATATTATTTTTTCTTTATAGTTAGAATAATTATGATCTATAATGCAGGGATTTTTCTATCTTATAAAGCCCATATTTTCATGAATAGTATATTAATAATTTGAATTCAGTGCTTCAGAAATTAAATGCAGTGATCACTTAACGTGAAAAGGTGTTAGTAAAACAATGTAGTCATCATCATAAAGGGAATTTTTAAAATTTTCAATCATCTAGCTCCAGGTTTCAGGATATTTTGCCCTAGAATCCGTACTGTTGTTACAGTGAAAACAGGAAGACCTATAAGCAAGGTTGTGCTCACAGGGTAGGCGTGGGTGGGTGGCGTCCACTGGGGCACACGATTCGAAGAGCACTGATCCACAAGGTTCAAGGATTCAGCAGAAAATAAAATGCTGCCAGGGTCAAGTGTGTTAGCAAAAGTTGTAGTGCCTGGAAATTACTGCTGAGGCATCTAGAATTCATTAGGAGATTTTCAAAACTTCGGTAGCTGGTGTATGTGAAGGGAATTGTGATAGAGGAGAGAGAGGGATTGAAAAGGAATGGTGTTCCTGTGCGCAGTTAGTTAATTCACCAGAAAAACAGTATCAAATTTACACAGTAAAATTTGTAGACCAAGATCTGTATACAAAAATCCAAAAATCCTGGTCACATTAGAGAGTTCCATACTCCACCCCCCAAAATTTAACACATAATTTATTATCAGTGACTAATTCCTTCACTTAGAATTTTTTTTTCAGGTTACTCATATTCTGCCAATTGGTTGGCATGGCACAGGTTAGGTAAATTTGGATTTTAGCTCAGAGATCAAGATGTAAAAGTGTGTGGGAGAGGTAGGGCAGGGGCAAGGGCTGGCAGTGCAGGGGAACATCAGGAGAGAGCCCAGAAAAGGGAAGTCACTTCAGCAAAGCACATGGGTCAGACCACAGTGAAGTTTGAATGTTGGATTTAAGAAATGTACCCTTGGGCTATTCCTCATTTGCTTCCTAATTCCTAAAATACAATGGGGGTAATAACTGTAGCCTCCTTGAGGGTTCTGTCATTAAAGTAGAGGGCAAGACAGTGTGAAGTATCATGTCTCTTATGGCTGTTACCCAAAAGGGAGTCAGAAAGACCGAAATAGGACTGGAGGTCATTGGAACTCAATTTCACCCACTTTGCAATTTTGTTTGCGACTGGCTCCCAAAATGTAGAAATATTGGGGAATTCTATTTTCTAATCTCAAATGCAATGGGACAGAATGCATAAGAATGTGGGACATCTGATCTACTACATTTGATGGTGGATAATCCTCTAACTTGAAGATAATTAGTAAAAGAAAAGAGAAGATCAGTTTCAAAGAAACCTGAAAACACCTAAGTGCTTTGGTTGAACAGAAGCACTGCCACAGAGATATTTGTACATTTCCACTTTGGAGGACTGAAGGGGAGAGCTTTAGATAAGTGTTCAGGTGTGGTCAACTCAACGGACAGTTGTATAGGACATTAGTCTCCTGAAACCCTCAGATCCAGGTTTCTGTGTGTCTTTTGTAGTAATATTCTCATGTGTCTTTATATACAAGGGTAGGAAAATTAGGTTTATACTCGTTTGTATGGAAAATATGATGATAATAATAATAATATAAGCATAAACTCAATTTTTGTGTGTACTCATAACTGTAAAACTACTTTTGTCCACCCCCTGTATAACTCAATGTCTTTCAGTAAAATCTCCATCTTAGTAACTCATCATGAATGAAGTATATATTTCTTCCACAAAACATGTTACTGTTTTTTACCAATTATCATGATCCTATTTGGGGATCAAAGAAATATTTGATAAGCCACTACAGTCTGAGATAAGAACTATTATGGCACGTGTCAATGCCAAGCCCTTCATGGATTTGGCATTAAAAGATGCCACAGTCCTCAATTAGCTCAATTTAAGAGGTCATCTTACTTAGAAGTGATATAGAGCCATCCTCATTTTTCCTCTATTTCATTGAAGTCCTCAAAGACACAAAAGGTAAACCTATATGAAAAAGTGACTGTTTAGCTATAATTCTCTTTTAATAAAATCTGTATAATGCTGAGCTAAAAAATTTTCTTGCTTATATCCTAGAGGAAGTGAGGTTGAGTTTAGGAGCAAGAATTGCAGGATGTGTTTAGACTAGTTTTCCCAGCCAGTAGTGTCTGCTGGAGGCGGGGCATAAATCTTCTGCCCTCCAAGTTGCTGCAAGGCTGGGCTGTGAGAGACATGATTTAGGTAAAGTGGGAAGTTAATGAATTACCTGCCTCCCATCCTTCAGCATGGCTTCTCATACACAAAAATCCTCTTGTAAAATGACAACTGAATTCAGTTGCAGGTTTAGATATGTTTATTGTTATCACCAAAACTATTTAAAGAATAGCTTTTATTCAAGGAATAAAACTTGTTTTAATTTCAAAGTAGAATTAATGTTATGTTTGAATAATCACTAATGATCTAGAGCCCATTTGCTACATTTTTTTGGAATGTGGTATACTTCAATGATATTTGTAATTTAGGTGTTCGATGAAGATGCTTGAAGATAATGCTTGCCATTGCTAAAGTTTTCTTGTTTTGAAAACAAACATATGTGATGCAGGTATAATGATTTTGTTTTTTAAGAACCCAAACATATATCTTGAAAACATATAACAAAAAAAAAATTGCACACATGAAGATCAGTATGTTCAGTTTTAAAGAAAATTATACATGTAGTAAGACAATTGAAAATTATATTATTGTTTAGGAAAGCTATCCTGCTAAAAAAAGAAAATTGGAAAAGCTGCCATGGGTGGTAGTGGGGAGGGACTGACAGAGTCATTCACTTTAGATAGTTGATCTGAAAAGAAATAACGTCTTGGAGTCATCTAGGAGATAATGGCAGAAGTGAATCTACCACATACATGTCCTGTCAATTACATCTCAGTTACCAAATAAATAAACCTACAAAACTTGGATAGATTGAATATTTGTTCAAAAATTAGTCCCTCTTCATAAAATTAAATACTTTTAAAATTGAGTTCCTTGGGAGAAAGGATTTTATCTTCGGCCTTTAGGTAACCTCTTTTGATTTTTTGTGTACATTTGTACTCACTGCTTTGAGACTTTATGACACTTTTCATCAAAACCCTTCATAACTTAGAGAAATAAAAGTAGTGGTTCTTATTTTTCTTCAAGGACATTATTCCTTAAAATATATGAACTTACTCATCCTGTTATGATGCCAGAAAATTGATTATTCTAATTGAAACATTGTTTGTACTGCCAAACTTAAATGAGTTCTTTTAAAGAAGCCTAGAAATAGGTATTGATTGACAAATGACAATGCAGAAAAAGCCTTTTGATCAATGAAAGAAATCAAATTGTAAGATGTTGCACTGATTGAAATATGTATTTTATGAAAAATGAACTCCAGAAATACCAATGCCTCTTTAGTAGCACATACAAAAAGAGGCCTTGGCAAAAAGAAAGGCCTGTTGGTTTCTAAGAAGAGTTCAGAGAAACGAAAATTTGCAGATGCCATTACTTTATTCAGAAACTAGAGGCCCAGTGCATGAAATTTGTGCATGTGGGGGGGTGGGGCATGATGGTGTTCCTCAGCCTGGCCTGTGCCCTCTTGCAATCCGGGACCCTCGGGTAGGTCCCTAGGCCTGGCCAGTGATCTGAGCCTATCGGGGCTTTCCTTCCCCGGCTGCCGCAGTTGGCCTTGCTCCCACTGCTGCCACTGCTTCCCATCTGTGCGGCGCTGCCCCCACTCCCCTGCCACCAGTTGCCTCCCTCTGCAGGCGACAGGCATGGGGTGCTATCGCTTCTGGCCAGTCCCTCCCACCCGCCACAGTGTTGCTGGCTGGTGGCCTGGGTCCCCCTACCCTTAACCAATCGCATCACACCTGCCTTGGCTGGCCTGGCGCCAGTGTGTGTCATAGCATGGTTGTCCAGAAGGTCGTCCTGAAGGTCTCGGTCGTTCAGTTGATTTGCATATTATGCTTTTATTATTATAGATAAGGGAGATTAACTGCCCTTTACCCTCCCTATGTCATCATTGGTAATTAGGAGAAGGAAGAATAAAGCTTGTATAAAAATAAGTGCCCTGCTCTCCATTTTCCATTCTTACCCCTTCCCTTTCTCTCCTTATTTTTCCCTCCCTCTCTTATCTCCTTTCCTTTCTTAATTAAAGTTGTATTCTGGGATTAGGGTAGGTGTTGACTCTTATTTTTAAAGGTTATTCAGATAGAAGTTATTCAGAGCTTCAATATTCTTTATGTCCTGGAAGTTTCTTAGCAAGAATGATAGCCATTTTTATGGTATACCTATATGGATGTATCTGTAGGTTGTCATTTGGCAGTCAGGATGCCTACCCCACAATGACCTGCATTAGATTGTGACATTGAGTGAGAAATAAGTTTTATTGTGGCAATTGGGGTTGTTCATTATAGAAGTTAGCCTCTCCACACTAATACAAGTGACTACTTTGCATGAGTTACTGATTTTCAAAACACTGTCAATTTATTTTTATGTTTTTAGATTTTCTAGCTTATTCTTCTTTATAAACTCCAGTTCTCTGGTGAATTGTTTCAGCTTATTATGTGTTTTCTTTACTATATTAACCATAGTTACCTCAAAGTCTGTGTCTAGTAATGTTAGTATCTGGATTATCTGAATTTATTTTTATTTCTATTATCTGGTTTTTCTCTTTGTCCTTGTTCCTTGGTAATACTGGAAATTTTTTACTTGAATGTTAGACTGTGCATTTAAAATGTCCTGATTGCCTCAGTACCTCCTTAGTGATTTCCAAGAACTTTAATAATACAATTATCACATTTTTTACTTCTAAGTTTGCAAATAATAAGCTTTTTATTAAAAAAAGCTTTTAAAGTAACAAATGTCAGAAGCCTTTTTATATATTAATTTTTCATTATATATTACATAATATTTTTATTGCATTACATGCACATATAGTACTTTATTATTCTATATTAACTTTTTTAAAAATAAATCATATTATTCAGATTATTACAGGTGTACCGCTTTTTTTTCCCCCATAGCTCCCCTCCACCTGATTCCCCACCCCACCCCATGCCTTTACCCCCCACCACTGTCTTCATCCATTGGTGTAAGATTTTTGTCCAATCTCTTCACGCACCCCTCACACCCTCTTCCCCCTGAGAATTGTCAGTCCACTCCTTTTCTATGTCCCTGATTCTATTATATTCACCAGTCCATTCTGTTCTTCAGATTTTTTATTCACTTGATTTTTAGATTCACTTGTTGGTAGGTATGTATTTGATGTCATTTTGTTGTTCATAATTTTTATCTTTACCTTTTTCTTCTACTTCCACTTCTTAAAGAATACCCTTCAGCATTTCATGTAATCCTGGTTTGGTGGTGATGAAATCCTTTAGCTTTTTCTTGTCTGTGAAGCTCTTTATCTGACCTTCAACTCTGAATGATAGCTTTGCTGGGTAGAGTAATCTTGGTTGTAGGTTCTTGCTGTTCATCACTTTGAATATTTCTTGCCACTCCCTTCTGGCCTGCATAGTTTCTGCCGAGAAATCAGCTGACAGTCGTATGGGTACTCCCTTGTAGGTAACTAACCGTTTTTCTCTTGCTGTTTTCAAGATTCCCTCTTTGTCTTTTGCCCTTGGCATTTTAATTATGATGTGTCTCGTCTCGGTGTAGTCCTCTTTGGATTCCTCTTGTACGGGGTTCTGTGGGCTTCCTGAACTTGTAAGTCTATTTCTTTCACCAGGTAGGGAAAGTTTTCTGTCATTATTTCTTCTAATAGGTTTTCAATATTTTGCTCTCTCTTCTTCTGGCACCCCAAAAATTCGGATGTTGGTACGCTTAAAGTTGTCCCAGAGCCTCCTTACATTATCTTCATATTTTTAGATTCTTTTTTCTTTTTGTTTTTCTGGTTGGGTGTTTTTTGTTTCCTCATATTTCAGATCTTTGGTTTGATTCTTGGGGTACATTGATCTACAGTTGAGTTTCTGTATATTCTTTATTTTAGACAGTGTATGCTTAATTTCTGACTGGTCCTTTTCCATTTTTTTTGGCATTCTCATTAAGGTCCTTGAAGGTCTTACTAAGCTCCTCGGAGGTCTCATCAAGTTTCTTGGCGATTTTTAGAAGATTCTTGAGTAACCTTATAAATGTGGTTCTGAACTCTATGTCGTCCAGTAGTTTGCTTTCCTCCATTTCTTTCATTCGTGACATGTTTTTTTGTCTCCACATTTTGTTGCTTCCCTGTGTTGATGGAGTGGCTTTGTGTGGTAGGTGACCTATAGGGGCCAGTAGCTCAGCCTCCCCAATCACCTGAGGTGGACGCTCTTGGTACACCCCTTTGTGGGCTGAGTGCAAAGTCTTGGTGTAGTTAATCCTTGATTGCTGTTGGTACACTGGGAGGAATTGACCTCCAGGCCAATTGGCTGAGGACCCGCTGTGTCTATAATGGAAGAACTGCTGTGCTGGAGACATGCTTATGGTGCAGGACTTGTTTCTGTGGGGCTTTGGTGCTCACTGAGTCTGCCTTTTGAATGTGTCGCTGATGGATGTGAGGAGTTGAAATCTGGTGTCTCACACTGACCACTAGGTACACTGGCTTCTGGATCTCCAATGGGGTGCAGGTCAGATACTGTCTGAGGCCACCCAGCAGGCACTACAGCGAGAACTACAGTTTTCTCCTCTTTGCTTGGGGTTTGGAGGTTTTGGAGCTGTCTGAGTTGGGCTGCAAGTTTGCTAGGTTAAGCTTTGATAAGGCAGGCCATTCATATGCTAAAGCCGCTGCTTGGAGCTTGGGTGGGTTTGTAGGTTGTGCGGGGCGGGGTTTCAGGGCGTCACTAGGCTAGGGCGTGGCAAACAGCGATGGCTGCCAGTTAGCCGGCTCTACATCTCCCACCGTGTCCCCGCGTCCTGCGCCCCAGCACAGTAAACAATTATTCCTGCATGCAGCCCTGCAAGCAAGCCACCCTCACTTTCTGACCCGACAGTAGACAGTCCAGCTTCTCCCCATAGGAGTTTGGGTCCCCCGTGTCTCCCCAGAAACTGGAGTTCGGAGTAATCGGGAGCTTGTCTCCCTTCGGGTTGAAAATAGAAGCGCTCCCAGTCGCCCGTCGCCATCCTGATTCACGTGCCCCTGTACCTCAGCTTTTCAGCGCTTGTGCACGTCTCAATGCTCTTTTCTCTTTCCTTCTAGTTGTAGAACTTCCACTCAGCCAGCTTTCCCGTGGTTCTGGGTGATAGATATTTTGTCTTTTAGTTGTAGTTTTAAAATTGTTGTGCGAGGCAGCAGTTTAGGTGTTTACCTACGCCGCCATCTTGGATCCTCTCTATTCTATATTAACTTTATTTCTGCCCCAGTGACACAAGTATTTGCCACTTATTAAAAACTACCTTCTATTACATGTGATTTATTATTATTATATTTATGAAGTTTAATTGTAGCCATAAAAATTAAATTGGGAAGCAGGAACTGATACTTCATATATCCCTCATATGTTTTATAAACTTACCACTTATACTATAGATTTCTTTTCCCCATTCTGTTTATTTCCTTTAATAATGATTCTTTTATTGTCCCAAGTCCATTATATACAGATACAAAGAAGATTAACCATGTTGTGTGTTTTTTTTACCTTTTGTATTCCTCCAAATCTAATAAAATTGTGAGTTTGGACTCCATTCTATGTCTACTGTATTCATTGAATCAGAAAATTAGACTTGAAAATTAGACTGTCTCTTTCTGGCTAATGTCAATCTTATGCTTGTCAGAAGAGAACATACTATTTTAAATCTAGATTTCCCACCAAGAAAAAACGGCAGGTTGTCTTTAATGACCAATGTAACTTGTTAACATGGATACCTGAGGAAATCATGTAAGAAACAGTTACAAAGGGGATGATGGGACTGTTGTCCCCTTAGAGTCTATCTATCTATCTATCTATCTATCTATCTATCTATCTATCTATCTATCATCTATCTATCTATAGTGTGTATATATATGTATTTGATAAGCTCTCACATGAATATGAACACTGTGTATCTAATCCTCAAATGGTGTTTACTAAAGATGCTTTGCAGGACAGCTTGACATAAAAAGAATATCTAAAGAACAGCAATCCAGAGGGAAATGTGCAAGGCAAACAGGCTATCTCAGGAATATAGATTTGGGATATAATCATTTCAATTCAGAACATTCCAGGGGACCCTATTCCCCTTTTCTAATTCTCCCCAAATTGACTCGTGCAGATCTAGGGTCAAAATCCTAATAAAGATTCTGCAGAGAAATAGGTTTCCAGAACTGATTTTCTCCCTGCTGAATTGAATTTCAATTATCTAACCATCGCTGTAGGAGTACGATTTTCCAGCTAACATTTCACTGAGAATGCCAGGAATCTCCAGGGGAGAGAGGCGGATGGAAAGCCATCTTGATCCTTTATCTCTTAAAAAAAAAATCAACACACACACACACACACACACACACACACACACACACACACACACCACAAATAAAGATGAAAGTAGTTCAGCAGCTATAATACCTTAAGAAGAAGAGTGAGGAACTGGCTGTCTACTTAAATACCACCTGAGAGCACACAAAATAAATGAAAGGCTATAGGCCCTCCTGTGAAAGTGTCACTGGAATTCAAAAGGTACATCAGACAGGCTGTCCTTGAAACACAACACAAAGGCTGGCATTGAGAAAGGCCAGCTCTCAAGACAGCAGAGATAAGGTTTGAGACCCTGGAGCACTGGAACAGATTTAAAATATCTGAATT
This sequence comes from Plecotus auritus, assembly GCF_963455305.1. NCBI lineage: Eukaryota > Metazoa > Chordata > Mammalia > Chiroptera > Vespertilionidae > Plecotus > Plecotus auritus. Next base: position 64,484,149 of record NC_137775.1, read on the forward strand.
TCCAGAGTTATTGACTGTGAAGTTGTTATGGCTCCTTCTTTCTGCAGTGACTTTTCCTGCTCTCTGTGAGGAAAAGCATATAGTTCAAGCCCTATAGGACCTGTCTCTCTTAGCACACTGCAGTAGTTACAATTATGAAATGTGAAGTCAGACAGCTCTGCCACTTGCTAGCTCAATGAATTGGGTCAATATTCTCAATCATCCTGAATCTGTTTCTTTATCTGTAAGTTCCTTCCCCTACAGGAATATTACATCTGTTGTCAATAGACAGAACTAAGCCTTGTGGATAAACCTATCGATATTTAAAAAAGATATTTGAAAGATCAACTTTGTGCTTTTGGCTTGAGATTATGAAATATGGACTGGTTGAAAACTGAAGAGCAATTATTCAGACCATGACTTCCCTAGCAGACATCATTTTGTTCCATTCCCATGGGTATGGGGTCTAAGGCAGCAGATTTTAAGTGGTCTATGTAAGAACATACTAGTGTGAGCCATGTATAAGCAGGAGGACCATTCTTATGCATTTAAAATTTTTTTATTGAATTTTGACATGACATTGGTTAATAAAATATGTTTCAGGTGTACAATTCTATAATGCATCATCTGTATATTGTATTGTGTGTTCACCATCTCAAGTCAAGTCTCCTTCCTTCACCATTTATTCCCCCTTTACTCTCTTTGACCTTCCCTACCTCCACCCCCCCATCCCTCTGGTAATCATGGTAATCACCATATTGTTGTCTATGTCTGTGAGGGTTTTTATTTTTATTTTTTGCTTAATCCTTCATCTTTTTGACCCAACTCCCTAACCCCCCTCCCCTCTGACAGCTGTCAGATGTTCTCTGTACCTATTAGTCTGTTTCTATTTTATTTGCTAGTTTATTGTGTTCATTAGATTCCACATATAAATAAAATCATATGGTACTTGTCTTTCTCTGACTGGCTTACTTCACTATGCATTCTTGAATACATGCTCCCTTTGGAGAATAATTATCACTTTCAACAAAGATTTTTTGGCATCTGCTATATTTAGTTTAGTGGGTTGAGTACTGAGACTTCAACCCTCTTCAAGGTAAGCCAAGAGCTGAACACCTAATTAGCACTGAATTATAACCATTCATCTTCCTCACACATACACAAAGAATGCTGTTACTAAATTATGTTTAGCTGTGAGAACATCAGCTTTTATTAACAGTGTTATGAGAAAGAACTCGAAGAAATTTGTTGAATTTTGAGAATCACAAAATGTTCTCTGTACAAAGCCTACAGGATAAAATTCTGCCTGATTCCAGTTTAAAGAATAACTGTAATTCTCTTAAGTAATTGATTTGTTTTTAGAGAGCGGATATTGTGATTCCTGCTAAGTGACAAGGATTCCTTGTTTGCAATTAGTTTCTGGAAAAATACAGCACTAAACTATGACCCAATCATGGTAAATATGTAGGTCATAATAATGTTCATTTTATCATCTTATTATAATTTATGTATTTTAACAAAAATCTCCTGAAGTGTTTTCTGGAACATTGAGAGGTGCAAATAAGTACCTAGTAAAGTGATCTGAACCATTCTTATAACATCACTAGAGGTCCAGTGCATGTATTCATGTAATGGTGGGATCCCTCAGCCTGGCCTGTACCCTCTCACAATCCAGGACCCCTTGGGGGATGTCGGACTGCCTGTTTCAGCTGATCCTTGCAGGCCAGGCTGAGGGACCCCACTGGTGCATGAATCCATGCACTGGGCCTCTAGTATGCATATAAGATCTTCTCCCTCCCCCCTTCCCTCTGAGATTCATCAGTCTGTTCCACGTTTCCATGCCTGTGTATTGAGCGTCTGCCCCCTGGTGGTCAGTGCGCATCATAGCTACTGGTCGAATGGTTGCTTAGGCTTTTATATATATGGATGTGGGAGAGAGGATGGCTGGTCTTCTCACTGAGCTAAATGAAATGTTGTCTACAGATGAGAGTCAAACTGAAGAAAACAGTTTATGCCCCTCCACATTCTTATTCTCTTTCTTACACCTATTGCTACACCAGGGTTCTCTAGATGAGCAAACCAATGATGGAAAATGTGCTGTTGGCCACAGAGTAATTCAGGAAAGCTTGTGGAGGTCCATGCTGAGCTTTCAGATGGACAGCTCTGGAAACTGATATCACCCCGTGAGTGTCAGCCGTGGAAGAGCCAGGAGGACAGCAGAGGGCCGTGTCATGTACCTCCAAGTACAGGCTCTGTAAATCTGTAAATCTGTGTCCCGGTTGTCATTCCCTGAATTGCATTAGTATAGTAAAAAACAAAGTATTTAGCATAAAACAATTAGAGGGGTAGGCTGCAACAGCACTTTATGTTTCTGATATATCATTTTGCATGAGCTGTTAAGCGATAATGCTAAAAACAAATTTCAGGATCAAATATATTTAGAATATTTTATACCAATCAAAAAGTTTTAAAATGTGTTTGCTTTGTTTTGCTGTATAATTCTTTTTGAATGATTCATTTTTTCCAAATTATTTGCACACAGAACACACTTGTTTTTTCTGACTAACAGCTATTAAATTTCCCAAAATTCTAGGGTTCTATGGAATAGAGTTGGGAAAATGATGGTTTCTGATAAAAATAGAGGACTTTGAAATCTTAGTGAACTAAAGAAAATGCTTTGTTTCTGACAAGAAATTTAAAATGCAGTAAGAACTTTTTAAAATCATTAAACTACTGGTATAAGGTTAGATTAAATATTTTATGACAAAACCTATTTCTTCCTAAATTTAAAAGTTCTTTAAATTTATTTTTAAGTATCTATAGCAAAATACTAGTAATTGGTATCACATTAATACACAATTTTCCCCTGGAAACACACACACTTTCAAATATGTTATAGAATACTTCAAAATACTAAGATGTACAAGAAGACTTGATAAGACTCAGAATCAAGAGATGGTACTTAGTTACAATTAAGTAGCTTAAATAAAGTAATTCCATTTATAATAAAGTTTAAATTTAGAGGACAATAAAAAGAATAATGTAAATAATAGAAAATTTTGAAAATACAAAATACATTCAAAACTATAAAAAACAACACCAAGTTTCTTTTTTTTTTTTTTTGGTCCTTATACTCAAGCACCTTATGACAGTGGTTTTTAAATAATAATGGACATTAGAAACTCATGGGGAAAGGCTTATAATTTAAGATAGCAAACTAAGCTCATCCATTTGCTGTTGTATCAAATTTCCCCAAACAACAAATTTATTATTTTAAGTTCTGGAAGTCTTGGTCTCACAGGACTAACATCAAGGTGTTAGGAAGGTTCCTTCCTTTCTGGGAGCTCCAGAAGAGAATCAGTCTCCCTACTTTTTCTAGAGGCTGCTTGCATTTGCTGGCTCATAACCCCTTCCTGCAACTCCTCTTTCTCCCACCGCCGCCCTCCCACCCCCGCCCAGATCACAGTAAAATGATCATAAAGTAATATAATATGGAATGCATGCCAATAGCCCTGAAGAAAATAGAATGGAAATATCAGCAGGTACAGAGTCCAATAAATTTCTAGGGACATTTTACGACAGGCAGAATAATGGCCCACAATGATGTGTGCACCTTGTTTCTCAGAACCAATGGCTGTGTTATCTTACATGGCAAGAGCACTTAGTGAATATGATTAAGATTACAGATCTTGAGATGGGGAGTCTATTCTGGATTATCCAGGTAGGTCTAATCTAATCACACGAGCCCCTGAAAGTAAAGAACCTTTCCTGACTTAGGAGAAAGAAAGAAAAAAGAGGGAGTGGAAGGGAAGGACATAGGTGGGAGGGAGAGGGAGAGAGATGCAACTTTGCTGGCTTTGAAGTTGCAGGAAGGGGTTATGAGCCAGCAAATGCAAGCAGCCTCTAGAAAAAATAGGAAGACTGATTCTCTTCTGGAGCTTTCAGAAAGGAAGGAACCTTCCTGACACCTTGATGTTAGTCCTGTGAGACGTGTGTTGGACTTCGGACTTCCAGAATTAAAGATAATAAATTTGTTGTTTGGGGAAATTTGATACAACAGCAATCGAAAACTAATATACAACCAATGGAGGGATATTGGTTAATGAAGCAGGATAACGAAGCTGCAGTCTAGCATTTGCCAGCATGAGACAGTGGCCAATAAGGGGGGGGGGGGGAAAGGAAGAAAGATTACATTTTAGAGGATCAATAAAATGTCCTGATATCAAACTACATGCAATTCCAAAAAAGAGGTATAGGAAACACAAGACATAAATTATCCAAGGAGTAATTAAGTTCCCAGAATTGAATGGGGACATAAGTCTTCAGATTAAAAGGATCCACCATGTACCCAGCAGAATCAATGAATGAATGAAGACCTACTACCAGACATGTCACTGTGAAATGTCTGAGTAATTGTAGAAGTAGGAAATGATGCTGAATATCCTAGAGAAGAAAATAAATGACATTTAGAAAGCAGAGCAAACAAGGTTGTCACGAATAAGTAATAGCAAGTGTTGGTCAGTGGAGAAATATACTTATATTTTTGAGGGAAATTATTGTCATTCTTGAATTTTGTACCAAGGCCAAATTACCAGTCAGATGTGGTGACATAGAAACCTCCTCGACTTGCAAGAAACCTGACAACTCTTCTTACGCACATTTCTTAGGAAGTCCAGGATAACAGAGCAGTGAACCAAGCAGCCAAGATTGAGGACAGTGACACCAACCCAGACAACAAAAGCAGTCCCAGGACTCCCGCTCAGCTGGCAGCTGGCAGAGCAACAGGCCCACCAGCTCCTTCTCACCTGGAGGAAGGAAGCCTATAAAGGACAGGGGCTCAGTGGAGGGGGGCAAAAGAGGGGAGAATGGGGGACATCTTTAATCTTGTCAATAATCTTTTTTTTTTTTTTTTAAGTTAGGCATTTTGGAAAGAAGGGACTAGATTTCAAATCCAACCTCTATTGCTCCACCTCATACAAACCATCATTATCACATGTCTGAAGTACAGAGGCCTCCTAACTTCTTCCTGCTGGGAATGTTCTCATCCAGCGATTTTCAAACCGTGCGCTGCAAGAATTTTTAAAACGTGCAAAACCTGACTATTTAGTCAGGGGCCCTGACCTCTTTTCCCTTATATCTATATATGTAAAAGCCTAAGCGACCATCGCAACCAGACACATGACCGAACAGGCTGCATGGGGTGACTAGGTTGGCAGGGGGGTTAGTGAGGGGCGACCAAACGACCGAGCAGCAGGCTGCGTGGGGCGAGCAGGCTGGCAGTGAGGGGTGACCAGGCCAGCAGAAGGGATACTTAGGGGAGATCAGACAGCAGGCAGGTGAGCAGTTAGGAGCCAGTGGTCCCAGATTGTGAGACGGATATCTGACTGCCAGTTTAGGCCCGATCCTGGGATCCTCCCCCTCCACCGTGCATGAATTTTGTGCATCGGGTCTCTAGCTGTCAAATAAAAGGATGACAATAGCCTTAACAACAATAGCTATCAAGTATAAATGCCTTGTCTTGATCCATAAACATATAGGTCATATAATATAGTTGCTTCTTATTGGTCATGTTGCATAATAAGGTTGCATCTAATTGGTTAATTCTTGGTACCAGAAATCCTTATATACCAATATAGACACCTGATTTTTTAAAAAGTCACTTTGCAGCAAAAAGGGTAGGTAATTACTATAATTATAATATTGTTTTTTTTCTTTTGTAAATCAATAAAAAATATGCCTTTTTTCATATCGGCAAAGAATATATGTTTGATGTGCTGCAGAATTTTAGTAATTAGTTCATGTGTGCCATCAGATGAAAAGGTTGAAAATCGCTACCCTCAACTATTCTTTTTAAAACATAAAGCCAAACAACATGCTACTTGCCAGCTCAAAACCCAGGGCTTCCAATCATACTTAGAGCAAAATTTCACTTCATGGCCCACAAGTACCTAAATGGTTAGGCCACTGGCTGACACACACTTCAGTTTCATTTCTTAACATTCTTTCTTTCTCCCAACCAGTGTCCTATGGGGTTCATCAAACATGACAAGCACCTCTTACCTCGGTATCTTCACCCTCGTCATTTATCCCAGATGCCAGCATGGTTAATGCTCACTTCCTTCAAGACTTGCTCAAGTGTCTCCTCTTTAGAGGGACCTTCCCTAGTCACGCACTGTGGAACAGCATCCCCATTAACCTCCTTAATTCATTTGATTTTTGCATATTTTTCGCCTCCCCAATAGAATGTGTGTTCTCAGGGCCGAAATTGTCTTTTATGTTTGCCTCTCAGCCCTATCACCAAGAACAATATTTAGCACACATTAAAGGCTAAATAAGTTTTGGGAAATTTGAAGATATGACAAAACCTCACAAAGCATAAATAAGGAATATTTTCCATCCTACAGTCTGAGGTCATATAACCCTAATGTCTGCTTTGATTCTCTAGTAGGTAATAAGTGCACACAGTGGTGTAAATGTGATTTGTTAATTTCTAACTTTTAGAATAAGTTATATACAAATCAGGTATGACCACAGAAAGAAATGTCAATATCTTCAAACTTGACAATGTGAAAGTAGATTCAGTTTATTCAAGGCATGCAGCCCGCCGGCCACGAGTTTGACATGCTTGATGTACAGTTAGATAAATTTCAACACATGTATAGGAGTGAAGAAAATGTGACCATAAGAAGGTAGTGTTGAGGAGAGGAAAAATGGTGGCGGAATAGACAGACGTGTTCTGAGCCTTGTCCTGGAGCAGAAAGAAAGAACAGCTGAGGGTCGCACGAGGAGTGTTTGTTGGCAAATTAAGGGACAGCTAAACTCCAGAAGAAGGTGGGGGACTGCTAGATGGGGTTCCCCTGACCTGACAGCCCCCACTGTGGCTGGGTACCGTCCCGGAGCTGCGGGCTTGGACACAGAGTCTGCACCATCTTGAACGGGAAAGTGGAGCTTATCAGAAGCCTGAGAATCCACAACTGTGGCACCCACGGAACAGCTGCAAGCCCCAGAACACCGGTCCCCAGATGGCGCAAACACGCAGATTCAGAGGAGCTCTACACTCCACCACGGAAAGGTCAGATTTCGCCTGGGATAAGGTGAGGTCTCTGGTCGCGGCGGGAGAGAGGAACACGTGTTTTGCGGGAGCTGGAGGACCAGGGAAGTCTGTGCCTAGAAAAATCCGTGGCTGTTGGGGCTGGCGTGATCCATGAATGTGGAAGGGGGTCGTCAGAGCTGCTAACAGAAGGGCTCTCTAAAAAGCAACCCATTTTGATCTGACGGGCAGGGACACCCTAAGAATTTCAAAGGTGAGCCGGCTGCTTAGACTTACGCGCAGACCCGTTGTTCGCACACTTGGGCTTTTTCCTCTTCAAATCCTTGCTTCTGATTACTAAGCCCAATACATAGGATCACCCAGTTGGGGACACCCTGGGAGACTGCAGGGGAAAGTTGTTTTTCTGGAACCTGGGGATCGGAGCAGGGAGTGACCATCGGAGAGCCAGCTCTGAGGCAGCCCACTCCCACAAACCGGTAGTGAGTGCCACAGGGAAAGAAGGCTCTAACACTGCCTAGAGAGGCAATAGATAGACCCGGAAGTCAATCCAGAAACACTGCCATCCAGGGGCTGAATCACAAATTGACTCTTGTGTAATCAAAAATAAAGGAATATGAGAAATTAAGACACACCGCCTGCTTAAAATCAGGACTGGCTTACAACACTGAAGAGTAGTGGAACGCAGGGAACTGCAATACTGTCTGGACTGAGAAACAGGCGTGCCAAACAGAACAACAGAGGAAGTGAATGACCTTCACTACTCCACATTTTATTTTTTATTGTTTTATTTTCATTTTTTGCATCTTTTACTCAAGAAACTAATTTTTTTTCTTTTTTCCTCACTTGATTTTACTTTTTAAATTATTACATTTTTATTTTCAATCCGTATTATTACTACTGCTATTTTATCTTTTTTATTTTTTTAAAGTGTCATTTTATTTTCTCTTCATTTTATTTTGGGATTAGGGTTCTACTTTCTATTTTCCTCTTTCCTTTAGCATCGTTTTACTTTATCTCAACTCTACCTTTATGCTATCACACTCTTCCTAACCTTCCCCTTTTGGTGTCCTGTTTATCTTACCCCTTTCCTGCTTTAGATTTACCCTATTCTTTCTGTTTACCCCCTGTTAAAATTTCACCCTAATTACGTATCTAATCTCCAATCCCCTGCTCCAAGTCCTAACACAACTCTCTCTTTGCTGTCTTAACTATCCAAAAAATTGTTTTTCTCTCTGTCCTTTTGTTATTGTTTGCTTGAATGTAGATTATATCGAATTTTTATGCTTTTTTTGTGAGATTGTTTTGCTTATTCTTCTTTTGTTTGTTTCTTTTTTTTTGTTTTGTGCTTCTGTTTTCCCTTGCCTCACTCAATATTAGTTGGTGTTGTAGTTTGTATTAATCCCCAGGTACTTGTTGCTGGTATTTGCTGGGATTAGTGATTGTTCTATTGGAGTTTTATCCCCATATATATAGTTTGTTCCCCTTTCTCTCTTAGTCTCTTTCTTGTCTCTCTTACTTTTTTTTTCCTTTTCCCAATTTCATTTTGACAATACTTTTTTTTCCTTTCTTTCTTTTTTTTCTTCTTCTTTCTCTCCTATCCCCTAATTTGCCTTTCTCTGGTGGTCACCTTTATTGGAGGTTATTAATATCATGAATACATTTCTGTTCAGTGCCTTGTGTGTTGTACCTGGTAGTGCTATATTTTTTGCCTTTAAATCAACGCAGGAGAGAGAGAACTACATAACCAGACATCGGAGAAGAGAGACCATGCGGAGACAAACAAACAGCCCGCATATGAAAGAAAAGCAGGCAGCACCAGAAAAGGAAGTAAACGAAATGGAGGCAAGCAACCTTCCAGAGAAAGAATTTAGAGAAATGGTCATAAGGTCGCTGAAAAGAATGGAAGACAAATTCGCCAATATGAGCAAGAACCAAAAGGAAATGAAGAAGTACCAAGAAGAAATGAAAAATGACATCGCTGCTGTAAAGAACTCAATAGAAAGCATCAAGAGTAGACTAGAAGAAGCAGAGGACCGCATCAGTGAGCTAGAAGACAAGATGGGAAAAAATACCCAAGTAGAGCAACTTCTAGAAAAAAAAATTAAAAGGCAGGAGGAGAGCCTAAGGGAACTTTGGGACAACTCGAAACAAAACAACATCCGCATAATAGGGGTTCCAGAAGGAAAGGAAGCTGAGCAAGGAATAGAAAACCTCTTTGAAGAAATAATGACAGAAAATTTCCCTGATATAGGGAAGAAAAAACCCACACAAATCCAAGAAGCTCACAGAGTCCCGAGCAAAATGAACCCCAAAAGACCGACGCCAAGGCACATCATAATTAAATTGGCAAACACCAACGACAAAGTAAGAATCTTAAAAGCGGCAAGAGAGAGACAGAAAGTTACATACAAAGGAACCCCCATCAGACTAGCAACTGATTTCTCAACAGAAACTCATCAGGCCAGAAGGGAATGGAATTAAATATACAAAGCCATGCAAAGGAAGGGTCTGAATCCAAGAATACTGTACCCAGCAAGGCTATCAATTAAAATTGAAGGTGAAATCAGGAGCTTCACTGACAAAAAAGGACTAAGGGAATTTATTACCAGCAAACCAGCAATGCAAGAAATGCTAAAGGGTCTGCTGTAAAAAAAAAAGAAATAGGAAGCGAAGAAGGAACGCAGGGGTAAAGAATAAAAATGGTGACAAATAAGTACCTATCAATAATAACTTTAAATGTAAATGGATTAAATGCCCCAATCAAAAGACATAGGGTAACGGATTGGATAAGAAAACACGACCCATATATCTGCTGTCTACAAGAAACCCACCTCAAAAAAAAAAAAAAGACGCACACCTCAAAAAAAAAAAGATGCTCACAGACTGAGGGTGAAGGGATGGAAAAAGGTTTTCCAGGCAAATGGAACTGAAAAAAAGCTGGGGTAGCAATACTTATATCTGACAAATTAGATCTCAAAGTGAAGGACATAACAAGAGATAAGGAAGGCCACTTCATAATACTAAAGGGAGCAATCCAACAAGAAGAAATAACTCTGGTAAACATATATGCACCCAATACAGGAGCACCCAAATACATAAAAAAACTCCTGGAGGATATCAAGGGAGAGATTGACAGCAATACAATCATAGTAGGATACTTTAATACCCCACTATCACCATTGGACAAATCCTCTAAACAAAAAATCAGCAAAGAAACATCAATCCTAAATGACTCACTAGACCAGATGGAATTAATTGACATCTTCAGAACATTTCACCCCAAAGCCACAGAATATACATTCTTCTCAAGTGCACATGGGTCATTTTCAAAGATAGACCATATGTTGGGACATGGGCAAAGTCTCTTCAAATTCAAGAAGATAGAAATCATATCAAGCATCTTCTAAGACCACAGTGGCATAAAACTGGAAATCAACTACAATAAAAACAACGCAAAGAAATCAAACACATGGAGACTAAACAGCATGCTATTAAACCATTGACTGGGTTACCAGGGAGATCAAGGAAGAAATAAAAAACATCATGGCAATAAATGACAATGAAAACACTATAATCCAAAATGTATGGGACACAGTGAAAGCAGTCTAGAGAGGGAAGTTCATAGCTCTACAAGCCTACTGCAAAAAAACAAGAAACAATGGTAATAAATTACCTAACCCTACAACTCAAAGAGTTAGAAAAAGAGCAACAAGAAAAACCCAGTGTAAGCAGAAGGAAGGAAATAATAAAGATCAGAGTGGAGATAAATGACCTAGAGACCAAAGAAACAATACAAAAGATCAACAAAACCAAGAGCTGGTTCTTTGAAAGGATAAACAAGATTGATGAACCTCTAGCCAGGCTCACCAAGAAGCAAAGGGAGAGGACCCAAATAAACAAGATCAGAAATGAAAGAGGTGAAATAACAACAGATCCCGCCGAAATACAAAGGATTGTTAAAAAATACTACGAACAACTCTATTCCAACAAACTGGAAAACCTGGAGGAAATGGACATATTCCTAGAAAAATACAACCTTCCAAAACTCAATCAGGAAGAATCTAAACAGCTCAATATGCCAGTAACTATGGAAGAAATTGAAGCAGTCATCAAACAGCTTCCGGCAAAGAAAAGCCCGGGGCCAGACGGCTTCACAGGAGAGTTTTACCAAACATTCAAGGAAGAACTAAAACCTATCCTCCTCAGACTATTCTAAAAAATTCAAGAGGAAGGAAAACTTCCAAGCTCCTTCTATGAAGCCAGCATCACCCTAATACCAAAACCAGATAAAGATAACACAATGAAGGAGAATTACAGGCAAATATCCCTCATGAACGTAGATGCCAAAATTCTCAACAAAATTCTAGCAAATCGGATCCAGCAGTACATCAGAAAGATCATACACCATGATCAAGTAGTGTTTATCCCAGGAATGCAAGGATGGTACAATATCCGAAAATCAATAAATGTGATAGATCACATAAACAAATTGAGAGATAAAAATCACATGGTCATATCAATTGATGCAGAAAAAGCATTTGACAAAATCCAACACCCTTTCTTGATAAAAACTCTCAACAAGGTGGGAATAGAAGGATCATACCTCAACATAATAAAAGCTATATATGATAAACCCACAGCTAACATCATACTCAATGGGCAAAAACTAAAACCATTTCCCCTAAGAACAGGAACAAGACAGGGATGCCCACTCTCACCACTCCTTTTCAACATAGTACTGGAAGTATTAGCCATTGCAATTAGACAAGAAGAAGAAATAAAAGGCATCCAAATTGGAAAAGAAGAAGTAAAGCTGTCCTTATTTGCAGATGACATGATATTGTACATAAAAAACCCGAAAGACTCCATCAAAAAACTAACAGACTTAATAAATGAATTCGGCAATGTAGCAGGATACAAAATTAATGCCAAGAAATCTATGGCATTTCTATACACCAATAGTGAACTTACAGAAAGAGAGACTAAAAAAACAATCCCATTTACCATTGCACCAAAAAAATTAAGATACTTAGGAATAAACCTAACCAAGGAGGTAAAAGACCTATACGAGGAAAACTACAGGACACTGATAAAAGATATAGAGGAAGATGTAAACAGATGGAAGAACATACCATGTTCATGGATTGGTAGAATCAACATCATTAAAATGTCCATACTACCCAAACAATCTATAGATTCAATGCACTCCCCATTAAAATACCAATGGCATATTTCACAGACCTAGAAAGAACTCTCCAAAAATTCATCTGGAATAAAAAAAGATCCCGAAGAGCCACAGCAATCCTGAGAAAGAAGAATAAAGTAGGAGGGATCTCAATACCAGATTTCAAGCTGTATTACAAAGCCACTGTTCTCAAAACAGCCTGGTACTGGCACAAGAACAGACATATAGATCAATGGAATAGAATAGAGAATCCAGATATCAACCAAACCACTATGCGCAATTAATATTTGACAAAGGAGGCATGAACATATAATGAAGTCAAGACAGTCTCTTCAATAAATGGTGTTGGGAAAATTGGACAGATACATGCAAAAAAAATGAAACTAGATCACCAACTTACACCATACACAAAAATAAACTCAAAATGGATACAGGACTTAACCATAAGACGGGAAACCATAAAAATACTAGAGGAATCCACAGGCAGCAAAATCTCAGACATATGCCGAAAGAACTTCTTCACTGATACTGCCCCTAGGGCAACGGAAGCCAAAGAAAAAATAAACAAATGGGACTACATCAAGATAAAAAGCTTTTGCAGAGCAAAAGAAACCATCAACAAAACAACAAGAAATCCCACTGTATGGGAGAACGTATTTGCAAATGTTATCACTGATAAAGGTTTAATCTCCAACATCTACAGGCAGCTTATACAACTTAATAAAAGGAAGATAAATGATCCAATAAAAAAATGGGCAACGGACCTAAATAGAATCTTTTCGAAAGAAGACAGAAGGAAGGCCAAGAGACACATGAAAACATGCTCAAAGTCACTTATTATCCGAGAGATGCAAATCAAAACAACAATGCGATACCTGTCAGAATGGCTATCATCAACAAATCAACCAACGACAAGTGTTGGCGAGGATGCGGAGAAAAAGGAACCTTTGTGCACTGCTGGTGGGAATGCAGACTGGTGAAGCCACTGTGGAGAACAGTATGGAGTTTCCTCAAAAAACTGAAAATGGAACTTCTATTTGACCCAGTAATCCCACTCCTAGAAATATATCCTAAGAAACTAGAAACACCAATCAGAAAGGATATGTGCACCCCTATGTTCATAGCAGCACATTTTGCAATAGCTAAGATTTGGAAACAGCCTAGGTGCCCGTCAGCAGATGACTGGATCAGAAAACTATGGTACATCTACACAATGGAATACTATGCTGCCATAAAAAAGAAGGAATTATTACCATTTGTAGGAACCTGGATGGAATTAGAGAACATTATGCTAAGTGAAATAAGCCAGTCAATGAAAGAAAAATACCACATGATCTCACTCATTTGGGGAAAATGAAAAACAGTATAAACTGATGAACAAAGAGATAGATACAGAGGCAGTAAAGTATCAAACAGACTGTCAAATTACAGCGGGAAGGTTAGGGAGAGGTGGGGGAAATAAGAGATCAACTGAAGGACTTATATGCATGCATATAAGAGTAACCAACGGATGCAAAACATTGGGGGGTGAGGGCATGTATGGGAATGTTTTTTGGGGGGGCAATGGTAAGATATGTACACATATAATACCTTAATAAAAAAAAAAATTAAAGAAAAAGAAGGTAGTGTTAGGGAATGCTTCGGGCCGGTGCTCTATTTTGTGTTCTGGTTGTATCCAGTATCCTGAACTATGTCATTTTAAGGAGCATAGCACAAATTCTTAGGTGGGTGTTTTGCAGGCTGTACTTTGAACCACACTATTCTCATAGCTCTCTATTATGTCATTGTTGTTTTGCCACTGCCTCGCCCATAAGCCCTCCATGACCTCTTACCTTATGTACCCCACCTCTTACCCACATTTACTTCCCTGTTCACAAATAAGCAGGCAGACTCATGTTAGACTTGGTGTCTTTGTCCATGCTTGCCTTCCTCTCTGCAATGTCCTGACTTCCCTTTTTCCACGAAATTCTATTCACGCATTCAGACCCCTATCCAGGTCTTACCTCCGCTGTGAATTTTCTCAAATGAGTCCAAATTAATTTATTTCTTTTTTTACTCTTTAGTCATATTCTACTGCATCTGTTCTCACAATTTAATTCTTAATGGTTCTCTAGCTATCTACCTAAAATAAATGGAAAACTCTCTGGATGCCTTTCTTGTTCTTCAGATCCTTCTGTAGTGCTTGGCACAGAGATGAATACACAGTAAGTGGTCAAAAAGTTATTATTGATTGAAAAGGCCGTTATACTTCAAGGTCATAGCTAGGGCAGGATACGTTTGAAGAAGCAAGGAGTTCAGAAGGTACAATAGAAAGTTTTAAGTAGTTCAGTGTTCCTTAAGATGGGCATTAGAAAAATACATTTTTTTAAAAGTCAGAAACCTGGGAATTGATAGAGGAAGGCATAGTGAAGGGAATCTTTTAAATGGCAGCTGATTTTACACAGAATGTGGAAAACACACAACCTAGTGTATGTTTTTCACATTGGCAGGCTCCCAGCTGCCATCAGTAAACCCCATGGCACTTGGGAAAACATCTATTAAGAATTATGGCTCAGGCCTTCCTTCCTGCTATTTTTCAAAAGGTATGATAGGGAATAAAAAAGGCCTCCAAAAATTTGGAGAAATGAGCATCACCTATGGGTGTGATATGGTACTAAATCCAGCCAGAGAGTGAGGTGTACTGTAGGGAGGGTGGCATAGCTCTGAATCACCCAACACAAATTGGCCGCATGATCCTCAGCAACTAGGCATAAGTTTCTCCCTGTGTCAGAAGAGGAAATGGGGCCAGATAATGGACAGGCATGCATTAAGTTCTGACATACCAAGATTCTAGCTCAATCCTGTTGATTCTGTTTTTGTTTTTGTTTTTTGGTGGTGGTGGTGGGGGGGGGGGGGGCGGCGGTGGCAAAATCCTGGACAGAATACAAAACAAAACAATTTTTCTTTTCAAATTCATTTGTGTGGAGTCTCCACGGCACCTTATATTTTAGTCCAGAGCACAATATACTGGTATATTCATATGAATTTCATTTTTTCACATTGGGGAAATGGATTATTTATTTGAATCTGTGCATGTGTATCTGACTTCATTTAGGACTAGTATTTTATCTCCTTAAGTAGCATTGTATATTCTTGCAGATTACCGTACTTACTTCTGGCCATTCCAAGAAGGACATGGGTTTTGTTGTAAAATGCTGCACATTCCTCGTTGCCTTGAATGGAGGCTCCATTTGTGTCCTAGGCCCGACACAGGAGGGCAAAAAGAGTTCAGCCTCACAGCTAGAAAGTGAGAGGCAAGACAGGGGAGGGAAGAGGAAAGTGATCAGTCACGCTGAGGACTGAAAATTAATATGGACTAGGTGTTCCATCTCCAAAAAGTATTTATTCAGGAAAGAGAAAGGGTTGTAACCCATGCACCCTTGCCCAGGGAGCCAGCATGGAGAGGTATTTACCTAAGGAAGGGGGAGCTAGAACCACAGAGCCTTTATTATGAGCACAGAGTTTGTCCTGTAGTTCTCGTGTACTCTACTTTCCTGATTGCATATGAGGCTTCAATGAGCTTTAGCTCTTCCCATAGACACCCCGTGCTGATTTTTTTTTTTAAAGTGCCAGTCAGTCTTCATTGATGCCAGGGAAAGAGAACCAGACCAGTGTGAGGTGAATCTGCAGTGGGATGGGACAGAGAGAAGCTGAAACCGAGGCACACTCTGGGCATATCACCAATCCCAAGTGGCAGAATAAGCACAGTGAAGCTAAATTTTCTTTAAAAGACAAGCTTATAAATCTCTGCTTGATATAGAAGGCATTCTAGAGACTTTCTGTATATCTATTCAAGCATGTTTACCCACATTCAGTAGTGCTGCTATGCACTTACAGGTAGAGCACCTTTGTATCTTATTTCCTTCCCTCTCAAAATGAAAGGCTAATCGAATGACAGTCCACCAAGTAATGAGATCTTAACTTCAGTTACACAAGACGAATGCTGCACACACTACTGGCTACTTTTCATTGCATGTTCTACAATGAACCGACTTGTAGAAAGCCTAAATGAAACAGTTTTGCCTGGCCAGTGTGGCTCAGAGGTTGAACTTCAAAATATGAACCAGGAGGTCAGGGTTTGATTCCTGATCAGGGCACATGCCCGGGTTGCGGGCTCGATCCCAAGTAGGGGGTGTGCAGGAGGCAGTTGATCAATGCTTCTCTCTCATCATTGGTGTATCTATCTCTCCCTCTCCCTTCTTCTCTGAAATCAATAAAAAATGTATTTATAAAACCCACAAAAAACACTATTCCCTCTAAATAGTAATAGATGCTCTCCTATGTCTAACATTTATTCAATACAAACAGTTTGTATGGCTTTAAGAATTAATAAAATTGAATATAGTAGAAAACACATTACATTTTCAAATAAAGGATAGGTGTGTTCTATTTTGTTCAAACCCAATGCACAAAAATTCACATTTACAGTGAACAGGTGAAGACATTTTCCACTTTGCTTCGGATTTTCCAAGGGGCCAGCAAGGTGAGTCCCCATCAGATAAGGGGCTGGAGGCTTGTTCGACTTGTAGGGATAAAGGAAGATAATACTGCCCCTCTCTGAGGGGGTCCTTAGTGACAGAAAGTACTTACTATAGGTAAGTACTGGGGTGAAGCTGAGCCACACATATGATCCATGCAAAACGTCACAGCAGCGGAGAGAACCACACATCCTTGCTGCTTCCCTGTTCCTTCTCCCAGCTGCAACAGGGAGAATGAGGCCTCAGAAAGGAAGAGGGAAGAAGATCCCAGAAGCAGATAATCCTACCACACACTGGAAGATGTTGGAGTGAGAGGAGGGGGAAAGAACTGACCACACTTAATAAGAACCTGCCCAACCAAGATCTCCAGACTCAAGATGAGGGATAGAAATGCCAGTTCTTGCAATCACCCCTCTACCTCCCATTCCCAAGAATGTCAAATTTTGCTTAAGATGATGAGATATTTCAATTATTGTTTAAAGCCAGCCTAAGGGGGGAGGAGGTAAGAGGTATATCCCTCAGAACAAGAGAATGTGAGGGGGTAGAGGAGAAGGGAGGGGTCTTAGGGCAAAAACAGTGAGGTGGATATGGCAGCACAGCAGAGGTTGGGGCTAATCAGGAATGGGACCCGTGAAATGACTGCTGGCTTTGAATCCTCCTCTATTCCCTGGGCTTGCTTTGTGACACCTCTGTTCCTGAAGCATCCTCATCCCATAAAATGGGGCTGCTGTATTGCCTTCCTCATAGAGTTATTGTGAGGATTTACCATATTAATATATGTAGAGAGCTTTAAATAGCACCTATAGTAAGTACTTCATAAAAGCTAGTTTTTATTATTGGTATCCATCAAATGAAAAAAACAAAACAAAACAAGAAAAGAAAGATAAGGGAAGAGTCACCTCAAACCCCAGAGTGAGACCAGGAGACAGTCCATTCACTATACACAGAAGTGAGTGGGGTGGGGAGCAGGAGAGGAAGGCCTCATGTTTAGGGCAAGATGAATGCGAAGTGCAGACTTCTTTGTCCTGGACCAAACGGTGCTGCCTCCAGTGCACCAGGGAACGGAAGAGCAGAGCAGTATGTTCAATACAATAAGCCTAAAGTGCTCAGGTTGTGATATTTCAAATTCTTTGGCACCTTGGGGAACTCTTTTCTTTTGAGGAGGGGACTTGAGCATTATTGCCGAAGGTACCAGATCCTGTAGCTTTCACTTGTTTGAATAATGAGAAGGAACTAAAACTTTTGGCTTCATTGAAGATCTAACCGTAGAATGATGATAATAGCTTCTACCCAAAATGGTTGTGATATTTATAAATTATATATTCAAACGTTGTTGTGTTACTTAATCCCTGAAACTGTGTAGGATTCCCCGTAGAAGCTCTCTGACAAGAATCAAAGAGAAGCCCGAGTTGACTTCTTTCTCTCAGTGGGCACTTAAAAGAGGGGGTGGTCATCATTTCGTGGTGGGAGAGGGGCTAACTTTCTTTAAAAGTCATTTTAAAGTTGAATGTGTATGAAAAGTTTTCTTGGTCAAAAACCTTGGCATATAAAGATGATTCCTTATTAAAATAAACCATGTAAGTTGGTGAAAATATTAACATGAGTTGTTAATATAACATGATATATGAAGATTATATCCAGAATTATGTTACCTTAGAAGCATGACTCTCATGTTTATGAGGATGAAGTAGTTCCTACAGAAAGAAAAAGGGGGCACCTTAAGGTACAGAATTCTTCCAGATTTACTTTCTAAACTCTGATACCCTAATGCTACAGCTTTCCCACATGCATGTTCAACATGTACACTTAGAAATGTGGTAAATGGGCAGATCTTATGTTCAGTGTTCTTAACACACAAACACGCGCGTGCGCGCGCGCACACACACACACACACACACACACACACACACACACGACAGAGAGACGCCTGGGATGGACCACTTTCTTCCTGGAACTCCAGAACCCCGGGTTTTATTCCCTCTCATGAATGGATTCCCTTCTTTACAGGATTTCTCTCACTAACATTTCCCCCTCAAATTTAAAATTATTAAATATATTTATTTAAAGCTCAGAAAAGCTATGTTTGTATTTATAGCCAGACTGATCCATATGTATAATGTTTGAAAGCATCCAAGTTCATTTGTTTCACCTTAACTTCCAGGAATAATGCTTCACTATCTGTTATGTATTGAATTATACATGTCCAATTAGGTTATATAGTCTTGTCACATAGCAAGACCTCAGACACCTTCCTTGTGACTAGAGCCAGTGCTTTATTCTGGTATCGATTTTTACTTATATATGAAAATGACATTCAGCTTGGGTCATGTTCAATGATTCTTTGCTATTTAAAGAAATAAGCTCCCTAGCCCTGGCCCTGTTGCTCCGTGGGTTGGAGTGTCATCTGATACACAGAAGGGTGACAGGTTCAATTCCTGGTCAGGGCACATATCCAGGTTCAATTCCTGGTTGGGGTGCATATGAGAGGTAGCCAATAGATGTTTCTCTCTCATCTCTCATCTCTCTCTCTCTCTCTCTCTCTCTCTCTCTCTCTCAAATCAATTTATAAAAAGTGTGTCTTCAGGTGAGGATTTTTTAAAAGATAAAGAAATAAGCACCCTAAGATAATGCACATGAAGAGACAGGAAAAATAGAAATTGATTTTAAAGTAGGATTGCCAGACTTTCCCACTTTTTAAGGTGTGTAGCTCAGCTTGTTCTTAGCATGAGTCAGAAGATGAAGGGGCGAGTGTTTTATTCCACACACAAGGTGCACTGAGGTGGGAAAGAAAACAGCACCAGTTTTCTTTCTCCGCTTGTATTCCTGACGTAATAGCTGGTTTTCAGGCTTCTCTGAACTTCTGTGAGCCTTGGTGCTAACGTTGTTGATTCTGTGAGCCATTCCTCACAAGGGATCTTCCTGGCACACTCCTGCTGCTGCTGAGGGTTAGGTAGGAGGTGGGGAAGGGGGACATAGCGTTCTCCACATTATTCCCAGAAGCCCTCATCCCCGTATAGGGCACAGGTCTTCTGAGCTCCACCCCAGGGGGTGGGGTGGCCAGAGGGTGGTGGGCACATGGAGAAGCGAGAAGAAATAGAACAGAACCAACCAACAGAAAGTTAGGACGTGGGCAGTACCCAAAGATGGATATATGGGCTCATTTCCATGCCCTGTATTTCCAGGAAATCTTCACATACACTAAAGGTAATTTTTCTGATTTAAATATTTGAAAATATTCTAAGAAAATCATCACAGATATACACAGAGATGCTTAGCAAGCTTGTCCCACCTCTAGACTTGATGTAACGGTTCAAAATAGGCAACAAACTGTGTATCGCACATTGGGAGTTGACTAAGTAAATTATGGTGTATTTATATGAGGATATTACACAAATATCAACATAGCATTTTACCTGATGAGTCTATTCTTAAGTTTTCATTAACTTTTACAAAGACATTCCTACTGAATCTTAGTTAATAGTACTGATTAAGTAAAATATAATTCAATAAATATCGCCTAAAATGAACTTCAAGGAATAAATATCTTCTCAGCACATGAATTCCCCTGTTAGCTGAAAAGATGTTGAAGCAGTCTCTATCTTTTCTTTAAAAATATTCTTAGGCTCATTTTATATGAATATTACAACACCTTCGCATTAAAATGTTACACACACAATCACACTCACAAGGGTTTGGGCAAAAGTAGGCTTACAGTTGTGAGTAGCATTCTTTTGAGTTAAAAAAGCTATTGTAATAATCAAATCCTGCATGTCTTTTTTTTTTCATATAAAAAACTATAAACCTACCTTTGCCCATCCTTGTATGCTGTGAATATATTTGGCAACATGAAAAATACTTACAAAAACGGTATTTCAATTTGATCCCATTTTATTAAATATATATGCTGTACAGAGCGTTCTAATTTTCATCCTGATATATAAAGAGCTTGGAAGTCATCACTCGCAATAATAGGAAAAAGGCTAAGTAAACTGAATTGCAGCAGTTCTTCTTAGACCCTTCAGAGAACTGCAGTCACAGAGCAAATTGCTGCTCCAAACACTGGAGAGAAAGACAGATTCCAAGAACCACAGTGCACCGGCATAGGAGCCCCAGGCCGAAGCTGGGCACTGGAGCCAGTACCCAAAGCCACACTTCAGCTGTAATTGACAGACTGCCAGCTGCTCAGTGCGATGAGCTAGAGGTAGGAACTCTGGGGACCCAGTCTTAGGAGGACTCCCACACTTTTGTGAGTTTTGCCTCCAAGAGCCTTACCAGGCTGTCTTAGGGCAAAGCAAGATCAAAGAAAAATCCCTTTCAGCAGGAGGAGAGGAAAAGTAACCATTTTGAAATGTGCTCAGAGAGCTATGTTCTTCACAATGGCGGCACTCAAAGGAAACCATTAGATACAGGTTTCACCAGAGTAATTGATCTGTGAGAAAGAAATATCAGACTCCAGCCCTCCCTAGCCTTTGACATGAGGGAGGAGAAATACCCACCTTCTGCCACCTCTAGCCTTCCTGCTTCACATAACAGGGGTTGGAGTGGGGGGAGCTGAGAAGCAGGGTGGGGGTCCCAGCCCAGGGGTGTAGGTTCCCTGAAAGACTAAGAACTCACCATGCCTTCCTCCACACCTTGCCACCACACCAGGGGGGCTCTTGTACTAGAACAGGGGATTGCAGCCAATAACTGCAAGACTCAAACCCTATGTTAAGGAGTCTCTAAGGAAAGGGGAGATAAAAACAGGGGCACTATATCCATTTATTGACAAAGTTTTGAAGTAGCCTCTTCTGAATGGTGAGATTAAGATTTTTGTTATTGTTTGGGAAATTTTCTTAATACTGTATACTTGTTGCGGGGGAGTTGTTAAGTTTGCATTAAAAGCTAAAATCCTCAGGAGGCTCGTAATACTTCACTTACTTTATAGGAATCCCTTTTATCAAAAGCACAGAGATGGGCAGCAGGCTGAAAGGAATCTACAGTGGAAATAGGACGCTCCATCTGGAAAGAAGGGCAGACAAGTGAGGCAGCGTTGGGCCTTACTAGGCACAGGCCCGAGGGCAGTCAGTGTGGAGCAGAGGCTGCCTGGGAATCCAGGGCAAAGAGAATGGAGCCAAGCGGACAGTAAGGTGCGGAAAACAGAGGATAACATGGACCTTAATTACTCTATAGGGAGGTTGTCGTTCTAGGTAAGGCTCTGGAGAACTGAGTTATGGAGTAATCTGTCATCAGCCCCTGTACTCAGCATCAGCCTTTGGATGGTAATGGACATGAACTAGACGCCGTCTAAGGTGGTGCCTGCTCTAAGGTCCTAGCATTAATTCACGGAGAAGTAGACCACTGGCTATTGGTTTCCTATTTCCATTGTAACAAATTAGGATATAGACATTTTTGTCCATTGTTCTTGTACGTCTAGGTTAACACACTTTAAAATGCTGGAGGCAGTCCTCTTCTCCAGATAGAATGCTCCCTGCCTTCTCCTTCCTCACCCCCACCCCACCCTCATAGCTTTCTGAGTCTGTCCCATACACAAAACTCATTTATCTCATCCCAAGGTCCCAAAAGGTCTCATCCCATTAGAACATCAACGCAGAGTCCAAAATATTATCTAAATGTTATCAGTTCTATGTCTATGAGTCTTTCTCTTTTTTTCTCTTTATTTAATCCCTCATCCTTTTCACCCAGCCCCCAGCCTCCTCCCCTTTGACAGCTGTCAGTCTGTTCTCCATATCCATGAGTCTGTCTCCTTAATTCCAAATGTGTAACAGAAACTGCAAAACTGTCATTCTCCAGAGCAATTAAGGTCTTGCTTTCTAGCAGTGTCGTCAGTTTGCCTCAAGTAAATTCCTATGAAAATTCTCTGCGGGTTTGGACCTTTCTTATGTTGGCATCATCAAAAAACCTTTTGTGCGAATGAATACATGGTCCTTTCTAATTTTGTCATAACAAATCACCACCAGTTTGGGGGCTTGAAACAGCCAAGTGAATCAAAGTTCTGTAGGTCAGAAATCTGGTACAGGCATCACTGAACTAAAACCAAGGGGGCCCCAAGCAGCATTCCCTTCCCGGCCTTTAGATGTTTCCTGGTCACACAGGCGGCTGGCAGAATTCAGTTCCTTGCAGTTGTAGGACTGAGGAGGTCAGCCTTGCTTTGCTGTCTGTAAGTTCAGGGCTATTCCCAGCTCCTAGCATTCACATATTTCTTACCTAATTGCTCTGTATTAGTCTGCTAGGGCTACCATACAAAGTACCTTAGACAGGTGGCCTCAACAACAGAATTTTATTTCTCACAGTTCTGGAGACTAGAAGTCTGAGAACAAGCCATGGGCAGGATTGACTTTTGAGGCCTCTCTCCCTGTCTTAATGATGGTCTTCTTCTCCCTGTATCTTCACAGGGTCCTTCCCCTGTTGTCTATGTCCTGAGCAACTCTTCTTATAGGGCCACAAATCACACTGGATTAGGGCTCACCCTAATGACCCAACTTTAATTTAATTACCTCTTAAAATGCCCAATCTCCAAATACAGCCACGTTCTGAGGTCCTGGGGGCTAGGACTTCCATCTGTGAATTTTTGGGGGGACACAGTTCCTCCCCTAAGAGCCCCCTTCCCTGATATTCAAAGCCAGTGTAGTCTAGTCTGCATATTTCCTTCCAGTTCTGCCTCCCTCTTCCTCTTTTAAGAGCTCATGTGACTAGATAGGGCCCATTTGGATAATCCAGGATAATCTCCATGTCATAAGGTAAACTGATCAGCAATCTTAATTCCGTCTACAACCTTCCCTTTTGCCATGTATTGTAACATATTCACAGGTTCTGGAATTAAGGCATATATAGATTTTGGGGGCCATACTTTTGCCTGTCACACTAACCAAGAAAGGGATTACTTTTAAACAAATACCTATTCTCTCATCAAAAGTCACTTGGGGCCAAACGGGGAAAATTTTCTCCTTCATAGTTTTCCTCTCTCCACTGAGGAAGAGACTCCCGATCGATCCCTTTTCACACTTTGGCAGTTGTAGGACTGGGATACATTCTTTTTAAACACATAATTTACTATTACTTTTTTATTGTTGAGAGTATTACAGGCATCCCTCATTCCCTCCCTTATCCCCCTTCACCCAGCCCCCACCCCACCCCACCCCTGGCCATCACCACACCATTGTCTGTGTCCATAGGCTATGCATATCCGCATATGTGTCTGTGGTTAATCTCTTCCCATCCCCCGCCCCTCTGAGAGCTGCCAGTCTGCTCCATGCATCCACGTCTCTGGACCTATTTTGTTCCTCAGTTTATTTTTCACAGAAGCAGAGCTCATTCATCAGACATGTCTGAACCCAGTCTGTTCATTTGGCTACACTGGCAGACACTGGAGTTACTGTGTCAGGGGCAGACACCAGAACTCACACTTCC
The DNA here is from genome assembly GCF_963455305.1 of Plecotus auritus. Lineage (NCBI taxonomy): Eukaryota > Metazoa > Chordata > Mammalia > Chiroptera > Vespertilionidae > Plecotus > Plecotus auritus. The sequence continues at coordinate 64,508,288 of NC_137775.1, forward strand.
TTTTCCCCTTGGTGCCTCGTTGATCAATAGGGAGGCTGGGAACTTTTTGTCTGGCAGAAACGTCTCGTCTCCAACCTTCCCATTTCTCCTTTTACTCTCTGCATCCAGCCTGGCTGGCTCCCTCATCCTTCTTCATGATGTGTGAGTGAGTAAGTCAGGTTAGACTTGCCCTCTGCACTCCTCTGTCTTTTCTTCGGTGTAGGAGGAAAAAGAGCCACACTTTGTTCTAAGGTCTGAGTCACATTCTCCAATACCATTTTTATACAAAGTCCTACTTTGATCAATTGTACAAGTGCCCGATAATCTCAAAGGAGGACTCTGTGGACAAAGGGTGCTTGCAAAATCATTGTCATTCAGATTCCCTTTCAGATTTAGCAGGAAACTATCCTGCGATGTCTGTCAGCCTGTAGTGAGGAGGAACAGCAGCCTGCAATTCAAGCGAGGCTGCTTGTTTCACTCTGATAGTGCACCTGTGTGGAAACCAGAGGTTTACTTGGAGTATTCTAGGGTTTTCTATAGGGTAGTTTAAAAGGAGGCTGATCTATAGGATCCCCTAATTGCCCCTACTTTATCCATAAAAACTTAATTTTTATCTGTTTGAGTTTCACCTAAGCTTTTAGTGGAACAAGATTAGCTGGTGCTAAAAGCACTGTGATAATCCATCACACTGACATTAGTAAACCTATTGTGGTATCAGTGGCGTATATTACGTGACAATCAACTTTTGCTACTTGCCTGCAAGAGCAGTAGAGAAAATTATATTAAATTTGAAATAAAATAGTTTTTTAAGTGAAAACTTGATAATATATCAAAATTATAGTTTGGTAGAGATAGCTTATTGTTGCAGCCCATCAGATCTAGTCTCTCATATTCTGCTAACAATACTCTGATTTCACTCTCCCAGTCATCCTTGCCCTGCCTGCAAGCCATGTGCTTCAGGAAAGGTTTCACATCTGCTCCTGGGGTGAGCATTGGACTCAAGTCTGTCCAATCTGAGCATCCAGTTCTTCAGCCACAGTGATTGGTGTAGGAATGATCATGTAATGAAATCAAAGACAATGAGATATAATGAGACATTTTGCAAAGTACTGGAGGAGAGGTACTTCATTTTCCCTATTGTCTTTAACTTGGAAGGATGTAAGCCTGCAGCTCATAGTCATCCTGCCACGATGTGGAACCTAAGAATGAAGCCAAAGGACAGAGTCTAGAGGACAGGCTCATGACAACATTTCATCTGAACCTCTGATTTCAGCCTTGCCTGTAGTTAACCCACACCTTGAACTGCTTAATCATATAAGCCAATGAAATTCCTTTATGGGTAAACCAGTACGGATTAAGTTTTCTGGTGTGTGTGTGTGTGTGTGTGTGTGTGTGTGTGTGTGTGTTTAATCAAAAGAGACTCTCAATTAGCTAGCAAGTTTATATGTTCTATAACAATAACTTAAACCTATATCTGAAGAATTTTTAGTGATTTTCTGAAATACAAATATAGCTTTCATTGTCACATAGGTAATACAGCAGAAGATGTCAAAATGTATAGTTTAAAGAATGATGTCTCAGAATATTAGATTGGTAAATATGTGGATTTTTTTCTTAACTATAAAGGTTAAACTATATTACAGCCTTATACTCTCTGAGCAACTCAGATCGAGCTCCCAGTAGAGTTGGTCCTATGAATATTTTGGCTGTGTTTTGAGAGCCATGAAAATACCCTTTCTCTCAAAGTAGTATCTCCACAGATTTGCTTGGCCTCTTTACATATAGATCAGTAACACAACATGCTAGAAGAGAGATGGTGTGGGGGCCTAACAGATTATATAGTCATCTCATTTTATAATGAGGGAATTAAGAATCAAAGCACCGAATCATTTGTGTACAGTCACTATGGTTGTTAATGGCAGTGTGGAACTCAGCCTTCACATTCCTGCCCCAGGATGTGTCTGTGTCCTCAGCCCCTAAGATGGGAGCATGACAATTATGTACTTACCACTCAAACTTTCCAGAGTAGAAATTAGATCCACAGTAGATCTAATAGTAGAATAACAAATTAGATTTCTGTGTTAGCACACTAGTCTTTTAAGGACTAGTCATACGTAGCATGGCCACCAAGGACCCCAATGGCTTTCATTCAAGCCAGTTCATTTAGTGCCAGGTTCTCTGCAGTCACACCTGAAATGCATGCTGTTACATACTATAGTGAATGTCAGGGGAGTGTGCATTTATATGTTGTATAACAAATACTCTACAACTTAATGGCATGACTAAGGTAACAACAGTTTTATTATAGCGATTTTTGTGTATCAGGAATTCAGTGGAGCTCTTCTGCTGCACATGTCATTGACTGTCACTTGGAGGTTTTCCTTTTTTCCATGGCTGCTAAAAAGGTCTGGAGAGTCCGAAATGTCTTCGTCTCATATCCTGCCTGGTTTCTTGGCTAGCATGGATGAAAAGTGGGGCTCAACGAGGTCCTCTCTCTTCACAACATCTCTCTTTAGCTGTTGTTTTATAATTTCTTACCTAAATTCATATGTTGAAGTCCTACTTACCCCCAGTGCCTCAGAATGTAACCTTATTTGGAGACATGTTCATTAAAGAGGTAATCAAGTTAAAATGAGTCCATTAGGATGGGCCTTGATCCAATATGATGGTGTCCTTATAAGAAGGCGTGTTTAGACACAGACACCCATACTGAGAAGATGATATAGAGACACAGGGAGAAGATGGCCCTCTACAAACCGAGAAGAGAAGCCTGGAGCTTATTCTCTTCCCCGCCCATGAGAAGGAACCAATGCCTTGATCTCAGACTTCTAGCCTCCAGAACTGTGAGACAATAACTTTCTGTTGTTTAAGCCACCTGGTTTGTGGTACTTCGTTACAGAGGCCCTGGTAAACTAACATAGCTGGTCAGTTCTACTTCTTCTAAAGTGGCTCAGGACTCTAAAGACCAAGGGAGAAGCTGCCTGAGGTTGGGCTCAGACCTGGCCCATTGTTACTTCTGCCATAATCTCTTGGCCAAAGCAATCAGCACAGTTCAGATTCATGGGGGCAGAAATGAACCCCACCTTCTGATAGGAGAAATGGCAGATACTTTTACTGGTAAGTTCTTTTGAATCTACCACAATGAGAGGACAGATGGAGGATACAACGAGATTCCTGATTTTAGAGAATGTATGCCAATAAGAGCGCCTGCTCTTACTTTGGTAATAAATTATAAACTTTATGTATTCTCACTAAGCTTATAAAGTTTCAATCCCAGTAAATGTACATGTTCTCATCAATGACTGGGATTGAAAGAAAGCAAACACAGAGGCCTGATTCCCTCTTTAGTCACAGCCTAACATGCAGTTCTTTCAGTGAGGGGTCAGGTTAGTGTCTGGGTAGCATTGAATCCTGACTGGAAGAGTCTAGAAAACCTGCTTCTAGTTCTAAGCCAGCCTCTAACAAGCTGAGATACCTTGGGCAAGACAATTTACCTCTGTGCACTTAAATTTCTTCACTGAAAACGTGAGAGCTAGGTCATTTTCAAAGGCTTGATCCAGCTATGAAATCGTATGAATCTTGATTAATTTTCTTCACTGCATAATAAGGATTTATTATTACTGGGAAATCAAAATTCCCACAAATGTACTTCATGAATATTATTTTAAATTTTGCACTCACTATTCCTTCAGCCTGCTGCATCTTCGAAGAGCTGAGCTACTACCTTAGTTAATTTTTAGTATTTATGATCCACTTTATCTACTCTACTATGCCTGAAAACAGACTATCTTCCAACTATTTCAGTTCTGGGCTTCCTTGCTGAGGCCTGAAAACAGGGTTAATTGGGACAACTCTGCCAGGAACTTTGACCACACACCACTTGTCCACTAAACTTCCAACAAAGAACATGTATTGACTTCACAGTTCATGTGTAATGAAGGTCACTCTGTAACGGTCCCTGCCAGAAACTGTGACTCACAGATAAAAGATCCTGTGGGTAGTGAACTCTCCCCAGAGCCCTTCCATCACAGAGGCAGGATACTTTTGTAACACCCACATACCTTATATTTTATGCCACAGATAGCATTTCAAGCTTCCACTTACAAAGATTTATTGTCAAGCTCAGAGGTCAGATGAATTGAATAAAACAGGTATCGGTTTAACAGAAACTGCTGTCTGAAATACTCTCCTTCTTCAGAAAACTCTCTGAGCCCTGTACGAGCCTATAACAGGTCCAATGGAATGACCTCTTTGAACCACTAAAAGCTCATTTACACACCCCTCGTAACTGATCCTTTAGTTCAAGACTTTTTTGAGCCACTGCTTTCTTTGTACTAAGCTTCAGAGCATACCCTCGATCAAAGCAATTTTAAAAGGTCTCACATTTTTGAAGAAAATCAAATACAGAAATCTCTCTGCTGACCTCGTGATCAGCATTCTGCTTGAAAATGGCAGAGGGCTTATCAATGTAATGTGAATGCTCCATTTCCTTAAGGAACAGAACCGTTGATCCTTATTCCACCCAAGCACCTAGATCCCATCTCCTATTCCTGATCACAGAGGACACTTCCATAAAAACATCAGTCTTAACTTCACTTCTCCTCCCCTCTAGCTCTCTAATTTACATGGTTGAACTTACTTCATCTCATTGGCATTATGCATTTTCTGAGTGAAGCTTAATTGTTTTTTTTTTTTTTTTAAATATATTTTATTGATTTTTTTACAGAGAGGAAGGGAGAGGGATAGAGAGCTGGAAACATCGATGAGAGAGAAACATCGATCAGCTGCCTCCTGCACACCTCCTACTGGGGATGTGCCCGCAACCAAGGTACATGCCCTTGACCGGAATCGAACCCGGGACCCTTCAGTCCGCAGGCCGACGCTCTATCCACTGAGCCAAACCGGTTTTGGCATGAAGCTTAATTGTTGATGAGTGCTCAGCAAGGACAGATCTTTTTTTAGACACACAAGCCCTTTTCCAGAAGAGTCTACCCCATGATCTGCCTTAATCCCATACCACAACCTGTGCACAATGCTCAGTAAGGCTAGGCTAAATGTATCACACAACAGCTCACAGCAATTTACGAGCATAATATTCATTTCTATACATTTTGTTCTACTTTATTTTGAATTATATTTAGCTCCTGAACTTATTCCTGCCTGTTCCAGTCCCAGGTCTTCATTTTGAATCTTCCTTTCTCTGTGTTTGACAGTACATGATCCTTACTTTTAGTATAGCTTTACATTTCTGGGAATTTTTTTTTTTATCAAGGCCATCTTTTGTAGAACAACTTTTTCCAACTTCAGTTCTTTGGTCCAAAGTCTTGGTCATGATTCCTCTGGCTAGCAAATTAACTTTATCTTCCCAGCATGCTGAGTAGAGGGATTTTGTGACAATTTTGCATGAAAGGGCATTCCTGTGTGTGCTGTCCATATTCTGGGTGCCCACCTTCCCTCCCAGTCTTTTCATACCTCATCTTCACTTCTATCAGGCAACTTTAAAGGCTGCATTGACACAAACACATGATGAGAGTCTTACTGGGGACCAGGCTTTCTTCCTGAGCTAGGGAATCAGAGCAAACATTGCTTCTAAACTTTATGCCTAATGTGGTGGATGCTGCTGGCTGCTGACAGCTCAGCATTGATGGCTTCTCTGGGAATTTCCCTCTGGCTGAAAAGCTGCCTTATCGAGATTATGCTTCTGCCACAGGAACATCCGGAATCTTAGACTGGTTGATTTGAGGATATAGTGCCCTGCCCCCTTCCCTTAAATTAGAACAATGCCATTGGGATGTCGGAGCTTTGAATCACCCGGGAGCCTCTGACGTTACTGTGTTACATTTCATCTTCTCCTTCTACTCAGTCCTGCTGCCTTTGCTTCCCCACAGGTGTTGTTCTCTCTGATAAACACTCTCTGGTAACACCTGCACTCAAATCTCTTGTTTGGAGTCTATTCCTAAGACAGTGGTGATCTTTTCTTGAAATTTTATGTAAATGTGGGCTCCAAGACTATGTTTCTGAAAACAACTATTTCAAATGGCAGCTTAAGTAAATCTATATGCCTGTGTCATAACAATGAATTAAGTATCATAACAAACATGAGTAACACATGTCGATAAGCAAACATGACTAGGAAATAGCTATATTTATAAGCCTTAAGTAATATTAAGACTAAAACAGAATATAGAAATAGCTTCATAGTGCCTTGAATGTTGAAGTAACTCAATATAAATGATTGCATCATGAATGGGTCTCAATAGGCAACCTCTTAAAACATTAAAAAATCCTCAGTTTCCCATATGAAAATATGTCAAGAAGAAAATGTTTAACAATTTAGTAGGTTAAGTGTGAGAAGCTAGGCACAAGTCAGGCCTCTTTTCACTAAGTATAATGAGTAATCTTTTTCTTACTACAGTTTAGAACCTAGTTAGACACTATGAGGAATTTGAGTTGGTAGACAGATATGGTCTCTAGCTTCTTTATTTCTTTCTTCCTTTCTTTCTTCCTTCCTTTCTTTCTTTCTTTCTTTCTTTCTTTCTTTCTTTCTTTCTTTCTTTCTATCTATCTATCATCTATCTATCTATCTATTTATTTATTATTTCAGAGAGGAAGGGAGAGGAACAGAGAGATAGAAACATCAATGATGAGGAGAATCATTAATTGGCTGCCTCTTGCATACCTCCTACTGGGGATCGAGCCGGCAACCTGGGCATGTGCCCTTGACAGAAATAGAACCTGGGACCCTTCAGTTCGTAGGCCGATGCTCTATCCACTGAGCCAAACCAGCAAGGGCTCTCTAGCTTATTTTTAAACTTCACACAAAATTTGGAGAATATGTGTGTGCATTTGGGGCAAGTGTAGAGATTCAGATAGAATTTTCAAGATAATAATTTAGTGTTCTCTCTGTTTTATAAATTTTAAAATAGAATATAAATATTTCATAACTCTACCACACACACAAAGTTAAAGCCCCCTTATAATTATGCCAAGGAATGACTTGTCCCTTTCAGCTTCCTTACCTATACAATGAAAATAACAATATTTACCTTCTTCATATAGATGTTGAGACAATGAATTTTCTAATGTGCATAATGTGTTTTGAAGATGAAAAGCTTCTTGTAAAGTCTAAGTGTTGTTATTTTTATTATGCATACATTTATGAGGGATCACAGGTACACAATTCTGAAGAATACATTAAAGCTAAAATTCATTATGAATAAACTTTGTGGTTGTAATCTGAATTAAATATAAAGGTAAAAGACAACCTTCTTAACCTCAGATGGTACTGATTTTGTTCAGTTTTTCCTTGTACATAGATTGTTTATATCTCATAACTGCACAGAGTTAACTTTTAAAAGTTATGTGATGTTTGGCTTTCAGATCTTTGTCCATTCTTGTTAAAAATTTCCATTATAAAATTTTAATAAAAGAGTGGCTCTTTTCATTTATTTTGTGACTTTGGGAAGTGATAGGTACAGCTTTAGGTTTTAATTTCAACTCATCAACAATAAAATTTTGGCCAAAAGGCATATGGTTATAATATTCTCGATCCTTATATGCTTTCTTTATCACCAAAAAAAAAAAAGGTTTAATTTTGTTCAATGTATTCCTTCTGCCTCCAGAACAATAAATTCTATTATTATGGTGAGACCTTGGTGAAATTCTCTTGGGTTTGTAATCAAAGTGACTCTTGAACTTTTCTTGACTTTGCGCTATAGTCATGTATTTCAAAGACAAATTAGAGACACATTTTTACTTAACTTGTGACACTTAGCATTTTATTCCCAGCAGCTATCTGCTAGGAATAATGTCTATTTCTCCTTGGCTGTGTCCACAGATCTATTAGGACCTGGCTCAAAAGCTGAAACATGAGCCCAACATGAATGACAGTGGCAGTCACCTTACTGACTTATTCTACCATCTCTGTGCTGGGGCCTGAGGCTTGCCTGCCATCCACCCAGAGAGACATAAGCTATCTCACTAGAAGAAATATTTATTTGTCTTTTTTTTAATTTGTATTTTAATCTATCTCAAATGCAGGTATTTGAGGGAAAGGGGTGGCTAGTTCTAGATATGGTGAAAAAAAAGTCTCTCTGAAGAGTAATGCCAAAGCAATACCCTAACCTCCTATTGCTTCATTTCACTTCTGTAAGACATTGTCATCATTTATTTATAATCAATCTCTAGTCTGGAAGATGTTCAGACCAGTGATGCATATAGCTAACGAACAGTGAAAATGGTTGTTCTCCCTCTTACAATTAACATTCATTTGTTTTAAGTGTGAGGACTGCTAGCTAGCACAATAGACAAAGATGTTTACTGAAATAGGGCTTCATTGTCTTGAAAGCTAATGCACGTCTAGAGAAGATGGGATTAACTCCGTGCTCACTAGAAGCATCAAGCCTATTTTTAAAGTACTTTAAAGAAGTTCAAATGAAGGCAACACAGTTAAAGGCTTTTTTGGATAAGCAAAACATCAGTTTGGCCAGGGGAGAGCATAACTACGTACTTTGAAGACTGCTTCAGGGGCAGATCAGAGGTGGACACTCATTCCCTTAGTCACTTGCCCGATTTATATTGAGTAGGTCCTATATGTCAGGACTGTGATCCATGAAGGATACAAAAAACAAAAAAAATCTCTGCTCTTCCAGATATTATGTCTAGTGGAAGGAATCAAACAGCTGAGGAGTAAAAAAAAAATCTTGTGCCTTTCCACAGTGTAGGTCATTCCATGCTTCACCTAGGATGAATGACCTAAAATCAGGTGGGAAATGAAGGGGAGAGAGAGAGAGAGAGAGAGAGAGAGAGAGAGAGAGAGAGAGAGAGAGAGAGAGAGAGAGGAGGAAGGGAAGAAAAGGATAGAAGAGGCTAACTTTTTCTCAAAATGCAAAGCAAAATTTCAATAACACCAGAAAAAGATAATTTAACTCCTGGAAATTCAGGACAGATGCTGGAGAATCCCACGTGTCCACATGCATAGCCATTTAACACTTCCCTCCTTGGCTGGCTGTTTTGGGAGACTCCTGAACTGCTGCTTGGTCCTAACTCACAGCTGTGATGAGTCAACTGAAGTTGATGAGGATCCAATTGTAAGAAAAATATTATGTATTTTTCATTTTTTAAAAATGGAAACTTTGCAAGGAAGGGGCATTGAATATCTATTAATATTTTGCCTTAACACATTTAAATTCATAGAGCTTGGATCATTAAGAACATCTCATCATTTCAGTACTGACTTCACTGTCACCTTCTTGCACATCAAGAAGTCTAGGTTTCCTGGGCCATCCATCCCTCCCTCCTCTGCCTTCCAATCTGCCCATGCTCCCATGCCACTGCTAGCCCCTCTGCCAAGTCCCAGCCCTGACTGCACACTAGAATTTGTAAGGAACTTGCAGAAACAGTAATACCTGGGTTCAATCCCAAAGTTGAGATTCAATTTATCTTCTGTGTGGCCCAGGCACTGGTGTTATTTTTCATCTCCAGTTGATTCTAAAATGTAGCCAGTGTTGAAAACCACTGCCCTGAATCCTTCCACGCCTCCTTCGGAACTCAGTCGGTCGTCTTAAAACTCCTGTGTACTTACGTATTACTAGTACTTTGCCAGTTTCCTTCTTCTTGCACTAATAGAAACCAGGCTGTTTCCTGAGGACACTGTTTCCTCTGCAGTATTCTACTTCTCAGGCCTCCAGTGCTTCCTCTCCTTCTCATGTTCAGTCAATGTCATTGACTCGCTTTTTTCTCTGCTTAAAGAAAAATAATGATCAGAGGGAAAGCCCTCATCTTCCCATAATACATCTTTCCATCTTCCTGTATCTGGGCCTGTCACTGTCTTCCCTGCTGGTAACATGATTGGCATGGCCAGGCTGGCATAGAAGACAGCCCTTCAGTTTCTGACTAACCTCTCACCTACTCAAGGGCTGATGCTTCCATTAACCCCTCTACCTCCTTTTTCACTAAAATTTCCATCACTATTAGATTCTTCATATCCACAGGGATGATATTCAAATAATATCATTGTAAGATATGAGCACTGATTAATCATTATAGAAGGAACTGGAACAACCTGTATTCCAGGTGAATATCATCTGGTTTGCCCATCAAAATAAAACGAGCCTGTTTCAGTGTCACTCACCTTAATAAACACTTTCCCTTCATCACATAGACCCTCCTCCTTCTGCTCCTTCTTCCAGCCTTCTTCTCTGCCCCTTTTCATTGCAAAACATTGTGGTCTCTACTTTCTATCTCCTCATCCCATTCACTTGGGTTCTTTCTTCAGTCAGGCTATCACCACATCACTCCAGTAAAATATCTCTTATCAATGACACCAGTATTCTTCACACTGCTGCGTGAGGGGGGTCGATTCTCAGTCTTCATCTAACTTAATCCCTCAGCAGCACTTGATATCACTGTCTTTCCTTGAAGCACTTGCTTAGTGAAAGTAGTGTGATATTGATATTTTTGCACTTAGGTAAAATTTCAGTTGATGCATCATACTCATTGTTTTGAAATAATGATTAACTCATTTGGTTCAAAACTTAAAAGAAAATACTTGAAGACTCCTGCAAAAATGTCAGACCATAAAATAATATGCATGTTTTTATGAGGGTATGTTGGTTAAGGCACAACTATTTGATTGCCATTACTGAAACATATAAAATGCATCCACAAATATAACTGTAGGACTGAAAGTGTGTAAAGTACCAGAAAATGTTTCACCTTTGTGTTTAGAGAATCATGAAATGCCTGATTATCTGGACTGATTTAAAAAAATTAAAGTATGTCTCACACAGAACAAAATATGAAATGAATCTTCCATAATTCAACTTAGGATATATTGAACTTTTCTCAGGAAAGAGAAATAGCTCAACATTCTAAACATTGGGGCCAGAATACATTAAATTATTATGGATTTACTGAAAAAATATATAATAGAAAACCTGTATCTTGAAAAACCTGAAAGAATTCAAGATATCAAAATTATTAGGTATAATAAAGTAAACACAAAAGTTATTTTTATAATGCCTCTAATTAGTTCCTATTATTGCAGATGTAGCCAGGCAAACTATGCAAAGTCATGATATTTAAAGTGTCCACTGTGGCTGAAATGGAAAGCCTGATTTCAGTAACAAGGAGATTAAGGAAACTCTGAGATTTATGAACTCCAGTGTGACTGCTCCTGGGTGGCTGCTCTTCTCTCTCCACTCCTGTTTTGAAGGTGGCTTTGCACTTCAATATAGTGCTAAACCCAGATTCAGTTTGATCTGCATTAAAAAGGCAGTTATTTTCCTAGAGGTTCCATAAGGACATAGAAAATGAGTCTCATTATATCTTCGCTGCAAACCTTAATAAAATCTTTTAAAAGTCTCTTGTTTCCCAGAAAGTGGTTCTCCCTTGCCAGTCACCTCAGTTCTTTCATTGTCTCCCAAACCAAAGGTTTTCAAAACTCGTTGCTGGTGCTCTGTGGCCACCAAAGAATGTCCCCTGACCACCTAGTATTCCTCAGGCACATCCTCTCATGCCATCATTGCCTTCTTCAAGTGGCTCTTCAAGGCACCCAAGTGACAACCTTCTGCTAGGAAAATAAATTTGCCCTGCAATATTATACTGCCTTAATAGTACGTGTTAAATTGTTAACATTTTATACACTTAATAAGAAACTGGGCTTACTTCAGCTAAAAGTCCCAATAAATCAAAGCTAACTTTTCCATTCACAGTTGCCATGAAGGGGCTCTGAATCTGAGTGGAGTAAGTTTGTATGGGACTTTATTCATGCAGAACAACCTTAACTACTGTCCTCTAATTATAATACCTAATAATAATATGCAGATTTTACATTTGAATTTTTATCCAGTTTCTTTCTCTCTTTAGGCAGTAGGGAACAAATGTGTTTTATTTATTTTTTCTGAGAATCATTCTTTTTAAAAATCTTGTTCTGTGTTTTACAATGAGGAGATAAAACAAATATCACTGGAGTGGATAGGTGATTATTTAAAAGGTTAAGAGTTCAATTCCCTGTCAGGGCACATACCTAGGTTGTGGGTTTGATGGGTTTGATCCCCAGTTGGGATGCATATGGGAGGCAACCCATTGGTGTTTCTCTTTCATATTGGTATTTCTCTCTCTCTTTCTCCCTTCTTTTATCTTTAATGAATATTTATTAATATGAGAAAATGTTCTCAAATATAAAGTGAAAAGAAAAAAGTAAAAAATGTACATTTATCTTATAAAAGAAGAACATTGTAATAAATAGCAAAAAATGTTGTAGTTTTGTACAGGTGATTTTTATTTACTTCTTTATACTTCCATGCATTAAAAAATATCTGTAATGAGTAATTATAGTAATTATATAAAATTATAAAATTAAAAAATATAGTTATTATATACTACTAGAGGCCCGGTGCAGAGATTCATGCACTGGTGGGGTTTCTTGGGCTGGCCTGCAGGGATTGGGCCGAAACTGCCTCTCTGGCATCCCTGAGGGATCCTGGATTGCGAGAGGGCGGTTCTTGGGTGACACACCCTGGAACCGAGCTCTCTCCTCTCTGGTTCTGGGTGCGCCACCCAAGAACCACAGGTGCCAAGTCACCGCAGCTCAGCAGTTCCTGCTTTGAGCGTCTGCCCTCTGGTGGTCAGTGTGCATCATAACTACCAGTTGGCTGGTGGAATGATTGGCTGGTCACTTAGGCTTTTATATATATAGATGAATATAATTATAGAAGGATAGACCTATATTTGAGAATAGAATGAGAACTCAGGAAACGAGAAAGCTTGTGGTGTTTCACTGTCATTTACCACATGAACAACCCAAGATGAAGAGTGTCTGAGGCCTGTCGATCTTCCCACAGTTCCAGCAGCTGTGTAGTTTGAGATAGGAATGATGATGATCATGCTTTCTAATTCCAGGCTACACAGCAATGTCTTGTGTGCCCTTTCCTCTGCCCTTGGCAGACATGGGCTGCTTGTGACCTGATTCTGAAGATAAGATATGTCCACAAGAGATTCAGACATGTGAGGATGTATGGTAGGCCATAGAGGAGGGATATGCAGGAAGAAAAAGGAGGCATACAAGCCTGGCCTAAAACAAAGCCTTCACAACCCAAATGCAGAGGCAATTTTAAACAAGGAGCCCTGTCTGTCACTTATATAAGGTCTATTCTTAGATCAGCACTATGCTTACCTGGAGAATGCTCACATGCATGTGTGTACATATACATATACACATAAACATGCTCTCCTCTTTTCCAAAGAATTTTGATCCGAGTCCCAGGTAAAGTTGTGTTTTAAGGAGAGCTGAAAGAGCTATTTTTACTAAAAAGACAATCGGTGCAAAATGTAATTTAAAAGGAATTGAAAGGTATTCATTCCACGTTTCTCAGGAATGCTGAATTAATTGCTTCAGAGTCTGGAGGACTCCTGAAAACAAAGCATCACCTTGGCACCTGCAAGCCTTGGATTGTCAGCAGTAGAGGTCTCTAGGGTGTTGGCACAGTGCCAGGTGGTTGGGGAACGCCAGCAGCACACCAGTACCTGGAAAAGGGAGATGGGATGCAGTGGAGCTGGTAAATCAGTCTTTTCCTCTAGGCCCTGGGAATGAAAGGAGACATTCATGTACTTTGGTCTGTGCTAGGGGCTGGGGTTTAGCATAAGAGAAGTAAGGTCTGAGACCCTAGCCCTCCCAGAAATAGATTCAAGTGAAGAAAATGGGCATCCAACAAATAATTACACAAATGATTATTTAATTCTAATTTCAAAAAGTGCTCAAAAGCGAAGTACAAAGGCCATGAAAATATATACAGTGGACAAAATTAATCCAGTTTGAAGGATCAACTGTAGAAGCCTTAATGAAAGACATGTCTACAAGGAGACCAGAGCTAGAAAACAGAACACCACCAAACACTACATTGATAGGTGAATGGATTTCATTGTGAGTACATGTGATATTCCTACTATGAGATGAAGCTTTGTTCTTGCAATAATAGGAGAAAAAGGAATAGAATATGATTATCACTATACCAATGATCACAAATTTAACCTCAAGTTTAGATAACTGGACACTGTTTCTTATATGCCCTCAGTTATAAAACATGGAGAGATATTTGGGATCCAGTAATGGGAGATAGTTAACTTAGGTACAAAATCCTGATCTCAACAAGTAAAAAAATATAAACTGCCATGTTTCTTAAAACAAATTTGGTAAGTCACATTACAATAGATAGGTTCTATCTTTTCATATATTCTTTGTAGATACCGAGTTTTTTTCTGAAATTGTAATTAGTAAATAAAAACCAACCATAATTTAGATACCATGGTCATTCTAATTTACACTTGTTCTATTCTTTCAAACATGAAATTTTAGAAATAGAAGCGAACTTTGAAACCTACATTCCGTTGGGAATAGAAGCCTAAAAGTGATTTTGTTATCGATGGAAGTTGAGTGTCCACTGGTGGAAGTGGTGGATCCCTTTCCCCACTCAGAGCTGGGGGTCGGGTCCTTACAACATCCTGCGACAAAGAATTTTCTAAGACTCACATGGGAGGATGAGTGATCTTTATTTGTGTAGATTATATCCCTGGGTTTCAAAAGTCCCATTTCCCTTAAACCAGTCCTGGAAGATATGCAGCTGCGGATTCAGCAGAGCTAAAAGCAAAGCCAGTGTCCAGAGTTTTGTTCCATGATGGAGTTGGGTCTGGCACAGTATTAGGCTAGTTCCAGTCCATCAGTCCATTGTCTGTGTTGGGGGGTCCACATGGCTGAGAGCTATTGGGCAAATGCAGGGGTGTAAGAGTCCCACAGGTCAGGAGTCAAGCACAAGAGAGGGAACTCCTTTGTTTAGGGGTTTAAATATCTCAGATTTTAAGTTCTTGCATTGGCCAAGCATATCTTGGATATTTCATTCAAATTTTACTGGGCAGGCTCTATTTGGCCTTCCCTTTGTCCTTTCTAGTTATTAATAACCAGGTTATTATAACCGTATTGGTTTGACAGTATGTGTACAGCAGAGTTAACTTTGCACCAGTCTTGCCTGCCAGGCCTTCACTCTGGGTTGCTCCATTTTGGAATGCTATTTGTTTTCCTCTTATCCTCTAGTTCATTCATTAACTGTTTTGGGAAGCTATTTTTAAATTTTCTGGTTTCAGACTAATTCTCACTTTTTCACAATTAATTTTGAATCTTTTTTTTTCACCTTCCAATTTCTGACTTTATCCATTTCACATTAACTTATATGGATGGGAGAAAATGCAAATAAGAAAGAACAGTTTGGAATGAATATTTATTAAATGGTAAACAGTGAGAAACAGTATAGGATTGCTTGAGGAAAATGAGAAAATATAGATACGAAAAAGTCCCAACAGTCAACTACATGAAGATCTAATAGCAGGAAAACATATCCCTGGTTTTTGTATTATAATCAAAATTATTACACCTTTTCTCCTACTGAAAATGTTAAAAAGAAATAAGATGGTATTTAGAGTGTAAAAATTTTAATATCTTTATTAATAATATAAATTAAAGTACATGTAAAAATCCAAAAATTAAAACTATTTTATATATTTTTCAAAAAGTTATTTTTTTATATTAAAAATCAATTTCCATTAAGTGAGCAATTCAATTTTAATTATTGAATTTTAAAATGGAATTTTTAAATAAACATAATTTGATTTAAATTTTTATTTAAATTTTGTTAAATGTGTTAATAAAATAAAATTATATCCAATTCTAGCGCTCAATATCCATCCAGTTGCCAATAATAAGAATCAATATCAAGACACATGTTATGTCTAGAACTCATTTTAAACAAACCTAAGAGATTTTTAATTCTTTTTTAAAAATTTTATTGATTTTTTACAGAGAGGAAGGGAGAGGGATAGAGAGTTAGAAACATTGATCAGCTGCCTCCTGCACATCCCCTACTGGGGATGTGCCGGCAACCAAGGTACATGCCCTTGACTGGAATCGAACCTGGGACCCTTCAGTCCACAGGCTGATGCTCTATCCACTGAGCCAAACCGGTTAGGGTAAGATTTCTAATTCTTTAGCAGAATGTTCTCCAGATGCCACATGCAGGGTTGCAGATACCATGCCAGTTTGTGAGTACCTTTAGAACTACATTTTGGAATTGAAAGAGAATTAAGGAAATGACTCTTAGCACAAATGGGAAATGAAACATTGTCATGCGAGAAACTGTTGAATTCATGCTGAGTTAAGTATTTTTATTTCCTCTTACTGGAACAGTGCACTGCTTGGATCCCCAGGAACTCTGAAATAGTGCTATTCACATTCAAGGATCTGTCTGCCTTAGTCATAGAGGAGCACTGCTTGGTTAGTCCATTTTATCAAAAGGAATATTGAACACAGATGTTGGTTGGATTTGCCTAGTGAAAGTATGCTCATTAACTATAATTCCTAGTGTTGTTTTTTAAAAAATACGTCTTATTAATTTTTTAGAGAGAGAGAAAGGGAGAGGGATAGAGAGATAGAAACATCAGTGAGAGAAACATTGATAGGCTGCCTCCTGCACACCCTCTACTGGGAATCTAGCCTGCCACCTGGGCATGTGCCCTGACGGCAATTGAACCAGTAACCTTTTGGTTCATGAGTCAATGCTCAACCACTGAGCCACACTGGCTGGGCCCTAGTAGTTTTTTAATATTTAAAAATGTCGACAAAAGATTTATATTGAAAAATAATCCACTATAGAAAGATCTACACATATAAGCAAATATAAATATATGTATCTATCTAAATATAAGTTCATGTATATGCATGAACAGATTTTGTCCATTATGATTGTTATGGAATTGGCGTGGAAGAAGACAGTTAAACACTCGGGACAAGAAAGCCTTTATTCAAAGCAGCGCTGCTGGTTCAGGAGACTCAAAGATCCAGATCCTGAACAACTTAGACAACGAGATTTTCTCTTTATATATTTCAGAGTTTCTTTGTTTCCTAACTACCAAGCTTCTGTGGTGGACTCTCACAGCCACCACCCCCCCCCCCCCCGCCCCCGCTCCTCTCGAGAATCAGTTAGAATGGTTAATTTAGATTGTATCTAATGTCCATCCTGGACAGTGCCAGTGACCTCGCTCTAGTTAAGCTGTTACATCCTTGGTTTATGGCCCTTGTAAATTGGGAGTATTTAGGTAAATAACTCTTGCAAGACCAGATAATTAAGGAAGGGGCAGTGACTTCATTATAGGCTATCAGGAATGTGCATTAGGGATACTGATTAACTAGGTACAGAGTCCGGCTGCTAGCCCCCTACATTCTTTCACAAATGGAGTTAATTATCGGCTAGCAAGAGTGTGCAGTAGAAGGCAGGTTACTGGAAGGCAGGTTATCGGCACAGATTCAGATTGCTAGCCTCCCCCCAAAATGTCTTACATTCCCCATCATGATTAGGTTTGGCTATAAGGGAGAGAAAAGCAAAAATAACAGTGGCTTAACTCAGACGAAGTTAATTTCTCTCTCCCACAAACGTAATCCTGAGGTAAACAGTAATCCAGGGCTGATCTGGCAGCTGTGCTCCATGAAGTCTCCAGAAACTCAGGATGGTTCCGCTCACCACCCTGCCATCCCTACAGCATGGTCCTTGTCCTCTTGGTCCAAGATGGTGGTATATATTCCAGGGAGCAAGTTGAAGAAAACTTTGAAAAAGAGAGAAAGAGAGGCATCAATTAAATCATAAGGAAGTTTTTCAGCAGCTGTCACATGACACGCCTTTTTATGCCACACCTAACTACAAGCAAAGCTTTATTCTGGGTGGCAGGAAACTCTCCTAGCATAGAAGGAAGGAAAGACAACTACTAAGAGATAATGATCATTTTGACAAATTATTTTACATGTACAGACCATTGGTAACATATATAATTCTACAAAATTATTTGTGCCTGTATTTCTTCTTCTCTAGGCAGTTGATAACACCCTTTGCTAAGAATATCTGAAATCTTAGTCACATGTGTTTTCTCTTCCAACTTTATCATGCACTCAACTCTGTGCACTTATCTACTTGCATGTCCATGCCAGTCCACTCTGGATCAGCCGATGTCCTTGTTCAGCAATGGTTAATATACTGATCGCAAAGAACTTTGTTTCTATATTTGCAGTTGTACTAGGTTCAGTCTTTAAATATCCCAACTGCATTCCTACTGTTCTGTTCTATTTAATGAAAGTCTTAAAACTTTGGAGATATTTAAATGGGATTTTTGGACTGAAAAGCACCGTGTTCCCCTGGGCAGGATGGTTTTTCCTGGGCTCTTTGTCCATGGAACTCGAAGAATGAAACCACGGACACACACACACACACACACACACACACACACACACACACACACACGGGGCGCCTGCTCCAAACCTCTGTTGCGCAGCTGGGGGCAGGCCCCCAGTGAACACACACACACACACACACACACACACACACACCACACACACACACACACACAACACCTGCTCTGAGCCTCTGCGACACAGTCTGACATGCCCTCATCCTTCTCCCTATCTCATATCCTGGAATTATTGTTCCTTATTTTGACAGTCACTTGAGTGAACCAAGTAGCACCATCACTTCCCAGTTAAAAGATCATCAATTACAGTGAAACTACACTTTCACTTCATCTCAGCCACTATTTCCAAGGCTGTACTCTGAGCCGTAGGGGTAGGTTTTGTCTGTTGGCTCAGAGCTCCATCTATGCCCTTCTGTGCGTTCCTGTAGTTCAGGGGAAACTGCGTTTCCTAGATGCCCCTGGTAGCTAACTTCTCACTGAGGAGCATGGACGCAGTGGAGAAGCTCCACTCTCTGCTCCTCACTGGGCTCAGCAGGGGTAGGGGTAGGGGCAGGGGCAGGGGGAGGGGCAGCTGCCGAGGAGGCAGTGCAGTCCGCAGGCTACTGTCTTCCTTGACAGCACCGTTCCAATGGCAGCAGCAATCATTAATCATTAATTAATTAATGATTTATACTGCATTGCATTAAAACCAAAATAGGATACCATTAGAAAGAAAATTTATTTCAAAAACCTTCATTAGTTTTTATCAATTCAGGAAGAACCAAGTTAGGCAATGGGGCTGAAATGCTGTAACCATTAACTATCCTTGGGAATAATGATGAAATGGAATTTTTGGACTGGAACACACGATGTTTCCCCTGGGCAAAATGGTTCCCAGGTTCTTTGTCTGGGGGAATCAAAGAATGAAAACCACTGACGGAAGTGGTATAGCAAAGGTGGAAATTTATTGAAGAACAAGTACAGACTCCCACATGGGGAAAGGAATGATTCTCACAGCACAGACTCCCACATGGGGAGGGGAAAGAGTCCCACTGAGTTCCTTTCCCCAACAGCTTATAAAGTCTGTAGGTCTTAGTGCCTTGATATCCCCTCTGATTGGTCACTATTCTGATAGACTTGTTGCTATAGTAACTCCTGAGCTCAAAGGTCCCTCCTTCCTTATTGCTTTCCTATTCCCTTTGGGCTTTCTTCTGGATGAAGGGCTGCCTCCCCTTTATTTTGTAAATATAGGCCTTCTGAGGTTCCCAGCTCCCGTGCTCTATGGAAATGTACCTGTAGCAGCTTTTCAGCTTCCCTGTTCTATGGAAATATACCTTCTGCTGCTCTGCAGCCCTGTGCTTATTCTATGGTCCCCTTAATTTCTAAAATCTCTAAAATTTCCTAAAGCTGTCTTTTTCACCCCTAAAAAATTCTGTTTCAATAATTTTTCCCCCCAATCTGGAGTAAAAATAGTAAAATAATTCAGTAAGAGCAGGGAAATATATAGCTTCTGATATATATTTTGCTTAAACACTGGAATTTAAAATCTATGGAGTACAAAACATCATAATCCTTAAAATTTTTAGGACAATAAAATAAATCAGTCATTTTGAAGTAGCCTATGTGCTTTGGAGTGTCTCAAGCAGTTATGATGTCTTTTCTGGCGCTCATTCTACTAAAGGTATCCAGAGGCATAGCTTCTTATCTAGTTCACGTCAGGACAGAATGAGATAAGAGGAAACCCTAAAGGTCTGGTAACTACTTAAATCAGTTGCCAAGATAGTTTTTTTCTGTAGAGTGATACAAGTGATTTGCACTTAGCAATTCTATTGTCCGTTTCATACCCTATCCTATCTGTGATTCTTGAACTCTTCATGCACATTCCCTGTAAATACATTGGCAAATATAATTCTATATAGTGATATCTTTACCCATGGATGAATTGTGAGGTAGATCTCTATTTTTGCCTCATTTCCTCCCTTTATGAAGCCTGGATTTCCTATTGTTCAGGTATAAGAAGTTTATAACTATATAAATAAGTACATTTAAAGGAATGTATAAATTTGGACTGTAAAATATAAAGACAATTAAGGAATTTATACATTAAAAGCTCTTTCATACACTTTTACTATATAAAGTTAGGGACTAAATATAGTAAAATCTGGGGATAACTCATTTTATAAACTGCTATGAATTTTTTTCAAAGATAATATATATTTTTGTTTTTTATTTCCTTGAGAAATTAAAATTGAGATGATCAGATTTTCTCTCTCCAATTTATCTGGACTCAACAGCCATATAAATTTACTACTTACTTATGGTATAAAAAATAAGTCTTAAAGATTTTTATTGAACATCAATTCTACTAAAACTATCATATTCTCAGTCCTCTAATTGCATGTATCCTGTTTTATAATTAGAATTTGATTTGTTTGAAATGAGAAAATGATTTACTTCTCCTTATTTATAAAAGGTCATTGGAAAAATTATTAACATTCTGCAAATGACCAAAGGTAGCGGTTGCTATGAAATGAGTTTTTTATTTTAACAAGGACAATGAATAGAATTGTTCTATCCTCAAATGGCTTTCAAAACATTTATCGATTAATACTAATTTTTAAAATCAATATCTATTAGAGGTAGTTGCTGATATATTAGAAAATCTGGTTATATAGTTGTATATGTTTATACTCATTAAAGGCATAAGATTTTTTAACTTTGATTAGTATGATATATATTTAAGACTAAATGTTTATTATGCTTTAAAGTTTTGTCTATTTTGTCAATTTTAAGGTTCTAGCTTAGAGAGGTTTTTACTTTAAGGTTCTTAGGATTCTGATTTACATTTTTTCTGGGTTATTTGATATTCAGTGAAGAAGCTAGAACAAAAGTGAGCTCAATCATCCTTAAAATCACATGAGTATTAGAATTATTATAAAAGCAAAAATCAATTACAAGCCTGATTGAGTGATAACAATGTAACATATAAAGCAAGTTAGCTGAAAAGATTAGCATTACACTCTTGGAGACTTGTAACAGGAAGTCCCAGGCACTCAACTTATACTCAATGTCAAGATTTACCCAACACTGTCAATGGAGTTTTCTGTGTGCTCTCAAACAGGTGATAAATGAAATAAATAAAAAGTAACAGAACAGTGTACCTTGGCCTTGTTCATTGGTAACCGCTGTGAGTAAAGGCTGCCAGGTGACTTGGTCCCACACAGTTACATGACCATTCTCACCAGCACCAAGAGGGCCTCTCAATCTTGAATTTTAGAAGTGAAAGGAACGACATGAAAGAGAGAATTACAAGGAATATTTAAAACAACAGCAACAACAAAACAACAACAGCACAGAAGCAGGGTGTCTGTAATGTGTGCAAACCAGGGAGGTGGTTTCAGATAGCCCATTGGAACCTTATAAAAGGCATGTCAATAGACTCATAGTTTTGTTTGGAAAAACATGTAGTTCTCTGATAAGAGGAGAGTTTATTAGAGAAGCTTATCAAACAAATTTTTTACTTAATGGAGTTTAAACAAAGTTGAAAAAAATAAATAAAAAGTTTAAGATTTTTTACAATGAAAACTTTAAACAAGTAAGTCAGGTGTATAAATGAGACAAAAGGGTTGTTGAAACAACAAAAAGTGAGGCTAAAGAAAAATGTCTGTAGACTCGTCTGTGAAGGTAATTCTGAAATTTAACCATAAGGCTGTGGCGCAAATGAGAGAATTTCAGACTGGGAGAGTGCGTGAGGAAAAATGCCTGCCTCTAGTTATTACTAGAGATGGGTTCTCTTTCCAGAGATATCCTTTGTCTGGGTATCTGTTCTGATTTTATTTTTCCTCACCTGGGGAATATGAGCCTCCATTGGCCTAGGAGGAGTAATTTTAACAGAAAACATATAGACTCCATTAAAGATATTCACATAAAACTGGATGGTTGATATGTGTGTTTTCAAACGTTCATTTTCCAAAACCTCAAAACAAAAAGAAAAGAAACTCAGAAACAAAGCAGAATGTGTTTCTTCCAGAGCAGAGACTCTGTGCAGTGCTCTGAAGGTGGGGCCTGATGTCCAGAAACCAAAGCTCCTGGCATCAAGAAGCTGACATCCGGCCTTCATCTTTTCCTACCTGGATTATTCCCAAGGGGCATCTTTGCCACCTCTTTCCCATCCTCCACTTAGCAACCAGGATGACTTTTGCTAAATGAAAATTCATCATGTTGTGTCTCAAGTTAAACCCTTCAATAACTCTTTAAATGCCTTATTTTCTGTAGGAAAGTACTTCTCTTCCTCTCTCTCTTAAAATAAAAAGCATAAATTTATTTGACAATAAGAAAAAAGAAAATGAATTGGTTAAAGCTCTGGAGCTTAAAAATTACTTGATATTGCTAACATCCTTGTGAACAATGGTTCTCTGTGAAAATAATGGTCAACAAATTCTGTATTTGTAGCCAATAAACATGGTCTGAGTAATGCGAGCCCAAATGCTTGCTGGTATACACCAATTGGTTTTGAGAAATGTGCGGCAAAATATATAAAGAAGAAAATAATACTCAGCTCTAATATTAATATTGAGAAACATTCACAATTCATAATAAATTCATAATAAAAAGAGCAAGGAAATACTTTTGTATTGAAATTATTTGACTCTACATTAAGCAGCTGGCTAAATATATTTCTTACATCCTATTCACTTTTTTTCTTTTTATTACATTTATTGGGGTGACATTGGTTAATAAGATTATGTAAGTTTCAAGTGTACAGTTCTATGATATATAATCTTCATAATTGACTGTGTGTTCATCACCCAAAGTCATCTTCTGTCACCACATATTTGACCCCCTTCACTTTTACTCTTGCATCTCCCTTCCCTCAGGCAACCACCAAACTGTTTTCTGTGTCTAAGAGTTTTTGTTTGTTTTTCTCCTTTGTTCATTTGTTGCTGTCAGGTTTATATCCCACCTATGAGTGAAATGACATGGTTCTTAACTTTTTCTGTCTGACTTACTTCACTTAGCATGATATTCCCGAGGTCCATCCATTTTGTCACAAATGACACTATTTCATCTTTTCTTATGGCTGAGTGGTTCATTGCAGCATTATTCACCGTGGGTGGCCAAGACACAGAAACAACTGAGGTGTCCTCGACAGATGATTGGATAAAGATGTGGTACATATACAATGGAATACTACTTCTGAAAGCACTTTTCTAATTGTTTTCCATGGGCATTTTTGAGAGATGTTAAAGGGTGCCTTCCAACCTTTGAAAGTGCTTTGGCAAGTAAGGTGGAAAATTTAGCAATGTCAACGAGGCTTCTGCACTGCAGGACTCTGAGAGCTGGGACTCGAATACAGCACTCAGGATTCATGAGTTCTCCCTTCCATGCTACACTTACTAAGACCGTGAGGACCTGGTATACAAGAGACCACTGTGAGAAATGTCTCTAAGAAGTTCTGGATTAGTTCTCTTGTAAGCATTTTTATTTTAGTGCCATTCCTTTACGTTGACAGCTGTTTTATTGTATACCTGCCCTCTCACCCCAAGGATAAGTTCCTTGAAGGCAGGCTTCTGTCAAGTGTTGCTGCTAGATTTCTGTCACTTGTTTCTGCCTGGAACTTGATTCCCATTCAGTTTACTGAATAACTTCCACTACTCATTTAAATAAAGGGTTTCTTCCACATAGTATCTGCCTTTTGATTTTGACCTTGCCTGATAATACTGCATGGACAGTTGCTTTTAGAAAGAGGAAAGGAAATAGGTTTCATAGAACATTTTATTTTCTTCTTTAGTATATTGTAAACCACTAAGTCAAAGTATTGCAACACTTTGTCACAGTTTTCTCTCCAGAAGCTTATAGTTAATCATTTGGGTTAAAAATGGCCCACAGGTATGCATCTGGCTTGATAAGAATTTTGCCAGAGAGCAAATAAAATGCTGCCAAGAAACATAGCCACAGGGACCATGTTCAATATATTGTTGTTTATTGCTGATTCAAGGTTAAACACTAGACTGAAAAAAAACGAATAGAATTATGGAATTTCAAGATGATTTGAAGGGACTTTATAGGTCATTTGGTTCATCTCTTTCTTGAATCCCAATATTTTTTGCTACCAAGTGGTTGTGCATCTTTTGTTTGGATATGACAGTTCCACTGGTAGGAATTAAGCACAGTCTCTTGTGATAAATCTGGTGTGTGAAGCATTTCTATTGATCTGAAAAATATATATATATTCTACCTATAATCCTAGTATTGCCCTAAAGAATAATATGGAAAGATTTTCTACCCTGTTGCCACTTTTCAAATAGTTCCTGTCACTGCTTTCCATGTATATGCTCTTCTCAAAAGGTAATCAGCCTATTCTACATAGTTCCTCAGTTTAGTAGTTATTTGCTTCCTATACTCTCTTATCTCAAGTTACTAGTTTGTAACTTTTAAAGAATGGCATGCATAAATGAACCCTAAACTCCATGTGTGCCATAATTAGTACTAAAAAAATAGAAATACTTTCAGTCTAGATACTATATTCCAATTAATGTATTTTGTGATAAGATATTATACTATTGACACTCTCACAACTGTACCATCATCTGAAACCTATTCGGTCTCCCTTCAATGTGTGCAATTTGCCAGGACCATGTGCTCCATTAGGTAGTCATGAATTTTGACCTTTCGAACCATATGGGGAATCTTACATTTATTCTTGTACGATTAAATTTTTGGAAACATTTCTTTCCTCAGCCTATTATTATTTTCTATCATGGCTTTGTTTTCTATTAAACATTTACTGAACATCTAAAATGTGTAAGACCCCATGTTAGACAATAAGAATGCAAAACCTTATTACTTCCAGAAATTAGAAGCCTATAAGAGAAGATACACAATAATGTCAGTAATTATGGGATATTATGAAGACAACATTAACCAAGTTATTGGTAAAAATGGTTAACAGACAAGGAGAACCCTGGAGGCTTGCCAGTAATAATTTTCCTCCAGAATTACTTCTACCAATATTCTCTATATATGTTTTCATATGTATTTTGAAGTACACATTTCTTTCTGTAGTTAAGTAGATGGATGACCTGAGGCCACTAGTTAATTTGGGCTAAATCACAAGTTAATGTTAACTATCTACAGCAAGCCTGGAAAAAATAGTAAATGAAATTTTATGTGTAGCAACCTTGTATAACATCTTGTGATTAATTTTAATTCTTGCCTAAATTTATAATTATCTTTCTATTAATTAAAAAGAATTTTCCTTGAAAATGATCTGTGTATCACTAAATAACCATGCTTTGTTATTATGTTACCAATACACGGAACATGTCCAGTTCCACAAACCTTTCTTTAAACACTTTAATGAAGCTTTCCATTTTTTTTATAACACTAAAATTGATTTACTATTTGAAATGACAAAGTGTAATCCGAATATAATACTTTTAATGAGATCTGGTAAGTGTCAAATGGAGTGGAACAATTATTTTCTTTAAGTAAATATGGAATATTTTTCTTTTTCAACAACCACACTCAGCTAGATTATTTTATAGAACTTTATCCCTAGAGTTTATTCATTTTTGAAAATCTTTTTAAAAAAATCTTCACTCAAGGAGTGAAGATATTTGTTTCATTGATTTTTAGAGAGAGTGGAAGGTGGCGGGGGGCGGGGGCAGGAGAAGAGAGTAAGGGGAGAGAGAGAGGCATCAATGTGAGAGAGACACATTGATTGGTTGCCTCCCACATGTGCCCTTGACTGGGAATTCAAACCCACAACCCTCCAGTTCGTAGGCTGAAGCTCCATTCCGGCCAGGGCTGAAATTTGTATTTTCTAGCCCTATCCACTTTCCTACACAACCATGGTGAAGGCAAGGGGTTGGGGATCAGGAAAGAACTCACCATTAGCCTTTTATTATCTCAATTTAACAATATTAGACCATTTCTTCAACCTGTTAAGTTAGTTATATTTTTATAACTTTTTCTTCTTTGCTGGAAGTTAGATGAACGATTTTGCTGTTATATATTATCAGAAACATGGGAACATGCACAGGGTGGATTCTGATTATTCTAAATAAAGAAGAGGGAAATATTAGGCTGATTTTATTAATAATATCTTACTTAGCATAGTGCAATTCAGAAGTCCCTAAGACCTCAAGTTCAATAATTCACTAAAAGGAATCATATAACTCAGAAAAACAATTATATTCATGGTTACAGTTAATTGCAAAGAAAGAATACAAATTAGAATGAGCCGAGGGAATCAGTAAAGGGATGCAAAGGGCAGGTATTAGAAGAGAACAGGTGTGAAGCTTTCACTTGTCTCCTCTTGGTGTAGTCATGTTGACAGTGCCTATTTCTCCCCGCAATGATGTTTGACAATATGCATAAAACATTGACAACCAAAGAAGCTCACCCAACCCTTGGTTCCAGGATTTTTATCACATAGGCAGAGGTGACTGGGCTCATATCTGACCTTAGTCTCCAGCCCCTACAGAGGTCAAGCTCATACTGCATGGTCCAAGGCCTCCATCACAAATCACATTGTTAGCATAGACCAGTGGTTGGCAAACTCATTAGTCAACAGAGCCAAATATCAACAATGCAATGATTGAAATTTCTTTGGAGAGCCAAATTTTTTAAACTTAAACTTCTTCTAACGCCACTTCTTCAAAATAGACTCGCCCAGGCCATGGTATTTTGTGGAAGAGCCACACTCAAGGGGCCAAAGAGCCGCATGTGGCTCGCGAGCCGCGGTTTGCTGACCACTGGCATAGACTATCATCAGGTTGGCTCATGGCCTCCAAGTGAACAATATACTCCTGTCAGGCAGGATATTCTAAGGCAGTGGTCGGCAAACTCATTAGTCAACAGAGTGGCAAACCGTGGCTGGCGAGCCGCATGTGGCTCACGAGCCGCGGTTTGCTGACCACTGTTCTAAGGGATTAGAGATTACCTCCCAGGAACCAGTCAAGTGCCAAACCCTTCTTTGGGCAGGATTGATCCTTTATTGCACAGATGGATTCTGAAATATAGTGTGAAGGGCATTTGGGAGAGAAAAAATTTGCTTTGTTAGTAACTGCAATTTAGAGACTGTGATGGCATACTTAAACTTGGCAGAAATACAAAATACCAGAGAGTCCTGGGAAGGCACTCGAAGTCTTAGGGAGCTAGGGCTGATAGAGTGTTTGTCATGTGAGACTCAGTGATCCACTCTTCAACCATGTCCGTTAAGAGGGCTCAGAGAACCCTTTATTGCCAATAAATTTTGGTATACAGTTATTCTATTTTTCATTTATTGATTTATATCTATTGAATATAACCATGAGCGAGCACACGCCTCTGTGAAACTTTCTTACCTTCCAGTGGTGCTGGAGGGGAGGAGAGACCTACTATAAACAATAAATAAACATCACAAATTAGTTAAGTTCATAATATGCCACAAGATAATTGCTATATAACAGGAAAGAACCAGGCCAGGATCAGTAAATATTAAATGTGCATTGGTGAGATAAGTACACAATACTGGAATGAAGATAGAGAACGTTGCCATTGAAATGGGCTCTCTATTCAGTGGAAATAATGAGACATCAGTGTGTCAGGTGCCAAATGACAGCACTTAACCACTCAAGATCAGAACTGGTAACATAAAAGGCAGCAGAGCCAAAGAAATCATGAAAAGGTTTTGACTAGTAAGCATCACTAATAGAGGGTAGTTGTTCATGGGGACACTAAAACTAAAATGAATAGACACTCTTCAAAGATCCTACCTGATCTTTATAAGTGAATAAACGAGTTCTATCATAGGGCTTGGTTGACTTAGTCATGACCCTTGCTCATTTTAAACCTTTGTCAGTAACAGACTCACAGCTCCTTCCATAAAGGAAGAGATGGAAAGAAGGAACTCTATGATGATTTTGTCAACATTGTTCTCAAAAAGTTTGTACCATTTTCCCTCACCTCTATATTCTAGGAAACTGGTTGTCTCTATTTCACCAATGCTAGATTTTATTATATTTTAAGTACATCAAAAATATAAGAGGAAAAAATATTTTCTCATTATTGTTTAATTTGTGAACACATGTTTATCTGTGTTTTTAAAAAATATTTTGGAGAATTGCCTGTTCATCATTTTACCATTTTGGTAATCTTTCTTTTCCAATTGATTTTAAAAATCTTTTAAGAATATCAGTCATATTTTGCCATATATTATATTTTCACAGTTTATATGTTGCTCTTATCTGTATTCACAAAGTTGAAAATTTTTTTTTCTAATTTACCATTGTCCTGTTATAGTTTCTACCTGTGGAGGCAATGGAGAAGGGGTAAGACTTTACCCAGTTCACAGAGGAGACAATGTTTTAAAAAACTTTTTGCTTGGTTATTTTTTATATTCTTAGTTAAAATTTATAATTGAATCAGGTGAGATAACCCTAGATATAGCAGTGGAATTTAAGCAACATCTTTGCAAAATCTGAGAAAGACCATAGGGGAATCTGTACACATTGCTCAGTAATTACCAGAAATGGACATGTCTGTATTAATTTAAGGATATATAAATGGAGGGAAACATTTTACTAGTCTGAGCACAGGTGACCGAGAATTTCATCTGAATCACTGGGATTACATTTCTTAGCCTATAAACATGCTTTCGGAATTCTGTCTTCAAAATGTCCTTGCATGGCCCTGCTTGCACATCCTTTACATAGGCAAACTTCTCAAAGTGATAATCATTAACAACAATTCCATTTTCACATCCACTCATCCAAACCCCTGAAATCTGAACACTGCTCCTACCACTGCTTTTGCCAAGGTTAGGAATGGTCTCTGACAAAGTCATCATTGCCAAATCCAACAGAGCATTTCTGTTCTCAATACGTTCAACCTTTTAGAAACATTGAAGTTGATTCAAGCAGTCTTCTGAACCAGTTCTCTTACCCTTGACTCTCCCTTAAAAACTATTGGGATGATTATTGCAATAAGATTCATATGTTAGTTTTTAGAGAATTATAGATTACTTATTTTAATTTGAATTGTTTGATATGCTATGCTTATAATAAATTATAACATTTTTCAGTCTTTATTAAAATACTAGAGGCCCAGTGCATGAAAACTCGTGCACTGGGGGGCGGGGGGGTGGTTATCCCTCAGCTTGGCCTGCACCCTTTCGCAGTCCGGGACCCCTCGGGGGATGTCTGACTGATGGCTTAGGCCCGATCCCCAGGAGATTGGGCCTAAGCTGTTAGTCAGACATCCCTTTGGCAGCCTGGGAGCCCTCGGGGGAATATCCGACTAATGGCTTACGCAGGGAGTGGGCTTAAGCCATTAATCAGACATCCTTAGTGCTGCTACGAAAATGGGAGAGGCTCCTGCCACCACCACTGAGCTAGCCAGCCATGAGCCAGCTTCTGGCTGAGTGGCGCTCCCCCTGTGGGAGTGCACTGACCACCAGGGGGCAGCTCCTGCATTGAGCGTCTGCCCCCTGGTGGTCAGTGCATGTCATAGCGACCGGTCATTCCTTGTTAGGGCCAATTTGCATATTACCCTTTTATTATATAGGATTGAAAGCCCAGCCCAATTGGCAAATTGTTTTCTCATTTTGGCAATCTAAGAAATAAATGTGTAAATATTGTTTATGTGGAAAAATGTGTGACCTGTAGAAAAAAGAAGTAATAAAGGAGGTAAATAAGAACTATGTAACACTGGTTTCCCATTCCAAGGAAACATCACATAGTTGCTGCTATATACTTGCTTTTTAATATCATCTTTCTAATAGTGAAATATATCTATACTTAGTACCAATTATGGTTATGTTAACTGACCTTTAAGTAGATGATTAAAATTAGGTATCAACAATTGATTTTTAAAATTAAAATAAGAGCAACTATCCCTAATGCTTTGAGGCTTTTTCTCATCCTTTGCTAATGTAAAGGGTGTGGAAATGGGGTCGTGCAAGGACATTTTGAAGATGGAATTCCTAAAGCCTATTAATAAGCCAGTGAGTATAATCCTAGTGATCAGACAAAATTCTCAGTCATTTGGCCTTGTCGTAGTTTGCTTTTTCATTCAGATTATTTCCATAGTGATGACTGTGAAGAGGATCCTCTATATCCACTTCCTTTTCTAACAAATTATTAGGGTTTATTTCTCTGAGGGATCCCACTGCTAGCTTCCATTTTCTCTTTTCAATGGAGTATTTTTTCACATAAAGAAATAAAGCTTTGCATTTGTAGGTTTATCATATTCCCTAAGCTTATCTCTGCCAGTAACAAATTTAAGTAGCATATTTAGATTTTTTTTTAAGAGCTTGAAGTAACATTTAATACCCTACTGGTTTTTATAATAAATAAAAAGGGAAAATTGGAACTCTTCTAAGTTTGTTCATTTTAGTTGTTGCCATTTATAACAAATCTGAAATTTATTTTCCATATTGTTTTCAGGTGTGTTTTTTTCTTTTCTTTTTTTCTGGTTTCCTCATTTTCCACCAGCTCTTTTTTTAGACCCTTCCCCTTTTGTCTTTGGAAGTGTTTTACTCCATGTATCTATCCTGGGGGTAATTTGTATCTCATTTCAAACCTCCTCTTTGCCACCTCATCCACTCCACTAGCTTTGGTTTGCAGTCTCCAATCATTTCAAGTTCCAATCTCTCTCTATTTTTTTAAAGAATTTTAATACTTTTATTTTACCCAATAAAGCCCAACTATTGTCACTTCAACAGGTAACTAATATAAAATTTATTAATGATGTATTTTACATTATTTTTTGGTAAGTTTTCAAAATCCTGTATGATTTTTATGCTCACAGTATATTCCAATCTGCCACATTTCAAGTGCTCAATAGCCATATTAGTGGCTTCCATATGGGACAGTTAGTTTGAGCTTCAAAAGGAGTCATATCGTATTCATTTTTGTATTCCAAGGTACCAAACTTGTAAGAAATGAATGTTAAATGAATGAATGAACGAATGAATGAACAATGATAAAAACAACTAGTGTTGGTTACTCAGCTTGTGAAAGGCACTGTAATAAGCAATATACATAACTGTTTATTTTTTCCTTACCGTCAAATAGCTGGTTGGCATTCAATAGCTACTGAACAGTCATTATGTAATTAGGTAGTCCAATCTCTTTATTTTTAAAATCTCTACTGCCCAGCTCTCTCTCCATTCATTAATCACCAAAGTCAGCATGTGTATACTGCAGGTAATGTCTTCATATTCTTCACAGATATATCCCTATTTGTGTGTTCCAAAAACCTACTAATGACATCACCATTCTCCTGGTTGTTCAAACCAGAGCACTGAACATCATTCACAACTATGTACTCTTCTTCTACTTCTACGTCAAAGAAATTAGAAGTCTTGTCCAATTTACCTTCTATTCTTTTACTCTCAAATCTTTCCAGTTTTTTCCACCATCACACTGACTACTTGGATTTAATCAATATCGTCTCTCATTTGGATTATTGTAGTAACATCTAAATTTATCTGACTTTCTTCTAATCTATTGCCTACACTCTGATTATCTTGTTCTCCAATTTAAAACCTATGTGTGATTCTACGTTGCGTTTAAAATAAAGTAATCCCATTATCAAGGCTCCAGATTTCTTTCCTGGTGGCCTCTTAGCTCTTGATCATCTTCTTAGTGTCCCTAGCCTTGCAAATCTTGACAAGCCAGACTGAACCACTTTAAAATTTCTAAATATGTCATGTTTTTTTTTCTTACCTCTAGGCTTGTTCACATGCTTCTTTATTCTTAGGACATTCTTCCTCAGTCCCAGTTGGCACTTATTCTATACTTTATTCAAGTTTCAGTTATGCTATTTCTCCAGAAACCTTCCATAAAATCACCTCTCAAATCATCCTCATAGGTTAAATTCAAAGTCTACCATTTATTATCCCTGAGAAAATTAACTTCTCTGTCCTCAGATTTCTCATCTGAAACATGTCGGAGAGTCTCTCTTAGGGTTGATTTAGGGATTAACTGATACAATGCATTTAAAGAACTTAGTAAGTACTTAAAAATCAGTAAATGTTAATTATTTTATTATTTTCAAATATATATATTAAATATATTTTTATTGATTTTATAGAGGAAGGGAGAGAGAAAAAAAACCATCAATGATGAGATCGAATCATTGATTGGCTGTCTCCTGCACATCCCCTCCTGGGGATCGAGCCCGAAACCCAGGTATGTGCCCTGACCAGGAATCGAACAGTGACCTCCTGGTTCATAGGTCGATGCTAAGCCACGCCGGCTGGGCAATTTTATTATTTTAATTGTTGTGATTACCTCTTACCTTTTCTATGTCTTGTCCTTAATCATAGCAAGGAATCTATTTGTTTTGTTATTTATGATTGTATGCCTTCTATGTAAGGGTAGTATCTTAAAAATATTTTTACCATATGAATGGAGGAATGGATGTAGAATGACAGGATAAAATATACAGAAAATGTCCTTTTGATTTGCTGATTTTATTATTATTTTTTACCATGAAAGCTTCAAGGTCATATCACTAATACAGATTGAGTATGAGTTTTATAACTTGAGCTAGATTGGGGATTTAAAAGTATATTTATACATCTCTGCCATTGATCTTTGATATTTGGGATCACCTTTGAATTTTACACTTTAGTTTTATGTCTTAGAAAATTATAAATCTTCTGAAAATTGTTTCCCCTTTTGAGTGCATTATGAAACATTTAAGTCATAAATAGCTATTTTTCTCCCTTTAAAGGAACTTCTTTAATCACAAATATTGAGGTAAATTGGGAGAAATGTACTAGAATAATATTTCTTCATTATCATGGACCCCAGGAGTTCCTAGAATCTCCTGAAATCTTGTCTTTTTATTGGATTGTATATCTGCACAGAAAAGAGCTGTGGCTTTTACCACATTTTCAAAGGCTTCAGAATTAATATTCAGCATTTAAGAGCCGTTTGTGATTAGAGTTGAGGGAAAGTTTATTCTTTCTGCTGGTCAGTTCCTTAATAGACACAGGGGTTTTGCTGTTGTTATATTTAGTTTGCTTGTTTTAAAATTCTTAATGATTGAAATATTTGCATTTACAGACTTAGTAAACACAAGTACAAGCCCCCAAAATGTACAACACAATACAGCTAGCATTGCTGTATGACATATAGGAAAGTTGTTGAGAGAGAAAATTCATAGATTTCTCATCACTAGGATAATGTTTTCCTTTTTCCTTCTTTCTTTTCTTTTTATTGTACCTACTAGAGGCCCGGTGCACAACATTTGTGCACTGGGGAGGGGTCCCTCAGCCTGGCCTCTGCCCTCTCACAATCCGGGACACCTCAGGGGATGTCCGACTGCCGTGGAGGCGGGAGAGGCTCCCACCACCACCACTGTGCTCACCATCTGTGAGCCCACTGGCGAGCCCGGCTTCACTGAGTGGCGCTCCCCCTGTGGGAATGCACTGACCACCAGGGGGCAGCTCCTACGTTGAACGTCTGCCCCCTGGTGGTCAGTGTTTGTCATAGCAACCAGTCATTCTGACATTTGGTCAATTTGCATATTAGTTTTTTATTATATAGGCTATGAGGGCTGGATATTAGCTGAGCCTATTTGGTAATTATTTCACAATCAATGTAAATGAAACCATCACGCTGGGTGCCTTCATTTTTATTATGTCAGGTTTCAAATCACATAAAATGCAGTGTCTATTATTGAAAGAGTAATAAAAACATTTTTGGTTGATTTATACTATCACAACTAATACAAATGTAAAGATAGTGAAATCTGCCTCTTCACTAAACTAAGTAAGCCCCAAAGGATAACAAGGCAATTCAACCTTTCCCCATGAAATCACTCCCACAATATTGCAATACCATTTGAGAAGGGGGCTAAGAAGGATTGGAGACATTTATCAATTACCAATGCCCAAATTTGTATTAATATATTTTGTATTTTTGTGATTAATATTGCTGCTTTTGAGTTACCATTATGCTCCATCAAACTTTTGTTCCTCTGTTTAAAGCAGTCCATATCATTCTATTGGCAAGGATTATGAGGGTCATGATTATGGTTACTTATGCAACATACATTTCTGGCTTTTATGACCCATGTCAATGTCTACTACATGTATCTCCTACTTAGTCATTCACTCTGAAGCTGCTCTGCTAAATTGTTTATGATAATGTGGAAAGCGATACAGTTTTCTGAATATTATACTGTTGAAAACTACTTATTTCCTGAGTTTTAAAAAGAAACATGTGTATAATATTTACTGCCAACAGAAATGTTTGACCTATTATTGAAGAATAGTTCCCATGGGTCCTGAGAGGCTGCATCACAGAAAAAAAATAGGACGCCTTACATCAGGTGGCATTGAGAGCTCTGGTTATCTCTAACTGAAAGGGAGAAAGTCTCTAGGTTAAAGAACAAAAACAACAACAACAAAAAAAACAGGTCTTTCTTTTTGAGTGTACAATTAAACCAGGTTGACATAAAACCAAAGGGGTACTAGTTTTTAAATTTGATTAAGTGATCAGCTTAAAGTTGGTGTATTAATCACATAATAAAAAATAACTATCTTTGCAACCCAGTCTTGGTGTTGATACTTTGCATAACTTCATCTCTAGGAAAACTATGGGTCACTCATCCTT
Organism: Plecotus auritus; assembly: GCF_963455305.1. NCBI lineage: Eukaryota > Metazoa > Chordata > Mammalia > Chiroptera > Vespertilionidae > Plecotus > Plecotus auritus. The sequence goes on from NC_137775.1 coordinate 64,543,144, forward strand.
CATTGCATGAATAAAAACAAAACAAAACAAAACAAAAACACCACATCTATAAAACAAAAAAGTGTACGGTTAGATATAGACAGGCTTAAATTGATGATCTTCAATGAATTATAAAGTTCTAGATGTTTTTCAGTATTACTTAGAAATGTATCACCTGTATTCTAACTATTCTCTATAGATTATGCTTAATATTTGTTCTACTATTTTAATATAAAATAGTTTATATAGTAAAATTAAAATCAATGACTATGCTAAATTTTGAAAATGAAGAGAGACCTGTCCTGGGAGAGGGGCTCTGAGGAGCAGGGGAATCTGGGGATCTGGCACACCCCCTTCCTCTTCAGAAGCATCTCCTCTGGAGAAGTGTGATGGTCTGTGCTCAGGACATTGGGGCAGCAGCACAGGCTAAGCATGGGGAAGGAACAGTTGCTATTCAGAGATTTCATTCAATGATAAGATAGGATTGGCAGGAAGGATATAGAGGAGGAAAGCCCAGCCTCTTGTGAGGGACCTAGGGATGATTTTCTGAGGACTTATGAAGATAAGAATATCTGTGCACTGGAACCCTGAACTTAAATATCCCAGAGAAGGAGATCGGATCTCTCAGGGAGAGGCAGGGAAAGTATAGGCGGTGCCCTGGAAAAGTCCAAGGCTATTTGTGTGAAATATCTGTTATGGTCAGCCAGATGGGGCTCCATTGGTTTTAGATAGGAAAGGAGTAGATTTCCTGTGGTTGGCTGGTGTAATTAGCTGATTGAGAAGGAGCAGACTTAGAGGGCAAGCTTCTGGTGTTAGTGGTATTCTGATTCTGGAGAAATCTTTCCCAATTTGTCCACCAAAAAAGTTGACAATGTTAATTGCCCAGCAGAGGAAAGGTTCTTTTACATATGAAGGAAGGAGCACTTCTCAAATGATATGTCTAGGTAGGCCAGGATTGTACTTGAAGTAAACACATCAATGTCTAAAGGGCCAAGAAGACTTAATTCTAGTGTGCAACAGAATACAGCCTCCTGCAAAAATTCTATTGGACGGACTTTTGAACCTCAAATGCAGAACACAATGGTTTACAAATGTTTTTTTAAAAATCAGTACAAGCTCCAGTCTTAAGAAGTTATAATTTCTGACATTTTAGCTGTAAAAAATGAACTACTCATTCAAGTGCAAAGAATTTTATTGTGTAAAAGGCCTCAAGTGGGCACCCTCTTCACAGTTCCTGCTTGTCTGATCATGAGACCCTGATTTAATCAGTCTCCACAGAAACTCAGCATGCAATATCAATAATTACCTGAGACTTCATGTGATGATTACTTATTAGGGGATCTAATATTCTATTCCAAAAGTTGGTTGTATAGCTTTAATGAAAAGTGCTATAGATTAGCATTCTAAAAGACATGTAGCTGCAAAGATGGAAACTGCAGTGTTTAAAATAGAGATTTAGGTAAAAATGGCCAGGGACAGAAGAACCCCCAGGCTTCATTAAATAATATATCCTGCAGTCATCTTTTGCAGATCCTACTTGAGCTCCTTCTTTTGATGTGCTCAGGAATTCTTATGATTCTAATTTAATGAATTTATAAAGACTGTGAGTTTTTTCTTTACATCATGTGCTGAATGTCTCAAAACAATACAGAAATGTCATCAAAAGAAATGGTATTAGATGAAAAAGCTGAAGAATTGGTATAAATGAGAGATAACTGTCACATTTCAAAAGGTGCTGTAGAAAAATTGATAGCTGACATTTCAAAGCTGGGACAGAATTGTATGATCATCAGCAATTTAGGGTCTATATCTAGGAATCAGATGAAAGAAAAATTCAGTGAAAATTTTGAGTCTTCCTATTCCTATAGAGCTAATTTCTTGCATCTTGTATTACTTTGCTAACATGAAGATTCTATAGGAATAGGAAGTCCATATGGATTTCAGGAGTTGGATTGTAGGTTAAAAACAGTAGTTGGATTGCTATGTAACTGTTAGAATGCCCCCCAAAAATGGAGAAAATGCTGACTTTTCAGAACTGTGAAAGAATCTTCATGTTAGCAGAGTAATACAAGATGCAAGAAATTAGCTGTGTGTCTGTGCTAAGTCCCTTTTCTGGAATCTGTCACTCATCCCCTTAGTTTCCAATTGACAATGAACCAAGTACAGGTAAGTAATCAATCAATCAATATTTATGGAACAAATACAATATTGAGAGCATTGTATCAAGTGGTACAGGAAATATAAACAAGCATAAACCCAATTCCCTCCAAGGAGCTTACCAACTTTTTATAGGATAACTTTAAAATACATGACTAAGTATAACTGATTTTATTAAATGGCATGAACTCCATAGAGCATAAATAAGAAAGAACTTTATCTTCTTGCTGCTCTGACCTTCAAATATGCTGCCAGATCTCCATTTCTCCTTTGTGATGGCCCTTATGGTCACTTTGGAGAAACTAAAAAGTTTCATTTTCAGATATTAAAAAGTATTTTTGCCCTGCCAAACAGTGATTATATAGCTTCATCAATTGCTGATATTGTAGACTAAGTAAACTTTTTCTTCATTTATGCCTCCAATTTTTGGGAACACATGTGGTCTAAGAATCTTTCATGTTCAACTCCAGTAACAGCATAGGCTGGACATTTGAATATCTACAGGTTAGAAAACATCCAGCCAAAATAGAAGACACTGTATTTCCAATCATTTAGATCCCCCTCCAACTTGGCCTTGGTTTTACTTTTGTATTTCTTCCTTCGTAGACACTACTATTTGTTTTAGTAATGTTTTTCAGGTAATTTTCAGTTTGCTTTGAAATGCTTCCCTTTCATTAATAAACACTCCTTTCCATAAAAAAAATAGTAATTTGTCACTCTGTTAGATTCTTCTGTGTTTGTGAATTACTGTTGCCTTGGTAAACGCTGAGCCAAAAGGGGGTCTTTGGTGATCTTTGCAGCAAGGGATGTGAGAGGCTTGCAATCACGAAAGGGCCAGTCCTGCAACTCTGGGCTCTCACTGCACTGCACTCACCTGGCACACTACTGAGAGCGAGACAGGCTGCTTCCTAAATGCACACACTTCAAGCCATACAGCTTTCATTGTCTCCTAAAGACTCTACTCTCTCTGCCCACAAAGGAGATTCTGCTTCTTTCTGATTTTCCTCTCGGTTACTTTCAAAAGTGTCTTTTGACCATTTATGTCTTAGAAACTTGACAAGTGGTGAATGTAGAGTCTGGAGGCAGCCACGATTATAAGAAATACATGTTTAGGTAGAGTTTCAAAAAATACCATCAAAATCATCATTTAAGGAGTATTATTCTAACTAACAGTATTTGAAGAACCAGAAAATCTCAGTTTTTCAATTTATTCATTAGTATGCATTCAAACAATGAAACATTTCTTATCTTTTTTCTCTCTAACAAATTCTGCCTCTAAAAAAGTTCTGAGACTTGTGTTTTAGTAGAGCAAGTTTATCTACCTACCTACTACATAGATAGATAGATACAGATATATACGTACATAAATACATGCATATGTGTATACAATATATGCTGATAACAATACAACAGGGTAGTTATGCACTAAATGAGACATTTCATTTTTCCTCATATTAAAAAAGTAAAAGCAGCCGAAACCGGTTTGGCTCAGTGGATAGAGCGTCGGCCTGCGGACTGAAGGGTCCCGGGTTCGATTCCGGTCAAGGGCATGTACCTTGGTTGCGGGCACATCCCCAGTGGGAGGTGTGCAGGAGGCAGCTGATCGATGTTTCTCTCTCATCGGTGTTTCTAACTCTCTATCCTTCTCCCTTCCTCTCTGTAAAAAATCAATAAAATATATAAAAAAAAAAAAAAAAAAGTAAAAGCAAAATTAATTGAAAATCCTTGTATCTAATTTCAAGGAACAGACTCATTCAGAAGCTTGGTATTTAGTAATCTGTTTCATGGAACCCTTATGAAGGTCTGCAAATATAAAATATATACTTTTTTTTGTAGAACAGGGAGGTAGGTATTGGGAGTAGCTACATGCTTTTTCTTCTAAAATTCAGATCTGTGTAAATAAAATACTTTATTTAAAAAATATATACTTTATTTTTCCTACCCTCAACTCCTCATCTCTGGCAACCAGCAATATGTTCTCTGTATCTATGAGCTTGTTTCTTTCTTTCTTTCTTTCTTTCTTTCTTTCTTTCTTTCTTTCTTTCTTTCTTTTTTTTAGATTCCACATTTAAGAGATATCACACAGTATTTCATTTAGCATAATGCCTTCGAGATTCACCAATATTGTAGGAAATGGCAAGATTTCATTAATTTTTATGGATGAATAGTATTTCATCGGAATAGAGTTCCACATAACAATTTCTTTTCATTCATCCATCAATAGACACTTAGCTTGTTTCCATATCTTGGCTATTGTAAATAAGGCTGCAATGAACATGAGGGTACATATACTTTTTTTTTTTCCAGGAAAAACCCTTTATAGTATGGTGACTCAAGGGAGTCGGTTTCCAAAGCTGGAATACTGAATGCGGAGGGTCTCTCCCATTTATCCTCTTAGTTTCTTTGTCTCCCCAAATATGGATCAGGCTTCTGGACATTTCTTGGGCTTTGCAGTCCCTCTGTGGGTTGGGATGGGGGAAGTGAGATTACTCTCAAAGGCCTGGCCTGGGTGGAGCCAGTGACCTCCCCTCTGGCTGCTTTTAAAGTTAGTATTTTCATTTTCTTAAGATAAATACCTACAAGTAGAATTGCTGAATCATATGGTAGTTCTATTTCTAATTTTTTGAGAAACTTCCTTACTGGTTTTCATATTGGTTGTACCAATTTATATTCCCATCAATAGTGTATAAGATTTCTCTTTCTCCACATCCTTGCCAATAATTATTTCTCATCTTTTTAATAATAGCCAGACCATCTCATTTAAATGGTATCTCCTGTGGTTTTGGTTTGCATTTCTCTGGATTAGTGATTTTGAGTACCTTTTCATATACCAGCTGGTCATTTGTATGTCATCTTTGGAAAAATGTCTATTCAGGTCCTTTGTCCATTTTTTAAAATGGGTTATTTGCTTTGTTTTGTATTTTTGCTATTGAGTTGTATGAGTTTCTTGTGTACTTTGGATATTAGCCCCTTATTAAATATGTAGTTTTCAAATATTTTCTTCCATTTCACATATTGCCTTTTCATTTTATTGATGGTTTCCTTTGCTGTTCAGAAGCTTTTTATTTTGATGTAGTTTATCTTATTTATTATTGCTTTGTTGCTTTTGCTTTTGGTGTCAGATTAAAAAAATCATCTGCAACACCTATGTCAAGGAGCTTACTGCCTATGTTTTCTTCTATGAGTTTTATTGTTTCAGTCATGTTTAAGTCTTTACCCATTTTGAGTTAATTTTTGTGTATGGTGTAAGATAGTGGCCCAGTATAATTCTTTTGCATGTTGCTGTCCATTTCTTTCTAACACCATTTATTGCAGAGAGTATATCTTTCCCCATTGTATATTCTTGGCATTTTTGTCATAAATTAATTGACCATATATATATGGTTTTTTCTGTGTTCTGTATGCTGTTCTCTTGATCTGTATCTCTGTCTTTTATGCCAACATGCTACTATTTTAATTACTATGCCTTTGTAATATAGAGTTTAAAATCAGGGCACATTATGCCTCCAGCTTTGTACTTCTATCTCAAGAATGCTTTGGCTATTTGGTTTTTTATTTTTTGTGGTTCTATACAAATTTTAGGATTATTTGTTATATTTCTTTGAAAAATGTCATTGGAATTTTGATAGGGATTGTATTGAATCTGTAGATTGCTTTGGGTAGTATGGACATTTTAAAAAGATTAATTCTTCCAATCTATGAACATGAAATATCTTTCAATTAATTTGTGTCTTGTTCAATTTATTTCATTACTGTTTTGTAGTTTTCCATGTACAGGTCTTTAACCTTCTTGGTTAAATTTATTCTCAGGTATTATATTATCTTTCATGCAATTTAAAATGGGATTGTTTTTTAATTTCTCTTTCTCATAGTTTTTTTTATTAGTGTATAGAAAGGCAGCAGATTTTTGCATATTAATTTTATATCCTACAACTTTACTGTATAATATTATATCATCTGTAAACAGTGACAATTTTACTTCTTCCTTTCCTATTTGAATGCCTAATTTCTCTGGCCAGGACTTTCAATAAAAGTAGGGAGCCTGGGTATCCTTTTAGTCTTGTTTCTGAAACCAGAAAGGCCTTCAGTTTTTCAGCATCGACTGTTATGTTAGCTATTGTTTTGTCATATATAACTTTTATTACGTTGAGGTATATTTTCTTTGAACCTTCTTTGTTGAGAGTTTTTATTATAAATAGAGGTTGAATTTTGTCAAATGTTTTTTCTGCATTTATTGAGATGATATGTATTCTGTTGTTTGGATGGAATATTCTTTATGTATCTGTTAAATCCTTCTGATTTAATGTGTCATTTAAAGCTGATGTTTTCTTATTAATTTTCTGTCCTGATGATTTATCCATTGATGTAAGTGCGGTATTAAATTCTCCAACTTTTATTGTATTCTCTCGATTTATTCTATAGGATCTATTAATATTTGCTGTATAAATTTAGGTGCTCCTATGTTGGGTGTATAAATATTTATAAATGCACCCTAGCCAGTTTGGCTCAATGGATAGAATGTCAACCTACAGACTGAAGGGTCCTGGGTTCAATTCTGGTCAAGGGCACATGCCTGAGTTGTGGGCTCAATCCCCAGTGGGGGGTGTGCAGGAGACAGCCAATCAATGATTCTCTGTCATCATTGATGTTTCTATCTCTCCCTCTCCCTTCCTCTCTGAAATCAATAAAAATATTTAAAAAACTATAAATGGTATATCCTCTTGTTGGGTTGATCCCTTTATCATTATGGAACACCTATCTTTCTCTCTTATTGCAGTCTTTGATTTAAAGTTTATTTTGTCTGATGTAAGTATAACTACTCCTGCTTTCTTTTGGCTTTTCATTTGCAAAAAAATATATATTTTTCCATCCACCCCCCACTTTCAGACTGTGTATCCTTATATCTAAAGTGAGTATATATATATATAAAAAATAAAGTGAGTCTCTTATAGGCAACATATAGATGAGTCTTACTCCTTTTATTCATTCAGCCACTCTATGTCTTTTGATTGGAGAATTTAATCTATTTACAATGATGGGAAAGAATCAGCCTCCTGCATGTCCCCCACTGGAGACCAAGAATGCAACCGGAACATGTGCCCTGACCTGGCATTGAACTGTGACCTACTGGTTCATAGATTGATGCTCAACCACTGAGCCACACCAGCTGTACCTGGCTGTTTTATTTTATATTTTTCTCTGTTTATTTCTTATTCTCTTGCTCCCTTAATTGTGGTTTGATGATGTTTTTAGTAGTATACTTGTATTTCTTCCTCTTTATATTTGTGTACTTTAGGTTTGTTTTGTGGTTACCATGAGGCTTAAATATAACAAATTATATCTATAACAATCTTTTAAAAATTGATAACAATGTAAGTTTTATCCCATTCTAAAGCTCAGCATTTTCACTCTCTATTATCTTTTTAGTCTTTATTTTATTTCTGCTCTACTTTGTTTTTTTTCCATCCTTCTACTGACTTTGAGCTTCATTTGTTCTTCTTTTCCTAGTTCCTTGAGGTGTAATATTAGGCTGTTCATTTGAGACTTCTCTTATTTCTTGAGGTAGGCATTCATCACTCTGTTAGACTGCTTTTGCTCCATCCCAGAAATTTTGGTATGTTACAATTTTACTTTCATTTGTCTCAAGGCATTGTAGTCTTCAGCTCTGTGGCTTCTATTTGGTACTTTCATAGATTTTGCATCTCTTTGTTCCAATTCTCCCTGTGTTCATTCACTTTTCTCCCTAGTTTGATGAACTTCTTTATGACCAATACTTTGAACCCTTTATCAGGTAAATTACTTCTCTCTGTTTCATGAAGGTTTTTTTCCCTGCGGTTTTATCTTGTTCTTTCATTTGGAACATAGTCATTTATTCTTCATTCTGCTTGATTCTCTGTTGGTTTCTTCTATACATAGATGAAATATCCATCTTTTTCAGCCTTGAAAGGCCTTGTATTGTTCAATGCTGCCCCAGCTCCTATATTCTCTCAAACCTTTGTGCTTTTCTAAGCATCTTATTATATTTTTAATAGCTCACAGTAGTTGAGAATGTGCCAAGCAAGGCCTGTCAGTGTCCCCAGGGGAAAGGTGTCAGCACCTAGATTCGGACTGGAGGCTAGACCCTCAGACATCAGCTCTGGCAGTGTCCCTGAGCAGCAGACACAAAAATCTCGCCTCTAGGTGAATTTGTGTTATTTTCTAGGAGATGCGGGCAAGGTGGAGCAAGGCAGAGGGAGGGCACCAAGGTGATGTCCACAGCCTACGTTCCTGGAGAGCAGATCCATAGTCCACGAGATGCTTAGGCCGAAGCTCCATGACAAGCAAAAGTTCTCCTTTGCAAAAAGACTGTGTGTGTGTGTGTGTGTGTGTGTGTGTGTGTGCAGTGACCCAAAGTGGCAGCCTGACTAGAATTTCTCTGCTTGCCACAGGCCCATGGAACCCAGGAATATAAGCTCTCCCAGAACCAGGTGGACAAGCGGCATGCCCTGGACAGCACCTGCCCAAACCAGAGCACCAGACCGAAAACAGAGCACCAGCCACGTGGACAGCTCTTCTCCTGGACTGACTGGTGCTCAGGAGGGAGCGTGGTGAGGGAGAGCATAGAGATAGCACTGCTCTCTGAGGCCTCTGGAAAGCATTACTGTCAGTCCCTAGATGCCTGTTTAATTAGAAGCCTCCCCTCAGGCCACAGCCATGATGATGAGCTAATAGGCCTCCTTCACAGAAAGGCTGAGTTTCAGGGTCTGTTGCATCTTGCTGTGCCCGGGGGGCTGAGAACTGTCTGAGAACTCTTTCTTCTTAGTGACAGTCCTGTGGGATGCAGAGCACAAGCCCCACTGGCTGCCAGAACCAGGTGATGTAGAGGTTTGCAGCAGCCACACACGTCCGGGTGCCAGTCAGGGGTATGAGCTGCTTTCTGGGTGACACTGATTATTACAGTCCCATAGGACTGGGGACTCAACCTCCCATAGCCTCCAGAGCCAGGCAGTCAAGATCCATCCCTGTGGGTGGCAGCTGCCACCAGCCTCCATGCCCAGGGAGTGTTCCAGCAGGTACCTAGCAGTGGTCGGCAAACTGCGGCTCGCGAGCCGCGGTTTGCCGCTCTGTTGACTAGTGAGTTTGCCGACCACTGACCTAGGGGTATGTGTTAAATTAGATGCCTCTCCCTCAGGTGAGCCCCCTTCACTTTAAGTCTGAGCACAATCAGCTGCCTTTGAGCTGCAAGGGCTGTGTCCTTGAGGGCTAGTCTTGTGGATCTTGGAACTCGAGCTCCATTGATTTTCAGTTAGATGTTTTGGGGGCTCCTCTTGCAGGTGCAGATCCCAAAAGTTGAGGTGCCTGTTGTGGGGTTTAAAGCCATTTCTCCTCAGGGAGAAGCTCTGGGTTTTGAGCTTTCTCCCAGTTGTGGCTTGCTGTGCTTGGGGTGGGGTTATGTCAAGATTGTGTCCCAGATTGTCGATGTGGATTTCTTCTCATTTGCCTGATGTAAAATCATCACTCAGCCAGCCAGTAGGTTTTTTAAGAGGAAATTGTTTCACTCTGGGCCTGAGGCTCAGTTGGTTGGAGCATCGTTCTATCGTTCTGTACACCAAAATGTTTCGGATTCAATTCCCAGTCCGGGTTTGTATGGGAAGCAGTCTATCGGTTTCTCTCTCTCTTCAATGTTTCTCTCTCTCTCTCTCTCTCTCTCTCTCTCTCTCTCTCTCTCTCTCTCTCTCTCTCTCTCTCTCCCTCCCCCCTAAAAAATAAAGAATCAATAAGAACATATCATTGGGTGAGGATTAAGGAAAAAATTAAGAAAAAGAGGAAATTGTTCCATATGTAGCTGTAGACTCAGTGTGTGGCCATAGGAAGACGTGAGTTCAGGATCTTTCTATGTTGCCATCTTGAACAGGACATTTTTTTGAGTGAAGAAAATTCTTTATTTTAAAATACATTCACTTTATGTAGACTCTATTTTATTGTATCACATCTGAAGGATATATTCAGTATCTGAAGGCTAATGCCAAGCCCATATCAAAGCAAAGATAAGGAGAGTGATAGAGCTTTCTAAAAGCACACAAGCAACAGCGGCGGGTGAACTAGTTCTCAAGTCCAATGTCACATTTTAATTTTGACTCTGTTCCTTCTCCAACTTATACAGTCACAGCACATTATGAAATTCTTAGAGGTTTTTTTTCATGAAAATAACTAAAAATTGGTATCTTTTGAGAACCTAAAACAGTGTTTTCTAATCACAGATTTGTGGTGTATTCCCAGTGCTTTGCTCCTATATTGAATACCTTAAAATTGCAATTGCAATGCTTTAAATCTAACTTATTACAATGACAATAATGGGATTAGAAGATGAATGCATGGATAGGAATCTCTTCTCTAAATGAAGAATAATTATTCATGCTGGAAAATTATCAGAAACAATTTTGGGCCTGTTGAATAATTTACTAGATAATTAGTTATATTGAATGTAGTTGCAAATATTTACCTCTTTCTAATTCCTGAAATATTCAGTACAGCATAAATGTAAGATTAGTGAGGGAATATGAATGGTATATTAAAAATCATATTAGTACTTACTTTAGAGTTGAAATGAATTTGGTAGTAATCTAGTCTAATCTCATTTTATTTATGAGTAAACCAAATTCGAGAAAGGTTAAAAAATAATAAGTAAAAGACTATATTACCAGCCAGTGGCATTGGTAAGACAATAAGCTTGTTCTAACTCCATGCCCAGAGTGCCTTCTATAACTTCACTTATTATGCTGACAAAATTGAGAGTAGAGGTTGGTCAGTTAACAGATAATGTCCTGAACATAAAGAAAGGCAACTCTCATTGAATTTTTCTCTATTCTTATTTATCTAGAAAAAGGTAGAGCACATTGTTTATCGAAACATACTAAGTACTGTAACTTGCCTAAGCCCTTTTTGAGGTTGTCTAAATTTTTATAAATTATTAATTGGTACTTACTTTGCTCCTTCTCCCAAACTGAGAGCAATCTCAATGTCCAATTGTTGTGGATAAGTTTGATTTCTCTATGTATTGCAGCCACTAAACTGTTGTAGGTCTACACGTCCGATGGCTTTACCATTTTCATCCCTATATACCAGTACATACCCAACGGAAATATGCACATACACCAAGATAAATGTGCAGGAATGTTTATAACAGCTTATTTATAATAATGTTGAGTTGAAACAATCCAAACATTCAGTAACTTTAATATAGATAAATAAATTCTGGTTTATGCATGAAATGGAAAAGTATATAGCAATGAAAATGAGTAAACTTCAGTTATATTCATGGGTATCGATATATCTCACAGATCCAATATTTATTGAAAGAAATCCAGACATAAAATGATAAAATACTGTACATTACTATTCATACAAAGGGAAAAGCCATCAAAACCAACCCCTTGTTTGAAGTCGTAATTGTGGGTATCTTTGGGGAAGAGAGAGGTGACAGTACTTTGGAGTTAATAAAAGAAAGCCTTCTGGGGTGCTGTCAATATTATATTTCTTGACTGGACAGTATGATACTTTTTAAGTTGTTAAAGTTAGGGTTAGTGACTTTCCTATATGCATGGAAATAGAAGCATCATTAAAATGCTGTAGAAGAAGGTATTGTGATAAAATGAAATAAACATGACTTTTTAAACTACAAAAATAATTTTTAAAAAGAGAGATCTTAATTATATGCTAAATACAGACATATTAAGCAGGCTAATCATAATTATCTCTGGGTAATAGAATTATGGATGAATTTAATTTTCCTCTTTTCCTTGCTCATTTTTAAATTAATTTATACATTTATTTTTTATTCTACCACTTCACTGGCTTCATAAAGGCAGGGATCTTGTCTGTCTTGGTCACCACTGTGTCCCCAGCATTATGCATGTCAAGGACACTCAATAAATATTTGTTGAATGAACAAATGTTAGTGTTTCTGTGTGCCTCCCTCCTGCACTTGGAGGCCCTGGGGCTTCTCAGCATGGATTTCCACAGAACAAGGGCATCTTGTGGGCTCTCCTATCTCTGCTGATTCTTCTCTGTCTTCCTCCACTAGAATGCTCCTCTAGCCTGGTTAGATTTTCCTCCTCTGACAGCTCCCAGCTGTCTTGCTAGTGTGTGTGTGTGTGTGTGTGTGTGTGTGTGTGTGTGTACACCTTTTTGAGAAAGTGTTGTAACATTCACATAAAATATGCTTAAGGGTATTTTTAAAAGAAAAGACAGAGACTGAGTCAACATCTTTTCAGCTAAACAGGGGAATTCATGTGCAATGTATTTATTGCTTTTTCTCTTAAATTCTACAAGTTAATTTTAGACTACATCTATTAATTATGCTTTACTTAATCATTCATATTAACTAAGATTCAATAGGAATATCTTTGCAAAAGTTAATGAAAACTCAAGAATAGACTCAGCAGGTAAAGGATGGGCAAAAGAAGGTCTACAGTTGTGAGTACATGGAAGTTTATTTATTTTTGCATTGTTATCTACTATTATATTATTTATTTGTATTACAACTGTAAGCCTACTTTTGCACAACCTGTACATAGACTGTAAGAAAGAGGATGATGTGCACAGCATTTATTGGGTATACTGCTGTGCTGTTGGCAGTACTTCAGATTATAGCACTGACCCTCAAAAAGATGTCATTCAGAGACAGAGTGGTCCCTAACTTCAGCCTTAGCTGGGTGTCAACCAACCAAGCGAAAAGCATTGATGTTGAGTTTGATCGCTCAATTTTTCTGTCCTCCATTGAATAGCACACAATAAAATCCAAGCCATTTGACTTTCAGGATGTGTTGGTACAAATAGTCTTAAGTTTCCCATTAATGTGTATCTTTGAAAAGGAGAATTTGAGGGCAAAAGCCCGAATGACTTCTGAACCTATATGTTGGTACAGCACAAAGGCATCTCAAAGAGGACAGATGGAAAAGGTTAAATTTCACTCATATTAATTCAGGTAGTTTTGAAAATGGATCGACCTTGAAATTCATCAGAATGTAAATGACCTTGAATCTGGCATAGAACTTCTGCCGCACAACGTCTATCCCAGATCATGAAGCTCCTTTTTATACCTAACCATTCCTACTGCTGTACACTGGACACCTCACTGACTATCCTAGACCATGTTTAGTATTGGCATGACCACCAAGTGGAACAGATCTCCCAATATCCGCCCTGCAGAACTCAGAGTCCACATTAGTGTTCCATTTACTAGATATAAGTTGCGTATTTAATACTTTATTCTAATGCTTAGCAGTTATATCCTCTTACCAAATTAAAATACTCCTCTGAATCTCAGTGTTATTTTTGTTTTAATTCCTAAAATGTGAACGTTTACCTAGAACAGTGGTGTTCTCAAATTTCCCTGTTTATTAGGACCATGGGGACTGCATTCTAAACTTAGAGATTTCTAGTTGGGGAATGAAAACCCAAGACCACCATTGTAAAAAGCTGCCAAAGCTTGGTAACTACTGATCTATGTGTTTCTGAAGATGACCTGGTTTATCGATGGTTTGTCAAAATGCTGGAAATGTTCACATGATGTGCTAGCACTGCTAGAGTGGTTACTGTTAAAGATTTTGTTCTTTGGGTTCCTCTCTGTGAAATTTGCTTTTAAAATGCAAACATGCCACTCCGTGAACCTGTATAAGAGGAGACTCCCTTATTACACTAGCACATAACACTCCAAGGTTGGGTTTAAAAAAAAGTGCCCTAGCTGGTTTGGCTCAGTGGATAGAGCTCCAGCCCGTGGACTGAAGGGACCGGCTTCAATTTTGGTCAAGGGCACATGCCCAAGGTACTGGCTCGATTCCCAGTAGGGGGCATCCAGGAGGAAGCCAATCAATAATTTTCTCTCATCATTGATGTTTCTATCTCTCTCTACCTCTCCCTTCCTCTCTGAAACCAATAAAAATATATATTAAAAATAAAAGAAAATTTAAAAAAGGTAAAAAATAAATGATAGTACCAAAGTTTCCTGACACCCTACCTGAATGACATTCAACTCTTGCATTTTTCACTCTTGTTTCCTTTGATACCATCATTTGGGTCCCTTGGTTTTAAAGGACAGTTAAGTTAAATGTCCAATTCAAATGTCATAAAAAACCATTTACCTTTTTACCCCCTTGAGCAATATTTTGCCAATCTGCCATTTCCATAATTAATATTAAAAATATTTTTTCAAGGAAATACAGAAATAAGCGAGAGTCAAAGATAAGTACCATAGGATTTATAAAGTGTAACATTAGTCAAGTTGGGGGAGTGGCCATGTGGCCAGTGTTGTAAGATCCATCACTAGGAATACCCAGAGGGAAGAGGAACATAACCCAAGTCCAGATGTTCAGAGGAAAGTTGGCATCAGAGTGCTCAGTAACCTCAAGATTTCAAAGTGACCTGGAGGTATTGTTCCAAAGCCTCAAATAACTAAGGAGGCTTTGGGACAATTACTGTGTCTTTTAGCTAACTTGATGGGTTTGAGTACATGATCTGTGGATGAATACAGATGGGTTACAGGGAGAAGTGAGTTATTCTGTGTGGTAACTTGGCTATGCTATAGTGCCCATTTGTTGGGTCAAAAGTGAGTTTGGATACTGCTTTGAAGACTTTGTATAGATGTAATTAAAATTTATAATGAGTAGACTTTAAAGGGAATTACCTCTATAATGTATGCAAGCCTTATCCAATCATTTGAAGGCCTGAAGAGCAAAGATTCAGGTTTCCCAGAAAAGAAGGAATTCTGCTGTAAGACTGTAACATAGAAGTCCTGCCTGAGTTTCCAGCCTGCTGGCAGGACCTAACGAACTATCCAGCCCTCAAAATAGCAGGAACCGACTTCATCTATCTCTCACTCTGTCTGTGTGTATCCTGTTGGTTCTGTTTCTCTAGAGAACTCGGACTGATACACTAAATAAAGCCTGCAATGCAGATTCCTCTCTGAAGAAGGCAGAAAATTGCAACTCATTTTTATTTTTCCCTCTAACAGAGTCAGACTCATTCACTCCCTCCCTGCTTCCCTTTCTTTCTTATGTTTGCCTATGGGACCTACTTGACTACTGAAAGGTAAAGGCTCACATCTCATTGACTTGGACTAACCTCACAGCCCCACCCAACACCAGGGGCCAGCTTTTTTAATTTTAGGGGATAAATTACATAGCTGAATCTCTGGATAGCAGTCTTCTCAGCTATTGAAATATAAATGGTTGACATTGGGAAATTCTTCCTAGGTAAGTAAAGTGGAAATTTGAACATATTTCTAGCAGAGCCTCACTTTGGTTTCTGAGCAATCCAGACAGAGATGTCAGAAATGATAAAGAAAATAATAATAAGATATGTGAACATTTTTATTTCTCCCTATTGACTTTAGCTTTTGATTAGGAGCAATATTTCCTAAGTCCTTTCAGAGTAACCTCTATATTATACAAAGGTCAGGTCTTTCACATCCAAAGCAGAATGAAATAGGGGTATCACAATTATCTAAATTGACTGTCCACAGGAACCCAAATCACCTTTCTATTCTAATTTAGCTGAGCACATTCAGCCATGGGTTGGTGAGAAGCAGAATATAAACACACCCAAATTAAATCAAACATGGTATTTAAATAGTGATTGTTTATTAGTTTGCTAGTAGAAACTCAAGTTAAAATAATTTTGTGTCTTATCTGAATTTGAGGCAATATGCCTAGTGGTTAGGAACATAAGGTCTGAAGCCCAACTCCTTGGATTCAAATCCTGACCTCACGTTAGCTATATGATCTTAGGCACTCGGCAACTTTGTCCTGCCTCAATTTGTCCATCAATAAAATGGTGATAATATTAATGCCTACCTCATAGGGTGGTGGTAAAGGTAAAGCACTTAAAATAGCATCTGAAACTTAGTAAGCACTAAAAATATTAGC